>NW_006286977.1:536645-564969 GCF_000327345.1 Myotis davidii | reverse complement strand
CCAGACAGTCCAGTTTCTCCCCGTATGAGTCTGGGTCCCCAGAGACTCGCCCGGAACTGGAGTTCAGAGCAGTCAGGAGCTTGAGACTCCCTCCCGATTGAAAAAGACAACAGTGTCCTCAGCCACCAGCCCTCTCCACGTGCGCCTCCGCACCTCCTCTGAGTCTCAGTGCTTATCTCTTTCCTTCTCGTTGTAGAATTTCCACTCAGCCAGCCTTCCTGTGGTTCTGGGTGATGTCCGTTTTGTCTTTTAGCTGTATTTTTGAAGTGGTTGTGCGAGGCAGCAATTTCCGGTTTTTACCTATGCCGCCATCTTGGTTTCTATTCTTGTGATTTTTTATATTCCTGTCTTGAGAGGTACCTATCATTTCAAAAACTGATGACTTCATTAGGGAAGCCTCTTCAATAGAGGAAGGAAGGACAGAGGGGTTGGGGTTGGATGTAGGTGAAGAAGAGCAGCTGGGAGACATGGCCAAAAAAGTGGGTGTGTCCAGACTAGACCATCTTAAGAACTTTTTTCTATAAATCATGGGGAACCAAGGTGTGCCCTGCTTGGATTTGTGGTGCAAAAATGTGTAGGATGGATGGAAGAAAAGAGGGGCTTCTGATATTTTTTAGTGGCCTCAAATCAGCCCCCTCCTAGGCTTCAAAATGAGGAAGTTGGACCACATCATGGGGTCTGAGTGTGGGTATGAAAGCCCCCTGCTAAGCTGTACAGCTGACTCTGCTTCTGGTGTGTGGATTGTCTGAAACGTGCACTTGCTCCCTCAGGAAGAAGATGGACTTCGGATGAGGAAGACGGCGCCGAGCAACAGCCCCATTCCTGCATTGGCCACGGCAGGGAAGGAGGAGGGCCTCAGCACCCGGCTGCTCGCGCTGGTAGTCCTGTTCTTCATCGTCGGTGTCATCATAGGGAAGATCGCCTTGTAGAGGCAGCATGTGGAGGGGGGTCGATTGGATTGATGGATCCGCCATATCATGGGATTTAAATTTATCATAACCATGTATAAAAAGAAATTATGTATGATGACATCTCACAGGTCTTGCCTTTTAAATTACCCCTTCCTGCGCCTGCGAGTGCACCCATACACAAATGTAACACAATGTAACAATCTTTTAGAAAGATACAAATGCATAATACATGATGGGGAAAAGAATGATCTTTGTTAATGATAAGGGAAGCCATGATTAAATGGTAATGGCATGTTGTAAATGTCATTTTAAACATCCGTAGCCTTGGTCCATGTCGCTGGTTACCTCTCTGTAAACACGACTCTCTTCCTTGCCTGGGTGCCGGCCTGGGAGCCAGAGCCCAGCGTGGTGGGAATACCATCCCTCCACAGTCAGCCCACGCTGCTCGCTCGCTCCCAGGCTTCTTGTCCGTGTGATGCCCAGGCCATCAGTTCCTTGGGACTGATGAGCAGAGTCAGCCGCCGAGGAGAATTGTGCTGTGGCGGCATGGGCAGGGTGCTGGACACGGGTGGGCATGGGCGCCGATTGGCCCATACTTTGGAAGGAAAAGCCAGTGCTTTGTTCTCTTAAAGGGACCAAGCTAAATTCCTGTTGGTTCACGTCGTGTGATTGAACTGTATTCGGAGATGTTTAATGCATATTTAACTTATCTAATGTATTTCATCTCATGTTTTCTTGTCACAAGAATATATTTAATGCTGTGGCCTAAAAATCACCTGTGCTACATAATGCCGCAGTTGAAGCTGGCATTATGGCCAGAGGGCTGTGGACTCTGCATACGCATATACAGACGTGTGGTTCATTTGAATGTTGGAGAACAGCAGCCAGGAAGTATTTTTCTGTGTAAAAAATTAACAACTATCAGAGGGAGGAAAATTTGTAGTAGCAACAGTAAACTCGATTGTACCCTTTTTAATGGAGAAGAGCAGCCGATCTTTTATATTGTTCTCTCACTGCCCACCCCTCAGCCAGCACTCACACTTCCAGCACAGGAACCCCAAGCCTGGCCCTGATCCGACCTTACAGGTCCAGCTAGGGATCGGGCAGTGAGTTAGGCAGCAGAGGGTTAGGCGAGGGAGTTAGCCGCCGGGGCAGGGAGGGTTGCGTGAGGGGCTCTGCAGGCAGTCCATCTAGCATGTGGTAACTGAGAGTTTGACTGTGGAATCATTTTATGCCGTAAAAGACCAACCCAATTCTGTTTGACTATGTAGCATCTTAAAAAGAAAAAAAGTAAAATAAATCCCCAAAATTCAGAGTTCTTTTGTCATTTTGTCACATTTGCTATATGCGAGGAATTATTTTTATCATAATCATCATTATTTTGTCATTGGAAGGTTGATTTTAAAATGTACCATACCCATGAGAAAAAATACGTTTAATTACACACACACACACACACACACACACACACATTTGAGGTGATGGCTTCAACTGCAAATATAAAAATAAAATTGCTGAACATCGTAAGCCCCAGTCTCCCTTGCCCCTTCCATTGCTTTGCCTGCCTCTCGGGGCAAAGACACCTTCCCTCTGGGTCGAGGAGCCCTGCAGAAGAGACTAGTGGGAGGTACACTGAGATGGCTTCCGTGTGTGAGTGGGTCTAAAAGACAGATTCATCAACAGGAAGGCAGTTCTTAGAAGCCATATACCCCGAGTCTTCTTCCCCTCAGTCTGGCTCGGCACATGGCCCGAGGTTCTGGCTCTGGTGATCTGATCAGGATCCAGCCTGGAAAGCGGGAGTCTGGTTAGTCAGTAACTTGCTGTCTTCACAATAAGGTCACTCTGTGTCCTGAGTATGTCCTGCACCTGTCGCACCAGTTGCACTGAGCAGGCAGCCATGGAAGGCTGCCCGTTGTAAATGAGTCTCTGTAGTTTTTCCATGTGGGTCCTGGGAGTGAGCTGCGAGGCATGTGGACTGAAATGTGTCAGGTGTGGGCCCACAGCAGACTAGTCCTTTTGCCTCCCATGCCGCACCTTGGAGGGAATTGAAGTGGTTAGGAAGGCCGCAAATGTCCCGTGGCTCTGGAGCAGGGGCTGCACACTTGCTCTTAAAGGACATGGCTGTGTGTTCCAATAAAGCTTTATTCACAAAAGCAGTTTGTTGGATTTGGCCTTTGAGGCTGCAGTTTGCTGGTGCCTCCCTAGGGTGACTAAGTTCTTAGAGTGCCTAGGAAGCCTCTGTTTTGGGTCTTTGATTGTGACAGCGTTTCGTGGACATCTGGAAGCAGGTATTCAGCTTCTTAAGAGTATGGGCATTTTGTAGCTAAAAACCAAAATTTTAAATCCAGAATTGTCTCTTTTTTCTAATTAAACATCCTGTAAAATCTCCCTCTTAGAGGTTCAAACTTGGGGAACATGTTACTTTGTGGGACTTTTTGGCTGAGTGGGAGAAGGGAATTCCCCAGTGAGGGTAGTGCAGGGAGATTGGCTGTTCTCTGAATTGTCTTGGTCAGTAAAGAATGTGTCACCAGAGAGTGTGTGAGGGAGCCAGCTCTGCGAAGGTTCAGGGGCCACTTTAAGAGCCGTAACACTCAAGAGCTTGGCCCTGGAGAAACACACATTTCGGGGGCCTTTTCTGGAAGGGAAAACCGAGAATAAGGCAGAGATGTGGATGTGCACGGTCCTATCACATGTTCTGTTCTATCCTGCGAGGGTGGGAGTCGGAAAATTGAAATAAACTGTCACAGAATGAGGCCGACGTTGGTTGGGGTGCTGGCCAGGAACAGAGCTGGGCACTGCAGGCAAGGTGGCCGCTGGTTCCGTAGCACCTCAAAGCCTGGGGCCCTTGTTTCAGAAATACCCACCATGCAGTTCGCAAGTACTGAGATGTAAGCAATAACAGAGTGCCATAAATTTTTATTGATCACATTTTTAAATGGATAATTTAAGCTCCCTTGGCACGATACAAAAATACCTCTTGAAGAGAGCAGACTAAAATTTGTAGGTGTGAGGACCCGGCTTTAATTTTTTCTCTCCTAGTTTGCATGTTTTCCCTCATTAGTCTTTCTAAACTGCTGGCACCAGCAGTAATAAATACTGATAAAATCAAAATTGATTTTTACCAGTGGACAGTTTATGCCTAGAGAGATGGCTTATACCTAGCTTATACCTGCATAACACAAAAGGGGGAAAATGAAGAACCTCCAGTGATCTGTGTAAACCTAAACGCTTTCAAACAAATTCTAGGAACAGAATTGCTATCGAAAGATACCAGTGCTGACGGTGGCGAGTCAGACAGAACTGTAGGCAGTGATAGCTCAGAGCTAAACAGCCTTTCAAATTAATTTGAAAACAAGCCGTGTGTGTGTGTGTGTGTGTGTGTGTGTGTGTGTGTGACATGAACCATATGTAAGTAGCTTCCCATTTTTCCAGTGGTGCCTATATTGTTTGCACACACAAATCTCTGTATTTGCAAACTCTGAATCTATGCCAAAATGTAATACCATTTGTCATTTTCGGTTCCTTTTCTAGAGAACTGGCCCATTTACAAAGTTTTTTTTTTCTGGTGTGTTTGTGAAATTCTTGGTTTACAAGAGAAAAGTAAGCAGAAAAATGGGACATGGGCTGCAAAGTCACCTGAACACTGGAATGACCTTGACCTCTGAGACTGAGTTGGCAATGGCCTTGGATCCCAGAGCAGCCTCTCCTCCCCCTTTCCTTTGAACCCATCTGGCTAGAGAAGGCGCAGTAAAACTATGGAATGAATCAAAAGTTAGGAGTCCTGCTGTTGCTGAGATGGAGTAGGACTTAATCCTAACCTAAAGAGTATGTGGGTGACTACAGTTCATAGTACGCAGATCCGATCAGGCCCTTGGGGCCCCTCTGTACCCCATGTGAAGGGCCTGAATCACTGGGACATTGTCTCAACCTCAGAGTCACACAGGTGACCTCAGGGAAGGCTGTGGTGAGCTAACTCCCCATCTTGCACTGGCGGTATACACCTTTATGCATCTGCCGCCCTCATACCTTACGTAGTTGCTTTATGAGAAAGTGGCTAGAATCAGGACTTTCCTTCTGATGGTTTTTGGTTTTGGAACTGAACACATGTCAGACAGTAAAGAAATGCGTTTCCATCTTCCCAGTGCCTGCAGCCTCTGCCACGTGCTCCTGGAAATGAGTCTGGGGCTTCAAGGAAGCAAATGAGCAATCTGTCTTGGGAGGGAGGGAGGGAGGAGGGTGGTGGCCCAAATTAACTGGGAGCCAGGACAGCTCATTAGAATGGGCGTCACAGGAGAGGCCTGCTAGGGTTAGGAAACAGCCAGCTGCTGGTCTCCGCTCTCCCGAATCAGGTTGCATTTCTCCGGGAAGTCACCAATGGGAGCCAGTAATAGCAGGCCCTGATCCAGAGCATTGGCCCAGAGGCAAACCTGTGAGGCTGGGAAAGTAAATCTCAGGCCAGATTCCCAAACCCTACTCCTTATCTGAGTCCCACCGGCAGCCGACTCAGTGACTCTGAGACCATTAGTTGGGGCGCATAAGGCCACCCCCAGCTCAGGTCGAGAGACTCAGACCTTCCTTTGAGGGGTTGCTTGACACCACTGAGAAATAAGGTTTTGTTTTAATTTATTTTCATTACAGAGATATTTTGAAAAAACTTAGAAGGCGTGTGCTCACATGCACGGCTGTGCATCATAGTTAAAAGTGAAACCATGGAGGTGGAGGAGAGGCTTCCCCATTAATGTAATTACTTCGGATTTTTTTCTTAATGGAATTAATTCATTAGAAAATGTTGGCATCCGATCCGTAGGAAAGGAAGACAAAGCTAGCAACAAAAATATAGCTATTATCTCACTTGCCATAAATATTTGCAATTATGATACCTTGGAATGCTGCCACGATATGGATTGCTTTGATTAAAAGATGTCAGTTGAATAAAACAGTACGGGGGGATAATAGTTTTCTGCTACTAGATAAATGCTAATGTTTATTTTTAAACCCGGAAACATTGATCCTGTGACAATGCCCCGTTACAATTACTTTATTATCCCGGGGGTTGATGTATATTTAATCATTTGTCTAATGGATGTGAGTGCTGTCTTGAGGCTGGCTCGCTGTCCCGCTTGCATTCTGATGAGCGGCAGGAGCCCCCCAGGCTGCTCAGGTGGGGCAGCTGCAGATGGGGCTGCTCAGGTGGGTCTGTGGCTCCCCAGCTTCGTTTCACTGGTATCCAAAGCCAGGCCTGGCTGAAACCAAACGGATTACCCTGTATTTTCTGTTTCCCTTCAGTAAACACCAACCAGGGGAGACAAATCAGCCATCTTAACACAATTTCATTAAGGCTTCGTGCTAACAAGGACGCATCGCCTTTCACAGTTGAAGCCAATGATCAATGAGCTTGTGTGTTGTTCACCTTGATGTGATGGCTTTCCATGTAACACCCAAAGGGCTGGTTCTTTTTGCCTGGATTCCCATCTTTCTTTAGGATGTCAGACGTAAACTCATTTCAGCTGCTACCCTCTTGTCCAGCATGCATTTAGAAATTTTTTCCCCCATTGACCCTTTTACTTGGAATCAAAGATCAGAATTGATTGTCTACTTCTGAGACCACGTGGACAAGAACAGCTTCTTGCTTTTCCTCATTTACTTACTCATTCAGCAAAACATTTATCAGTTCACCTTCTCTGTTAATTACCGTGGGAGATGCCAAGAAATTAATCAATGGGAGTGATTGGTTTTTGGTTTTCATTTGTAAGCAATAAGGTGATCCAAGCTTATACATACACTAGAAAAATGCATTTTGCTCTCATTTCTGTTGGTAGTGTTTCCTCTTTAAAGACCGTTTATAAACTGCCATTTGGAATTTCCTATAAGAAACTCAGAATGATCTATTTAAATGTTCCCTTCGCCTCCCCTCTCCTTTTTGAGTCAAGAAGTATTTTAGTATGTCCTGCTGTCCTCCCTGCTTTACATCTTTCTCTCTGTCTGGAGAGATCTCCGCAGCGTGTTTTCATTGTGACTTCAATGTACATTAACATTTGGGGAATTTAGTGTTTTAAGGATGTCTTAGAATGCTTTAGATTGCATATTTTTTCTTTGATGTATTTTAAGTTGAATTTCCTATTTGGACATGGGATTCATTTTAAAAGTTGGTGCAGGAAAGGATTCTCCACCGCCATACATTCTGGTGATTTGATATGTAATCGGTTGGAGGTTTTCTGGCTAATGTGGCATTTTCCAGAGGGAAGGAGATGTATTTCCACTGTGTCCAAATCCAAAGAGACATGCACAGCGTGCTCTCACATGTTCCGTGGCAGCCCGAAGAAGCCTGCCCTGCCCAGGCACAAACTTTTGTACTAGTAGTCTCTGTGTTATGTTCAATAAACTCTGCTCTGAACATATTTAAGGGATGCTTCAGTGTAAAATTATTTTGAATGGATGGCTTAAGAGCCTTGAGATGTGCTTTAGAGAACATTCTAGAGCCCATCACTACTCTGCCACTGCTGCTTAGGAACAGAAAATTGGTTTAAATGAAAGATTATAGGTATTTTGCGCCAGAAAACAGACTCAAGAGATGGCTTAGGTCAACGTCCTCACTTTTCTGATGAGGAAACTCTTGCCCAGAGAGCCATAGCTGTCAGAGGTTGCAAGGTGGGGTGGTCCCTGTCCCAAGCAACAGCTGACAGTTTCAATGTCACCATGTTATCTTGTTGACATATTAGTGAAAAATTTTTAGCTTCTTTAGTCAAAGTACTACATGCAAATGGTAAGACTTCATTGAAGCAAGGCCAAGGGGCAGACAGTACAAAGTGAGCTTTTCTCTAAGCTCAAATCCCCTTCCCTTTTCCAGAAACTGTTGCTTTATGTGTTTCTTGTTTGACTCTCCCTAAGAGATCCTCAGAGTACATATGTCTGCGTGCACACATGTCTGTGTGTGCACATGTGTCTGTGTGCGCACATGTGTCTGTGCGGATGGCCATTGTGTTTTCCTACAAGCGGCAGCACGCACTACCCATTCTGTTGTGCGTGTTGTGCTTTGACTTTGTATGTTAGAGATCATTTCATACCCGTGTGTTTGCTCAGTGGCACTGTAGTTTTCCTCGGTGTGATGGGCTCATAACTCACTGAGCCAGCCCTCTACTGGGGCGTTTCTGTAGTTTCTGGTCGTGCTGCTGCAAACACAGCTGTAGCAAACACCCCTGTAAATGAGCAAGAATGTCCAGACAGTTCCTAGAAGTGGTTTAGTTTGTCTTCCAGGGAGGGTGCACCTACTCCTGGTCCAGGACCACCCGCATTCCAGCCCTTCCTGCAGGCTGCGTTGTCTGCTTCCTGTGCCTTTGCTCATCTGAAGAGGACATGTGATTGCTTAGCTTTAATTTGCATTTTTTTTTTGCATGAGGTTAAGGTGCTTTTCATATGAGTTAAGGCCATTTGAACACTCAGGAAGATGTGGAGTGAATAAGGTCAGGGAAACAGGCTTTCCACACTCAGGGCTGATAACACCAGCAGAAATGAAGGTTCTCAGGCATACTCATGATGTGGGCACAGGGATCCTTATTATTCTAGGAATAGGGATCGAAGCAAAGGGTATAGACGTGGGTTGGGTAGAAGGAAATAAATAGCCTCTACAGCCAACTCCTGGAGCTTCGACCTGTGCCCTGTACGAGCTCACTCACTATTGTCCTTGTCCGGATGCCTGTGTCACACTTGTGTGTGGGGGTCCTGTTGACTGGTCTTCACAGACAACACAAAAGAGGAGGCAGATTTGGGCATCTCAGACACGAGCTTCTATAAGAGGGGCTGAAAATGGTGGTAATCGCTAAAGGGTTAAAATCAGACCTGTGACAGAAGCATTTTCTGAACAATAGAAGGAGCTGTTCTGAAGAAATGACTGCACTGACTGGCCATTATCTCTCAGTGCATTCGAGGACAGACCTGCCCCCTGAGGATGTGCAGGGTCCTGTGACAGGTGTGACGTACCCCATGGGAAACCAGAAACACTCCAAACTTCACTTCCTACTTTTGTCTCTGTTTTCTTAGCAACGTTTGCTCAAGTCACTTCAGAGAAGAAAAGGAATAGTAAAAATTTGGAGAAACACACAATCAGTGTTTGGACTTTTGGAAAAACGTACCTTTATGCTACTTCAAAAAAAGTGTTAGGGAAGTGGGAAGGAAGGACAGGTGTTCTACAGTTAAGCCAAGACCCATGGTTATATTGCATACCCCCTCTGTGGAGTCATGCTACTTGTCCTAAAGGTGACTCCAAAACATAGACAGTATTTTCCATTACTGATGACAAAACCATCACAGAGTAGCCATCCAGTTCCTGTGTGAGGATAGTTGCAAGACAGACATCTGTACTAATAGAGGAATATGCAAATTATCCAGGATGCCATCACAGTAATGACTGAACAGCAGGCTGTTTGGGGTGACCAGGTTGGCAGAGGGGGGCTGTTGGGGGCGACCAGGCTGCCTGGGGGCCAGTAAGGGGCAATCAGGCCTGGGGGGCAGTTTGGAGCGAGGGGGGGGGGGCAGTTGTGGGTGACCAGGCAGCAGGGGTGGGGAGGAGGGAGTTGGGGGCAACCAGGTTGGCAGAGGGAGCAGTGAGGGGCAACAAGGCTGGCAGGGAGGGCAGTTAGGGGCGATCAGGCCAACAGGCAGATGCGGTTAGGGGCAATCAGGCAGGCAGGCAGGTGAGCAGTTAGGAGCCAACAGTCCTGGATTATGGTGCAGGTTGGGCTGAGGGGACACCCCCTCCCTGCATGAATTTCGTGCACTGGGCCTCTAGTAAAAATATAAAAATCAAGGTTAGAAGTCAGTTTGAGGATTTCGAAAGCATCATTCACCTGACTGCCAGCTTCCAGAGTTGCCCTTTAAAAATCTAATGACATTTTAATTCCTGATTCTTTAAAAAAAATTTTCTAGGGGAAATTCTTCAACTTTAATTTTCAACTTTCTTTTGATTTTCTTCTATTATATTTATAACTTATAATTTGCAAGGATTCTTTCCTTTCTGGTTACTATTATTTGTGTACTAGAGTTCGGTGCACAAATTTGTGCACCAGTAGGGTCCCTCAGCCTGGCCCACAGGATTGGGCCGAAACTGGCTCTCCGATATCCCCTGAGGGGTCCCAGATTGTGAGAGGGCACAGGCCAGGCTGAGGGAACCCACCAGTGCACGATTGGGGCTGGGGAGAGAGTAGAGGTTGGCCAGCTGGGGAGGGACCGAGGGAGGGCTCCAGGATGTGTCCAGCCCATCTTGCTTAGTCTCAATCAACCAGATCCCAGCAGCAAGCTAACCTATCAGTCGGAGTGTCTGCCCCCTGGTGGTCAGTGGATGTCATAGTGACTGGTTGACCAGTCGACTGTCTGCCCTCTGGTGGTTAATGCACATCATAATGAGCGGGTGAGTGACCTTAGCATATCATTAGTATATTATGCTTTTGATTGGTTAAACGGACGACTGGATGCTTAACATATTAGGCTTTTATTATATCGGATGGCAACCTGGTCTTAGTAGTTACATAATACTTTCTTTTCACTGAAGAAATTGTAGTTCCTACCCAGCTGGCATGGCTCAGTGGTTGAGTGCTGACTTATGAACCAGAAGGTCATGGTTCAATTCCCAGTCAGGGTACATGCCCAGGTTCTGGGCTCGATCCCCATTGTGGGGCATGCAAGAGGCAGCCAATCAATGATTCTCTCTCATCATTGATGTTTCTCTCTTTCTTCCTCTCCCTTCCTCTCTGAAATCAATAAAGAATTGTAGTTCTTGTGTTATTCTATAAATTCTTTGTTGTTCTATAAGAGGGACTGAAAAATTGTGGTGGCCTTTAAAAGGTTAACATTCTTTTCACTGAGAATAGTATAATTATTGTTGCTCTATCACTTGCATTATCTTCTACCTACTAAGCACTTTGAACTAGATTGGTATCTTTATCATTTTGGAGGCTTTCCTCTAATGCAGTGGTTCTCAACCTTCTAGCCCTTTAAATACAGTTCCTCATGTTGTGACCCAACCATAACATTATTTTCGTTGCTATTTCATAACTATAATGTTGCTACTATTACGAATCGTAATGTAAATATCTGACATGCAGGATGGTCTTAGGTGACCCCTGTGAAAGGGTGGTTCGACTGCTAAAGGGGTCGAGACCCACAGGTTGAGAACCGCTGCTCTAAGGCCTGTGACCTTGAATGTCCTTATGTAGAGTGAAGCACTAGCAAGCTGGTGGGCACCTGCACAGGTGGATGGGATATGAATGGTGGGTTTCTGTAACACACCTCCTAAGGACTTTCAGTGTCTGTAGTTGGTCTACCTGGGGCTTGTTTCTCTGCAGACGAATCTTGGCCACTGTCTCTCAAGGAGGCCGGCCATGCACCCTCACTTTTGTGTGTAGGGTTTTCTTCACTACCTCTATTTTCAGCTCGATTCCTTGGCCTGGAACAGTATCCTAGTCCAGAGAGCACCTGGTTAAATTTCTGGTTTCTTACAGGGGTTAGGGACGGGATTTGGGGGTAAAATGACTGTTGTATACTTTCAACGAGTCCTCCTATTTTCTGCCTCCCTGCTCTTCTGTTGTTCAGGGGCCTGGGGCTGCCAGTCCCTGGGCCATTGGAGAATGAGTGGACCTGCTTCAGGCTCTGCCTCTTAACCAGCACTTTTTTCTGTTTTCTGTGATCTGCTGTCAATGATACGTTACCCATCAGCTTTCCAGAGTCCGGAATTTTGCTGATATCTCTTGTTGACTGTGTTCTCTTCTACTTCTGTGTTTATCCATATGATTTGTGCCTTTTTAGTATGTTCCTACAATTTAATGAGGCTTCAGAAGGAAGGAGAGGTAAAAGTATATGTTCCATTGGCCACGTTAGCCAGAAGTGTGGAATCTTCCTCCCCAGGCACCCAGTTCAGTACCTGGCACATGTTGGTGTCCCGTAAATATATGTGGGTCTTATTCAACTGACGCGGTGGATTTCAACAGAAGTAATGACCACCTAAGTTTTTTACTTTTGTTTTTGCTCGTGAGGAATTAAAAATTACCAAATATACGAATAAGAATAGTAGGTTATTAACCCCTGGGAGAGAAATACGATGTCACTGGGGGGTTCTCTGTGTAAAGTCGTCCTCTTAGGACACGTGGTGGATTCCTCTTGAATCTGTTACTAGTGATGGGCCTTCCAGGTGCTGGGGCTGGATGGATCCCGGCATCAGCAGGTTGAGGCTCAGGGTCTCCCAGTCTCTCCCACATAACAGGTACGAGAAACCTGAGGTGGACCCGTGGGGACCCCACATCAGGCTCTGTGGTCCTCTGTTCTAGGACGGCAGTTGGTCCAGTGCCCTTCCTAAAGAGCCTGGCTAGCAGAACACAAGACTCTGCAGCTCACAGTTCTGAATTCTGTTCTGCCCATTTTATTAAAAAAATAAAAATAAAGAAGATAGAAACATCAAAATTCCAAGCCAGTATTTAGAGTATGTGGTTGTCACCTTGATGCCTGAGTTCTGAGCCTCCAACCAGTACCCAGCGTTTATTCATTCAGCCAGTGTTTGCTGAGCTCCTATCATGTGCCATCCACACACTGGGGTACAGTGGGGAGCAAGACAGACATGGCCACTGTCCAGAACTTCTTCTAGAGGAGAGAGGCTGATGAGGAAAAGGGAAAGGAATGAAGAGGGATTTTCACTGACAAGTGCTGTGGGGGTGAAGATAAAAGGGGTGGGAAGGGGCTGGTGGGGGTGGGTGGCAGGGCCCATGCAAAGGCCCTGGGAGGGAAGTGATCAGGAGTGTCAGGGAGCCCCTGGCTGGGGTTGAGGGTGGAGGCGGAAGGGGATCAGAGGAGGGTCTGTCTGGAAGCTTAGAAGGTTATTCCTTGAGTGTGAAGGCAGGTAATTTACTCCATCCTCACTTCCACCTGGTCCTAATGGGTCATGTGTGCGATAGGAACCCGGCTCTCAGTCACTGAGGTCACCAGGTGGCCCCTGCCGCCCAGGGCCCGCCCTGGAGGTGGGTAGGCCCCTCCCCGCAGGGCTGCACTAGTGGCCCTGAGGCGGCAGGACTCGTCCCTGTGGGAAGCTGCTGCCCCGCCCCTGCACTCCGTCCTGTCTGAGTCACCCACCCCAGGAGACCAGGGCGCAGTGGCAGGGTCCCCGTCACGCCACCGCCAGCCGCTCTGGGCACCGCTGGGAGATTAAACACATTCGCTTAGAAAAAGCAAAGAAATAACTTCTTTTGATAACCAGCATCTGTTAGTTAATGGGCCTCTGAGAGCTGTATACAATTTAAACTTTTTATTAAAAAGAAAAAAAAAGCTCATTTACTCTCCTGGGAGCTTACGCTGTGAAATTATCAGCTGCTCGGCGTTTTCCTTTTAAACGTGACTGAACATACAATGGAGAACATTAATTTTGTTTTGTTTTGTTCTGAACGAGAACTGTGGGTTTTACTTTCCTCTCTTTTGATTAAAGTCATCTCGGCTTGTATGTGGGGGAGCCAGACTCACAGTGGGAGCCAACAGGGGCCCCTGAGCCCCCAAACCCACCCTCCTTATTTTAGCCCTGAGCCTGGAGCAGCCGCAGGCCTTTCTCCAGTTGTGATGTTTTCTACCGGCACCAAGGGCTTCGGAACCAAGAAGCCCCGAGGGGAGGGGACCTGGGTCCAGGTGGCTGGGCCGGGACCTTCTTCCTCAGCACAGCCTCCTAATTAGGTGGCTCACGCTGTGTCCCACAAAGCAGCCCTGAATCACTCCCCCCAAATATGGTCAAGGAACCCCACCCCTGTCAAGGGACTGGAGCCCCCAGTGCCAGCCCCGAGGAGGCCCAGCTGCTGGGGCCTCGGCCAGCCCCTTCCTCCCTGAGCCTGAAGCCGTCACCCCTCACCCACACTGTCAGCCGCCGGCCAGGAGGCTGTACCTGTGGCAGCAGTGACCTCACGGGTTTCGGTGTGAGGATTAACTGGCATCACTCGGCCGTGCGGACTGAGCTTCCACCGAGTGCCAGGCGCTGCCGGACCTGCTCGGAAAGGTCGCGGTGCCTCAGTGCTTCCCTTTTACATTGGCGGCAGAGGACCCAGAGCCAGGAGGCTGACACAGAGCAGAGGGTGATGGGATGGGTAGAAGGCGGGAGGGAAGGAGGCCGCTCTCTGGGGATGCTGGTGGCGGGTGTCATGAGGAAGGACATGGTCTCAGGCTTGAAGGCAAAGAAAGAGCCAAGCTCAGAAGGATCTGGGGGCAGAGGTGTTGGCAGAGAAATAACATGCGCAGAGGCCCCGAGGCGGGGAACAGCTTGCTGTGATCAAGAGGCAGAAGGAACACAGGTGCAACCTGCGTGGGGGAGGCAGGTGGGGCCGCGCAGACATCGGTGAGCGAGAAGGTGGGATTTCTTCCGAGTGTCCTGGAAGCCCTGGAGCTTTAACCAGGGCCGGCCATAGTGCGGCCTCGAGGTGCATAACAGCCATCCGGCGATGGCCATCCCCGGTCTCATCCTCTTTCTGGAAGACACTGCATTTCTCTAGGCTCATAGCCCCCTTGGTTGACTTTAATAACTGGTGAGAGCATTTTTCAGACTGTTTAATTTTATTAAAAGATTCAAATTTGATGATAAATGATGGCATGGCTGCCTCAAGCCTTAGACACAGACTCACTCAGCTGTGGACACATTATCGCCACCCACCCTCCTCCCACTAGAGACCCTCTCCGCCCAATGCAGTCTGAGACCACAATAATTCTTTCTTGTGCTTTAGTAAATATGCCAGGAACACTCGTCACTCTCTGAGACCCACAGATAATATGAACTTGGTGGTGTGTGGGTTTTTTTTTTTTTTAAGAAGAATGGGTAGATAAGTTAGAGCAATTTCAGCGGGCTGATTGAACCCCACACAATCTAACGGAAGGACAAGGGCTTCCTTCTGAAAGCATCATTAGCCTCACAGACAATTGTTGTTCGAGATCCGTGACAAGAGCCAGAGATAGGAATCGGGCGGAGGAAGGAGGGGGTGCTTCGTCGGCACCGAGTCCCGGAAACCCTTGCGCCCACCAGGATGCCAGTTAATTTCACAATGTACAGACGTGGCCCTGGGCACACAGGCAGGCCTGGAGAGGCACAGCCTGTCCCCACCGTGGCCACAGCCTCCCGAGCAGAGGAGGACGCGGGCGCAGGAGCATCTATCTCCTCGTATCTCCTCACAGCCGCTCCCTGCCCGCTCCCTGGGGTGGTCCCAGAGACACATTCGGGATTGTTTTCTCCCTCCTTGTCCGAGAGGCACAGGGAATCTTGAAAACAGAGAACACCTGTGCAGGGCTAATTACAGAGCGCGTGGTAATGCCGATATCATTAGTATTAATTACTTTCCCAAGGCTGGGAACACCGCTTTCCTCCAGGACCTGTTCCCGGCGCCAGCCCAGCATGGTGGGGGCAAGGGCCGCCGCATCCCGGGGCTCAGCTGGAACACGCGCGTGCGCCGGAGGCGGCATTTACCCCCACGCGTGGACCGCTGGCGGTCTGCCTGGCGGAGCACGGGCAGGTGCATACAGACACCCCCAGTCGGGATCGGGGACGCTGAGTTTCCCCAAGAGACAAGCCTTCTGCCGGAGAGCTGAGAACGAGAGCTTGCGGGGCGTCTGTGATCATGTCTGAGTGTGTATTGCTACATTCGAATTAGTGATCTTTAAGGAACCTCCCTTGCATGGGCAGACCCTCACCCCCATCGCACAGAATCCCAAGGCTACAGGAAATAAGGGGGCCTCTGAGGTCCAGTCCCTGGTGCAGGTCCCCGAACTGCCCACGGAAGATGGGAGCCAGTGTTCAAAACTCAAAGCAATGGACATGGCCGCGAGGCACAGGCTCCTGGTCACAGTTGCTAACCGACCGCAGTATGCACTCCGCAGGGGCTGCCGCACGCAGGGGCTGAACCACCAAGACGCAGGCTGAGCTGACAGTGGCAGCCACCACCTGTCTGTGACGAGAACAGGGAAGGAGTGGCCTTCCTCACGGACAGGTGTGGGGTCTGCGCCAGGTGGGAGTCCCGGGGTCAGCCGGTCCCAATCTCATAGCCGCTGGAGGAAGGCCAGCCCAGGAATTAGGAGCAGAAAGGGGAGAGGGGCCACTGGAGGACAGCGCCTCCCACTGTTGAGGGGCTTCTGCAGCAGAGGCCCGTGCTGGGGGGGCTGGGAGAAGTCCCGGGCCGCCCCGTTACAGAGCACCAGGGGCGCTTGGTAAGACGTGGGGCGCTTCTCGGGGGTGTCCGGACTGGAGCCATCAGTGGGCCTTTGTCCAATGAAGAGCAGGCTTTGCCCGAGGGGGTCTTGCTCCACCTTGAAAAGCTCATATTCCACATGGGGGAGCCTGATGCCCAGGGGCAGGCACCCATTGGTGGCTGTGACATCCCGTTCCGTCCCCAGGGACCAGGCCCCGGGGCCCCCGCAGCTGCTCGGCTCTGAGACGTTGAGCGCGGCCGTGGTGACCTGGTCCATGGGGGTCACACGAGCCTCTGTGACCTGGAACACCAGCTCGGTGCCACCGAGGACCTTGGCGGATGGCGTGCCCCTGGTGTAGCGGCCGGCTGCGTAGACAGTGAAGGTGGGCTGCTGGCAGGCGGGGTCCGAGAAGTGATGGTAGTACCCTTCCCAGGAGCGGTTGTGCCCATGGAAGGTGAAGAGCCTGGTGAGGAAGAGCACGGCGGGGCGCACCTCGCACCCGGGGCTGACCCACTGGCCGCCCAGGTGCAGGGGCAGGGCCACTGGGGCAGGCAGCACGGGAGGATGGTGCTCGTCGGAGCGGGCGATGAGGCTGCAGGCTGGGCAGGGGTGAGCATGGTGCTGAAAGAGACACACAAAGGTCAGTGACTGTCTCAGCTGGAGAAGTCGGGGTGCACTCTGGGATGGGGTGTCATGGGGCCTACCCAGTGGTCACCCATCACTCTCCACTCCCAGCCTCCAGCTCAACGGCTACTTAGCTCTTCTTAGACCCTCTGGGCCTTTGCCCCTGCTGTTCCTCTACCTGGGATCCCCCAGAGCATAGTTTGATCGGCTCCTCGTCCTCTAGGACTCAGATCAAAGAGCAGCCTCAGGGAGACCTTTCCTGAACACCGTGCCCGGGCATCCTCGGGGCCTTTCTAGTGCTCAGAGACCTGTCATTCCAACCACCCCCCCTTCTTTCCACTCTCCCCTTCATTAGATCGTAAGCTCTAGAAAACTGGGACTGTCTCTGTGGCTGCTCTGTCCCCAGGGCCCGGCACAGTGCCTGGTCACAGCTGGAACAAAGTTGCTGAGTGATGAAGGAATGGATGGATGAATGAGTGGATGAGAAATGGAATGGAGGTGCCCTCTGTCCTGGGATTTGACAGAAGTTCTTCTTTCCCACCCCCAGCCTGCTTGGTCCTAAAATTTGGCCGTTAAGGTTTATTATGGTTTCCTTGCCAAGGAGACTCTCTCTACCCTTTCCTGCTTCTGGGTGCCCCTGAGGGCCAGGAACTGTGCTAAGCATGTCTCATTCAACAGTTACATGTTAGAGTAGCAGAAGCTGAAACCCAGTGGACCAGGCGGCCAGCCAAGGGTGTGGCAGAGATGCGTTGAACCCTGTCTGTCGGACCCCATCCCCTTTCTATGCAGAAAGCCTCATGCCCCTCCCAGGAGCCTGGGTCCCCATTACCGGGTGCAGAAGAGAGACTGTATCTCCAGAAATTTCACCTTGGAAGGTGAGCAGCCTGACTTCCACATCCCTGGAAAGTGGACACGGCACCAAGGATGGGAATACTCCCCCTGCCGCAGAGCCCATCGCCTGGAGCCCGTGCTGAGGAGATGGCTGGGACATGCAAAGACACAGAACACCGAGGTGGCCATCGGGGTGTCATTTACAGTAGGGACAACCGGCCACCCCCGAGGCATCAGGTTCTCTGTGGCCTGGGCTATGAGTTTCCTCTCTCGTTGGCCTGATTTACCGTTTCCCTGCCTTATGGAGCCTCGGGAGCTGGGTTTACAGGGAATTCCAGGAGCAGAGAAAAGCAGAGCTGCCTGGATCTGGAAGACACTGGAGGGCTCAGCTAGTCAGAAGAACTAACAATGGGAGAGATGTTTTTGGTATTTTTTCTCAGGCTCTGAGTCTAATGAACATCCAGAGAGAAATGAAATTGCGAGGGAGCAGTCAGTCTCTGCTGCCCAGAGCCTAGCCCCGAGCAGCGTTCTGAAAGGTGAGCCTCCTTGGCACAGCCGCATGTTGGCAGGGCTGGCGTGGGACTAGCACACCTGCGTTTGCAAAGTGGGCGAGGGAGCAGGGCTTCCTGGGGACCCAGCTGGGAAATCAGCTTCTTTTTTTTTCTTCTTCTTTTTGCAAAAACAAGAGATTTTCACAGATTGCTCCTGGGTGACTTTCGTGCCAAACAAGTGGTATCTGGGAGGGCTGGTTTAGAAAGAAAATATTGGATGATGGGAAGTATTTTTCTTTTTTTTGGATGACCACATTAAAAGCTTATTATTTATTTCTATGGTGAATCTAAACTTGCCTTGATTTCCATAATGTAGAGAAATAATTGGTTTTGATTTGGGGGGTTTTGACCCAGAGTACTTGAAGGTGCTTTGAAATACTAGCAAATGAGGGCAAAAATGTTTGTGATGGGTCGTTAGGGGAGGGAGGGCATTGCGTGCGGCGGGTGAGAGCCCGCTCCAACGTTGGCCTCTCCCCCGCATCCCGGCTGTTGTCATGCTGGTATGTGTCCCCACAGCATAAGGCATCACAGCAACATAATCCCAGGGCCGCCCTCTCTCCAGAACGGAGCTGCCTTTTGCAGACAGGACATTGGGGGTGCTGACTGCTAATTGGGGGCAAGCGTTTTTCTGCGGAGCAGGAACCGGTGGAGAACCTGGCGCACTTCTCAGAGAAGGGGGAGAAAAGGCACGCCCTTCTCTGATGCTCTGGAAGGGGGTGAAGGAAGGGGCCGCCTGTCAGTCTCCCGGGGGTCGTTTGGCCGAGGCCCTGTTGCCTGTGTTCACAAACAAGCCTCCTGCCAGCAGAACGCGCGGACGCCGGAGCCAGGCTCGTCCTGGTTCAAGCCTGTTACATAAAGTTATTTCTCCAACAGCACAAACCGCTTCTAATTAACCCCCAGAGGGGACACCAGGCTTGGATGCTTTTGGTTGAGTGCTGGCTGATTGATTAGGATTCTATATCCAGGCAATGAATTTGGGGATCAAATTGGTTTGAAATTAACTTCTAAAAATGTTCATGTTTGCCATCTGGTTGGGTCGTGGGCAAGGCTTGGGCCCCAGAGAGCACAAGGTCACGACTGATTCGTTACTTAAGGATATATATGCTGCATCTCCTTCTTTGAAATTATCTTCCTTTTTTTCCGGAGAGGGGCCATTTAATTTAATGTCCGTGCATCTGGCACCACTCATCCCTGCAAACGTCCTGGTGCTCTGCCTCTCAGTCACATTGCAGGTGGCACCGGCCTCATGGACTGGTCAGGCGGCAGAGGGCCGGAGGCTGCCCAGAGCCCGGCCTGGGAAGGCATGGAAGTGTCATTCTTGGCACCAGGGGTCCGTCCTCTGCGTGCAGGGTTTCCCTAATGAGGTGGTGGGCTCCAGTCATGACCCTGCCAGCACCTTCTCCTAGGTAGGAGTAATGCCAGACTGTCTAACAGTGGTTCTCAACCTTCCTAATGCGCAACCCTTTCATACAGTTCCTCATGTTGTGGTGACCCCCAACCATAAAATTATTTTTGTTGCTACTTCATAACTGTAATTTTGCTACTGTTATGAATTGTAATGTAAATATCTGATATGCAGGATGTATTTTCGGGGTCATGACCCCCAGGTTGAGAACCGCTGGAACATCGGCTGCCAAAAAGGGAATACTTTTGAGGTTATGAAAGAACTGGGGCTGATTTTCTGATTATGAGAATGTCTGGTGCTTTTTTCTCTGCTCCCCAAATCCTGCCTTGGAAGAAGAGGAGTGGGCTCATTCCCAGGCCCTCACCTTGGGGTGCTCCCAGGGGTGAGAAGTTGCCCCACCTATTTTCAGTGTATAATACACAGTAGGCACTTAATACTTGCTGAATGATGTGACGGTTGCCTAAGGGCTCAAAGAGCACTTGACAGGGACAACTGACCTCATCCGTCCCTCCCTCCCTCCATCTACTTTTGAAGGACGTTCCTTGGGTGCCAAGTTCAGACATTCTCAACTTGGAGCCCTAACCTCGACTTCCTTTTTACTAACCTCTAACTCAGTGGTTTTCAGCCAGTGTGCCGCGGCACCCTGGTGTGTCGACAGAATTTTTAAAACATGCAATACCTGACTATTTAGTCGGGGGTACTGACCTCTTTTCCCTTAGATTGTCAACAGCCAACACAACAATAGCTGTTAGGTGTGAATAAATCAAAATTATACCTATTTTTTTCTCAGATCGGTGAAAAATATCTTTTTTGGTGTGCTGCTGAATTTTAGCAATTAGTTTATGTGCTATGAGATGAGAAGATTGAAAATCACTGCTTTAATTGATGAAAGTTAACGTTTCTTCTCACTGTGAATGTAGACGACAAACTCCTACAGCTTCCAGAACCTCTGACGCTGTTGCCTGTCTCATTTTAACATTAGTAAGGATCCTGGAAACTATTTACGCTCATCACTACTTTGAAATTAAGGGAGAGGAAAGACTTTGTGTGGCCCACAGACCAGGGTGGGGAAGCATGAAGGCCCTGGGCAGGAGTGGATCAGGCAGGGCTTGCTAGGCCACGGCTCTGAGCTTGCCCTCCCAGGGCCGACACTCACCAGGGCGCTCTGCAGCGGGCGCTGGTAGCCGGTGGGCCGGTAGTGCCACCTCTCTGCCCAGTTGGTGTGGATGTCCCCCAGGTACAGCTCCTCCACCAGCTGGGGCCCAGCCCGGGGCTGCGGCTGCAGGCGGCGCTGCACTCGGACCAGGCTGAGCTCATGCATGGTGAAGCCCAGGGCGGCCGTGCAGTCCCGCTCGGCCCGGGCGCTCAGCAGCTCATACAGCACCCCGGACACCCAGGCCTGGGCAGGGGGCAGCTGCCGGGCACAGTCACGGCTGGCCTGGGTCCGGTTGAGGCGCCTGGTGATGTCCAGCAGCGCGTGGCGGCTGTGGAAGACGATTCCCACCTTGTGCAAGTGGTAGTCGGCCTCAGTGGCACCACGGGTGACCCAGGAGGCTCGGCGTAGGCGGACCTTGCCCTTGATGACCAGGGAGTGGGCAGGCTCCTGGCAGAGGGGGTCCTTGTAGTAGAACTGGTGGGCTCGGAAGAGGCGGCTGGGGAAGAAGGTGTAGGAACGGGTGAGGAACTCGGGCCCAGGTCGCACCTCGCAGCTGTCGGGTGGGAGAGACGGGGTGGGCAGAGCAGTGAGAACCTGCACGTGAGCCCCTTTCTGGGTGGGTCCCACCCCCCACCCCACACCTAAACCCCCATTGCAGACCTCAGCTCAGGGCTGTTGGGCCTCTACAGCCTCAGTTTCTCTGAGTGATCTTAGTGAGTCCCACTAGGGGGGCTGGGGCCCTCCACTCAATGCCTGTGGCTTTGGCAGAAGCCCGCTTATCCCCTTCCATTCAATCCTATCACCTTCTTCAGGTGACACCCTCCCTCGGGGCCCCTGTGGGTCCTGGGGCCCCAGGGAAGTGCACAGGTCTTGCCGCTGGGAGACCTGGTTTCACCCACTCTGTGCCTCACCGGGAATGTGAGCCAGGAAGACGGCCCAGCTCCTGTGTCTGTGATGGGGAGGTCTCCATCACAGTCATGGTCTCTGGACATGTCCGCACAGCGGTCACACCTGCGAGGTACTCCCCGTCAGGACCTCTGTGCTGGAGCTCTGGAGGCAGTGCCCTGCCTGTTCTCTCTGTGTTGGATTCCTGGCACCTGGCCCAGAGCCCGGGACCCAGAATCCTCCTTGGGTCCAGGCTGCCGGACCGTGATGAGCGTGGATGTAGGCGCTCAGATCCTGTCTCCCCTCGGCAAGACTGGCCTCCCCACCAAGTTTTACCCATGCCTGTGCCAGGCTGTGGGCCTAGCCGCGGTCAGCAGACATTCAAGGTTTAGATCATGCATATCATTGCTTTTCTGGGTGGTCTCTGTGGCAACTACTCAAGGTTATGGTTGTAGAGCTAAAGCGGCCAGAAGCCTATGCAAGTGGGGACATGATGGCTGTGTGAATAAAACTTTATTTACAAAAACTTTATTTACAAACACTGGCCCTAGCCCCCAGGTCCTCAGGCCCTATTCTGCGGGTGGTAAGGATGAGCACAGGGTGGGCTTGGGTGGCAAGAAACGCTAAATGGCTCCAGGACTCATGTCACAACTGGGCTGGGACTCTCCCACCAGGGGCTCAGGGGGGTGCGTGGTGGGTGAGTCCAGGAGAAGAGCAGGCAGGTGCCCCCTCCCGGTGTCCTCCGCCCAGGGGCTGCCACCCAGGGCCTTCTTGCTCAGCCTGCCCGACAGCGCAAAGCAGAGGTGCTGCTGGAGCCAGTGTGTCTTTAACGCGGCCTCCCTTCCTCCCAGAGACAGCAGGCCGGAGCCTCTGTGGGCAGCGGACCTAGTGAGAATTTAATTACGCCGTTTGGTTTTCATTGACTTTCTTTTCACAGTTCCCTCCAACTTATGGCAAGTGGCCCTGCTCTCCACGTCCAGGGCAATACTGCGCTTCCTTTAAAAATAATCGAGGACACTGAGTGTGCTGCTCACTGCGTACTGTTGTCCCTCAGCGCAGCTGTCAGGGTAAAGGAGTCTGTGTAAGTGACCGAAGGCAAGTTGGTGCAAAGGGAAAGTATAAGGGAAGTGCCAGGATAGTTAAACACGAAGAAGGACGCTCACACGCCGAGGTGGCCTCAGCCTGCTCCTCGCCCGTGCCTCAGACAAGGCCCGGGAGGGGACGGTTTGCCTAAGGGGTTGCAGCAGGTCACACTGGACATCTCGGTCTCTGCACTAAGGCTGTCTGGGGGAGGACAGAGGGGAGCTTTCTAGGAAGAAGGTTCTAGAAGTTTCTAGAAGCACTGTTCCAGAATGCAATGGGCCCCGGGGCAGGAGCAGCCAGCAGGCAGTCCCTACCCTTCCTGAGCCCCAGTTCTGTCTCAGAGTGACCCTGGCCAGTGGTGCTGGGTCCCCCCGGACTGTGGAGTTGGGTGAGAGCCTGGGAATGCATCCAAAGGGGCTTTGCTGAGCTCCAGGCCCTCCCTCCACCCAGAGCGATAGCAGATGTTTGGCATCTCGCTTGTCTCTGACCTCAGAAGGTGCGTGGAGGATACGGAGAGTCCATCCAGTCCCCGATCCTAGAATGGGGCTGGCTGGAAGGTCTGGCGGGAGAAAAAGTGATGTGCTAGGTGTGGAGGAGGCCACTGCCTCCCTTCTCTCCATCCCCACATTAAGAGGGAGGACCCCACAAATGAGGGCAGAGCACGAAGCCCATTGCCCCAGAGAGCAACAGTGCCTGAACTGGCAGGCCAGCCTGCAAGGTTAGAGAGAGAATGAGACAGGCAAGCAAGACACCTGAGCCCACTCTAACCCACCACTTCCTGCCTCAGGACCTTTGCACCAGCTGTTCCCTCTGTCTGCCTCTTCCCCTGGCTCTCTGGATGGCTGACTCCTCTTCTTTCAGCCTTCAATGGAATGTCACCACCTCCGAGAAGCCTTCCCTGACCACTCTCAAAAAAACCCTCCCAGGTCACTCACTATTACATCCTTGTTTTATGTCCTTCATTGCAGAGCTTAGCACCACCTTGAGACTGTGTTACTTATTTCTGTATTCACGTGCTTAGATCGTGTCCCCCTCTGTACTAGTTCATACTAGGCACTCAGTAAGTATTTGTATAGTTGGTGTTTGATGCGTTGAATAGGTGGATTTTGTTCAGTTGCTGCTTGTGGCTGGGGCATGATGCCCAACATGGTGCCTGCCTTCCAGGCTCACTCTGTGGTGATGGTGGTGGTGGTGGTGGTGGTGGTGGTGGTGGGTAAAGCTGTATGCCACAGGTAGAAGGCCTCTTAGACAATAGGACAGCTGTGCCTATTTTACAGATGTGGACACTGAGGCTCAGAAAGGAGAGTCTCCCAGCGCAGGGGCCTGAGGTCAAGGTGACCTTTGGTCTTACCCAGTGGAGATCCAGGGACCCTCGAGGCGTGGAGGCAGCAGTGCAGTGACGGGCGCTCTGCTGGTCAGGGGCTGCTGGCAGCGAGGTTCCCAGCGCAGGTGGCCACCCCCTGCTTTCCCAGCTGCTTCTGCAGTATGGGCTGCAAAGCAGACAGACCCAGGGTTAGGGTTCCAGCTCTGCCCAGGTGTCCCACCTGCCCCAGCTGCCCTCCCACCCCAACCTCCACCTCTGCCCCTCCTGGGGCATCCAGCTCCCCCGTAGGCCATCCCAGCCCCCGAGACAATGATGAGGTGCCTAGAATCAGCCTCCGGACTCATCTCCTGATTGTGACCACCGTGGAATCCAAGCCTCCTGCAGGGAGACTGTCCAGATTCCCACAGTCACTGTGCTGAGCCCGACTTCCGCAGCCCAGACCCTGCTCAGACTCGCCTGCCGTGCTGGGCACGGCCGGGGACACGAGGGCCCTCACTCCCAGACGATGGCACTGTCCACTGCGGCATGGGACTGCTACCCCTTCACCAAGGAGCCCAGGTTCCGCTTGACCTCTGCCCTGTGGAGCAGAACTGTGCCTGCCCCGCGAGGCCCCACACGCACGGACCTGCCTCGACCAGGCCTTTGCTGCCTGTCTCCATCTCTGTGAGCCCCCGGCCAGCATCCAGCACGCGGGGCTGGGTGGAACCTGAGGCCTCTGGGGGGAGGATGGGTGTGAACAGCAGGGTGGGGGCCCCAGGCCCTCCTGAGTGACCCCTAGATGTGCTCATCCTATGGAGACCAGCCAGGCCCGGCCATGGGACTGCTCCTTCTCTTCCAGGAGCTGCTTGGAGGCGAGAGCTCGGGGCCTTCAGCTGCTGAAGAGCAGCGATCCCGCCAGAAACCATCATCTCTCCTCCGAGGCCTGGCCTTGACACAGCCCAGATGGCGGGATGCTGTGGGAAGCCTGGCAGCGAGCGGTGTCCAAATATGACAGCAGCGGCGATGCTCCGGGTGGCTGCCCTTGACCGCTGGCCCTGCTCCTGCAAAGGGCTTTCCAAGGTCCTCTTCCCACCAAGCCTGTGGCCGAAGTGGGTCAGGGGCTCCGGGGCTTGGCGGAGATGTCGGCCAGCCAGGGAGGGAGGCCCTGGCGGGAGGCTGGGGCCTAGTGAAGCAACAAATGAAGAATGTATTCTGTCCCCTTCCCCGTCTCACATTCACAGCTTCTCAGTCAGGGTCAAGAAAGGCAGCAGGGCCAGGGGTGGGGGCTGTGGAAACCTGGGGACCACACTACCCCTTTGCAGGGCACCTGGTGTCCCCACATGGACGTGGGGGCCCGTGGTTGCCAGTGGCCTCTCAGGAAAATGAGGCAGAATGGAACCCTCACCTCCCTGGAGGTTGGGAGTCTCATCCAGAGATGCTCAGGGTCCCCAGTGGCCGGCTGAGGAAGCTGGAGTCGCGAGAACGGTGGTGACAATGACAATAACCTGAGGATGAACTGAGTATCGACTCCGTCCGATTTCATACGTTATCTGCCCTTTGCAACAACTGAGGACACGGGTGTCAGCCTTAGCTTCCT
This sequence comes from Myotis davidii, assembly GCF_000327345.1. NCBI lineage: Eukaryota > Metazoa > Chordata > Mammalia > Chiroptera > Vespertilionidae > Myotis > Myotis davidii. The sequence continues at coordinate 539,437 of NW_006286977.1, read as the reverse complement.
TCTCAGCAACATGGCTTAGCTTGCATGGGGCGCATGGGCTGCCCAACTGTGGCAGAGCCAGGGTTCCAGCCAGGCGGTCAGACTCCTGTTGCTCGTCTCGCATGGCAGGCAAGGGGGAGTGGCTGTTTTCAAGACTTGGTGGGATGCAGGGTGCTCCACAGGCAGTTGCTGAATGAATGAATGAGTGAGTGAAGGAAGGAAGGAAGGAAGGAAGGAAGGAGCAGATGATGAGTGGAGGAAGGAATGAGAATGCTGGTGCAGCCCTGGGCCCCTGCTACTTTCCTGGTTGATCCTACAGCTGCTTTATTGGTTTTAATCGGCCGAGTAGAAGTGAAAACCAACAGCCAGCTCTCAGGGCCCGTGTGCTGAGCGACTACATACCAAGGGGCGTCTTGCGTGAGAGGAGCCTGTGGTGGTTCCGCATTAACTCGGGCAGAGAGATTTGCGGGGATGGAGCCAGGACATTGTGGTGGGCGGGCATCACGGACGGGCCAGACTCCGGCATGACCATGTGGGAGTCCTGAGCCGGACGCACGCACCTCAGCGCCAACAGCTCGCACCTTCCCTCTGGGGACCTGGGCCCCGCGTTCAGTTCTGCAGGTGGTGTGAGCACCACTGTGCCAGCGAGGCCCTCCCCGGGTTGACTTGGGGAATGGATGTGAGCAAAGGGCAGCAAAGGGCCCAAAGGGTCCCAGCGTTTGCCGCTGGGAAACTCGAGCTTGCGTCTCAGCAGAATGGCCAGTGGCTCTGAGGGTGGCACTGGCATTGTCCCCACGGCTCCGCTTCTCGAGGAAATGTTTTCTGCTCCGAAGGAAGCGCCGTCCCCCCAGCACCTCTCTGAAGGCACGGCCCGACTCCTCAGGGAGCGTGCTGCCGAAGTGGTTCACTTCGTCTTGTTTTTCTGTGAGAAATTAGGATTCAATTAAGTCGGGAGATGATGTGATACGACGAAATCTCCCTGCATTCAGAACATGCACACACAAAATAGAAAACACAGCCAGCGGGGGCGGGGTGGGAGGCAGGAGAGGCACAGAGGGATCCACGCTGATGGAAGGAGACTTGACTTGGGTGGTGAACACACTGTGGTGTGCAGAGGGTTATCCTAGAACCGTACACCTGGAACCTGTCCAGTTTTATTAACCAATGTCACCCCAATAAATTCAATTACACACACACACACACACACACACACACACACACACACACACACGGAGAGCTCTGTGGAAACACCCGAGCGAACATGACATCTTCCCTCAACCGTGAGCCGTCCACGTCAAGGTTGCCAACATTAAATTAGCTGACTCGAAATGAATACATGAAATTTTCTCAGCTGCAGCTTTTGAGGGAGTCTTTTGATTTTCTTGTCTTCGCTCTCTCTTCTTCTTTTCTCTCCCCTAGAAAAGTCTTAACTAAAGAAGCGGCAGCTGCAAGCAGATGGTGCTGGGGGCAGGCTGTACAACTTTTCTCAGGGACCTGATAGACTGAATTAAACGCATGGGCCAAATTGATTTTTATCAACCATGGATTTTTAATTAACAGTGGTGTCCACTTACTGCCATCCATTATTTACTGTTTACCCACTAATTAAAAATTACGCTGCTTTTGCACTCATAAGAGCAGGGACATTTGAAATTAGATAGCATCGTTCAAATCACCTGCAGAATTAAATCCAGAGCGCCCAAGTGCCCAGACCAAGCTGCTGGGGTTTAAATGCCATCCACTCTAGCTTGGTGCGTTATTGTGAGTCAGGAGCCAGGAACAGGCTTCCCCACATGGAACCTGCCTGGGGCTGTGAAGGGGATGGACTTGCTAAACCTCAGCTGAGGCCCTTGGCCTAGATTGTCTCAGAGCAGCTGCCATGTCTGCATCATGGTGGGGAGTCTCCCAGCTTCCAGGGCAGGTGGTCTGTCAATGTAGGGATGCCTGTTGCCAAGTGTCTGACGTTGCTAGGGACCAACAGCTGTAATTTGCACAACCACCACTGATGGAGGTTCTGTCAGTGCCCCCATTTTGCAGATGAGGAGACTGAGGTTCAGTGGGTTGGCGGGCCTTGGCTGGTGTCCCTCGATCCCAATTCAAAAATAAATCTTGGCCTGGCCGGTGTTGCTCAGTGGTTGAGCATTGACTAATGCACCAAAAGGTCCCCAGTTTGATTCCTGGTCAGGGCACATGCCCAGGATGCGGCCCAATCCCCGGTGAGGGCCATGCATGAGGCAGCTGATAGTTTCTATCTCTCTCTCTCCCTCCCCCCTCCTCTCCTCTAAAATCAATAAAAGATAAAACATATTTTAAAAATAACTCTTGGTAAAATACGCCTAACATAAAATTTACCCTTTTAACCATTTTAGCATGTACAAGGAAAACCCAGTGACATTTAGGACATTCACCATCACCCCTGTCTCATCCCATCTCAGAACGTTTCATCACCCCAGAAAGAAACCCCAAACTCACTAGGAGTCACTCCGTGTCCCTCTCCTCTCAAACCCTGGCAGCCACAGATCTGCTTCTCTGGGGACTCGCCCTTTCTGCACTTCTCTAGAAGTGGGAGAGAAAACGCGCCCTTTTCTTATCTGATCTTCAATAACACCCCTGCCAGGTGGGTGTGGTCCTTCTCATTTCACAGAGGAAAGTGGAGGCCTAGAGAGGTTTCTCAAGCTCACAATCCGTGTGGGTTTTTTTCAAAGTAAATGAAAAGTGTAGGTCTGACTTCACCGGAGGAGGGTGGGGAGGTGGCCAGGGGTGTGAAGCTGAGCAGATGGAGAAATAGCAGATCTTCACACACCTTTTTTTGG
>NW_006286977.1:527468-536501 GCF_000327345.1 Myotis davidii | reverse complement strand
CACACACCTTTTTTTGGGTGGGGGGTGGTGGGGGGGCAGGGGGCGGGGCAAAAAGCAAAAGCAGAGCACTCTTTTTCTCCCTTAATTGGCGAGTCTGAGTTCCGGGAGGTGTGCCAGGTGATCTAGGTGCGGGAGAGCGCCGTAGTCCCGGTGCCGCATTGATTTTAGAGGGTGTGAAAAGGCCGCCAGAGCCCGTGGCCAGCTGTGCCCTCACCGCACTCAGAGGACCGGCTGAGCTTTGGAAGGGGTTGGTCTGACCTTGATTTTGAAATGTTAAGTCACTTGCAGTGAATATTATTTAGTAGGTAAAGGTGAGTGCTGAAGGCCTGAGGGGGCCCAGAATGCAGAGGGGCAGGCGGGAGGTACCGGCACCAAGTCACGGCACCTCGCGGCTGCCCGGCCTGGGCTCGCAGTCACAGAGCCCCCAAACTGGTGACTGAGCACAAAGGTCCGAGGTGTGGCCAGCCAGGCTCCCTGCCCAGGCTGTCTGGGAGGCTCCTTGCTGCCTCTGTGGCTTCTGGTGGCCACTCCAGTCTCTGCCCCCATGGTCACATGGCTGTCTTTCCTCTTTGTCTCCACATCGCCTTCTCTTTTCCCTTATGAAGACCCCAGTCCCCACGTCGGCATGACCTCATCTGAGTGCGATGACACCTGCAAAACCCCATTTCCCAGCCAGGCCACACTCAGAGGTGCCAGGTGTAGGATTTGAACGTGTCTTTCGGGGACACACTTCAGTGCAGGGCCATCCAAAGCCCAGGTCCCCCGGCCACCCCTGTGCATTCGTCCCCTCACCCGCACAGTGGCCTGTAAGGCGTCATCTCCGGGGCACGCGGTGGCAGCTTGTCCCGAGGCGGGAGATGTTCATTTTGATCACTCGCTCGAGGAGATGTCTGTTGGTTCTCTCCACTGTTCAATTACCACTTTTCCCTTTATAAGTAAGAATTATCTTATGGGGATATATTTAGAAGTAATGTAGGTATCTTTTTTATTTTTATTTTACTCCCCACCCCTAATTTTAGTATCTGTTGATGTCCATCGGTGATTCTTGCTTCCAAAAATTATTGTGATGGTGTTTTCCAAATGTCCATTCTCCAGTCCTGTCATTCTTCCTGAATTTATTAGTTGAAACTGTGCCATAAGGAAGCACTGTCCCATGTCCCCATACATCTCTTTAGTCAATTATTTGTACTAGTCTGAACTCACGGATTATTACTTCACTGTACAGGTTACAATCTGTTGCCATCATTATTATTTTTGTGGCTCAAATTGTCCCTAATGTGGACATTGGGAGTTTCTTCAATTAGCTCCCGTTCCTTGCACATGCGCTTATCATTTTCGTTAGCACTTCCTCAATTTCTGGTGCCAGAGGGTCTTCCAGGCTCATTCTGTACTTTCTCGGCCCCAGCCCTGAAACCAGCCATATCTTCAAGAGACCTGGTTCCTTTTATTGGAGAATGGTGTTTAGAAACCAAGATGGGTGCTAGGTGTGCTCACTGCTATTGAGGCGTCACTCTGGGCTCTTCAGCTTTCTCCCTCCCACCCTCCCTTGCTTCATTCCTCCCTTCCTTCTTCTCTCCTTCCTTTCTCTCACTGGTTTGCTGAACCCACGAGAACAGGTCCCATCTCTCTTGCTCACTGCTTATTCCCAGCACCTGGCACACCCCTGATGATGCTCAGTAAATATTTGTTGTGTTAAAATGTGGATGACACTTAGAACAGTACTTTCACATAGTGCGATATACTTGCTATAATTCTAGTTATAATTCCAACTTGTAATTGAATGAGTGAATGAATGACTTGTGCTTTACCAGGCCAATGCACATGACTCCATGTTGACAGTCCCGCACTCCCTGGGAGTTCCCCTCCTAAGCATCGGCTGGCGATGCCCATTGTGAGTGTGGCTTGAAATGGAAGGGGAGAGAGAAGGCTCGCAGCTGTTGGGGTCACTAAGAATCTGGCTGAGGTGGAAGGTGGTCCGCAAGGCAGCTCCTAGCGGGCTGGGGCCCAGGCGGACCCAGGCAGGCTCAGAGGAAGGAGAAGTTGATGGAGGGAGATGAAGGTGTGAGCCTCAGATCCTGCTGAGAGCTTCTAGTATGAGGTGGATCCAGAACTGGCGCTTTGCTTTAAGGCCTCTGTTGACCCTGGTAACCTGCTCCAGCCAAACCGAGACCCTGGTGTGGTTTTACACCCGCAGGGAAGGCTCCTACGTCCACAGCACACAGCTCAGGAGAAACCAGCTCGGTGAGGCACAAATGTAAGCCTCCTAGGCGACGTTACATTTCCTAGTAGCCACATTTTTTTTTAAAAAAAGCTAAAACTTAGTGGGCGAAATTAATTTTAATGATATTGTATCCAGCCTCAAATATTATAGTTCAACATGTATAAATATGAAAAGTATTAATGAAATACTTTATATGTGTTTTTCATACAAGTCTTTGAAATGTATTTCCACTCACAGCCCAACTCAATGCAGACCGGCCGCATCTCAGGGCCTGGGGGGCCGCGTGTGGCTGGGGGCCGCTGCGGGAGGTGCCTGTGTCGCGGGGTGCTGTCGGGAGGTCTCCACCCCGGCTTCTGAAGGCCACGGGCAGTGTTTTCAGGAGAGAAGGTGGGATGTAGTGAGTGAGGCTCTGGTCTCTCACCCCCAGGGTTAGCCCAAGCAGCCCCTACCCTTTGCTCCGGTTTATATATCAGGATCCTAATTAAGATCTACTTTGAAAAAAAAAAAGGACGTGTTCTATTGGTTAAAAAACAACAACATCTGAAACCCTCTGGTTTATTTCAAAATCCTCAGCTTGAGGTAATTCCCCTAGAATGTTTGGACATGGGACTTTGTGCACATTTTAAGTAAAAATCCCCCCGAAAGTGTAGCCCGTGGGGACAGGAAGCGGCTGCGCTCACACACGGCAACGGCGCGGTGGCCCGCGGCGGAGGTGGCAGCTGTCACCACGCTGCTCCAGCGGAAGATGAGCTTTCTGGGGAAGTCGCTGCACCAGAGGCACGCAGACTGTCCATTCCAGCTCCCCCGAGAGGGCCACAGATGGGCACGCGTGACAGTGCCAGCAAATCACAGGCCCACCAAGACCAGCTCTGAATTCTAAGGAGCCTGAGCTTCCCCTCCGGTGTGACCGCGGCTCTGCACACGGCCCACACGGCCCTCCAGCCACACCGGCATCTCCTCGGCCATGTCATCGGAGGGTCTTTGTGTTCAAGGCCAAGGGTGGAGAATGGGCTTTGCATCGTGTGCTCTAGAGAAGCTACATTCCACGGCAGCGAGCCGGGATTCTCCAACATGCTGTCTTTCCTGTGAGCTCGGGAGTCGAAAGTTGCCCCGAGGAATCCGGGGGCCTGGCTGCCTGGAAAAGCAGGGTGCGAGGCAGGGGCGGCAGGTAGTGGGTTGGAAGGCTAGTGAAGAGACATGGTTTCTTTGTCACTGCTGCTCCCTTGCTCCATGACCTGCCCCAGGCCGAGCTGGACCCAGGGGTCACTGGCAAAGGTGGGCCCTGCTTCGTGCCACCTGGAGAAGGCGATCCTTTTATGCTTGCATTTTCCAAATTGAAAACCTTTCTTTTCTCAAGGGGAGCAGCTGGCCACGTAGACATCTCCCCACAGCCCGTGCTGAGCATTTCCTGTCGAGGGAGGAGGAGGCGTTCAGCTCATGGAATGGGAAAGGAATGGGGGCTTGGGGAGCGGGTCTGGCCCACCAGGCCTGGCTCAGCAGCCAAGGTTTTTTTGTTTGTTAGTTTAGGAATGTTCCAGCACAAATCTGTTCACTCAAAACTCTCCCCAGGCCCCACGATAGTGCTAATTACGCCTCGTTCTGGCTGGGCCTTCCACCCAGAAGAAAATGGGAAAATCCAGCCAAAGAGCAGCTGTTTTCGAACAGCCGGGGCACCAGGGTGATTGATGGGAGCTTTTCCCTTTCACCCAGATGTTCTGGTGTCTTGGAGACAAGGCCTGGTTAGCTCAGCTTCAGAGCCTGTGTTCCCACATCTGCACGTTGGCCCTTGCATTTTCATATTTTTTACCAAATTTGGTCAATGCTCTCCACGGACACGTCCCGTCCCGCGCTCTGAGGAGTGGAGCGAGGGGGAGTCGGGCCTGGACGGGTGGAGCCTGAGCTTTCCAGTGATTTGGGACATGGCCGGGTCTCTCTGGAGGAGCAGTTACCAGTCAGAATTTGCTACACAGAACATGTGTCTAGAATTCTCCCATTGGATTGAATCCTAATCACTCTCTTGGCAGAAGACTGAAGCTTCCATTGTTATATAGAACAGGAATTTGGCAAGATAATCACAAGTTTTGACACATTCAATAAGAAAGAAGACGTGTGTGACTGGTGATGGCTCCTGGAAGAGGGATCTCGGCGGCACATGGAGGAGCTTAACTCTCTGTGGGGCCGTGGGAGCGGGTTCTCCAGATCTTCCTCGGAAGGGCCAAGACCCTTCCTGTCTCAAGGAGCTGTTTAGGTTTCAAGGAGAGAAGGATGGAGACTGGTGGTTGCCCTTGAGTGCCTTTGGGTCTGAGGAGTGCCCAGAGGTGCCGGGGCTCACGCGTTGGGGCAGGACACCACTTACGGGGCTGTTCTTGGGAGGCTCCACAAGGGGGACCTCTTGAGCTTTGGTTGGGGTGGTTGGGCACTGGGGCGAAACCCAGCACCACCTCCTCCTGCCTCAGCCTCCATACAGCCCAGGGCCACCAGCTCTCTCCATCCACCCTGACTTTGGCCAGTTGGGAACCCATGGAAGCAGGCCTGGGGCCCATGCTCTCCTCCCCGTGGTTTGGCTCCGCTTCCACCCCCGCAGAGAAGGTCTTTGGAGACTCAAGGGCGCGGGTAATGAGGTCGCCCAGCCATCCCTCCTTTCAAGGAAGTTTGCCACACAGAACAAAAACTGCAATTGGAACCACAAGAAAGGGCACCTGGGAGCTTCATAAACAGAAACAAACGCCCTGGCTCCCCAGGCCTTTCCCCAAAGATGCCTTGGGGCAGCCTGCACAGGAAACACGGAGATTTTAAATGCAAGGAAATTATTGTAATTTAACAAATCAATTTTTCCTACACTGTGTTGAGATTAAGTTTGTGGTCTCTCTCATACATTCAAAATAAGGAATTTCCCCGGAGTGCAATTTTGTGGGAAAACCGACATCATGTTTCGAAAAAACCCATTTTGTTAGGAGTCACCAGATTTTATTTTAAGAGAAATGGTAATATTTAATTATGGCATTATTTTACAGTCTAGAAAATTAATGTGCTTTCAGAGTTTCCGGAGAAAGGCTGGCCGTGGGTCCGGAACCCCGTTTTTAAATTACCATACAAATAGAATCCCAAAGACGCAAATATTGGCTTAAGTGTTGCAGACAAGGTGCAGGAAAACGCGCCGGCTTCCTAAATGTTAAATAAACAGGCTTGTAATTCTTGCCTCTCCGGCGACCCCGGACCCGCGCTCCGGTCCAGGGAGAGCACACACAGCGCAGTGCAGGCTGGGTGACCCCTGAGGATTAGCACCGGTCTCCTCTCACCATCCCAGTAATATGCCAGGAGCTCTGTGAGGCTCCGGGGTCTGCCAGTGCATGCTGACTTCCAACAAGCCTTGGGGGTAGGTGTTGGGATTGTCCCCATCTCTCAGACCAGGAAGCAGGGTCTGGGCATGCCCAAGTCTCATCCCTCGAGTGGGCAGGTGGAGAGGCCCAAACTCCAGGGCAGGTCTGTGACCTGGAAACTCCAGGCTCCTGTACACATAGCCTGGCCTGTGCCGGGACGTGGGCTGAGCACCTACTGTGTGCCTGCCCGTGGTGCAGCAGAGATGCTGCCACGAGGGCTCCTGTCTGAATCTGAGCTGGCACAGCGGAGCCCGGGGTGTGCTGCCGCTGCTGGTCCATTTGCTGGAGGGACAGGCAAGGAGGGGCCTCGCTGCCTCTTGAGTCTCACAGGCGATGAGCTGCTTGACAGGTGGAAGAGAGCCGAGATGGGTCCTCGCTGAGGAGGCTGCGAAGCTGGCAGGGAGGTGTGAAGAGCAGCCAGCCGGGAGGCATAATGAGTCCTGTGCTGGGGGCACGGAGGGTTGTCATGGGGAGGGTTGGAGAGGCAGGGAGCCGCAGGAGGCCTGCGAGCCACTTTGGGGTCTGGAGTGTTCCTCAAACAGAGGAAGCCATGTGGGTGGGGTGGGGGTGACAGCCAGGGGCACTCTGAAAGGCAATGCTTTCCAAAGGGCACCGTGCCTACCTGGTGGTGCTGCCATGGCTCCAGGGACACACGCTGGCAGCTCATGGTAGGTTGGGTACACGTCTGTTCTGACTCAGTTCGATAACAGACACATTAAGCCTGGATCTTGTTAGCACGAGGCTGATGCATACAGGGACAAGTTATTTTTAAAATAAGTGAAAATGAGTTCGTTGGTTTGGAGAGAAACAGTGACCCAAGGACAGTGGCGATCAGATGTGACAGGTGGTTGGGGAACAGAGCTCTAAGGTCCTGCTGGCTTGTGTTCAGGATGATCCAGTGAAGGGGGGAGCTCAAGGCCACCGATGGGAGATGACCTCCGACCTCCACCCACAGGCGAGGCCGGGGCAGGAGATGTGGAGTGAAGGCAGGGAGGAGAGGGTGAAGGCAGACGGGCGCTGGGGGCATGGCGGTGCCCCTCCAGAGATGGAGAACTGAGAGTTCATTGTTGGGGGCGAGCGATTGGAGGGCCTCACAGGAGGAGCCAGTGGGGGGACTGGCCTGGAGCCACACATCTGTCCATAGGCATACCCGAGGCGAGGATAGAGGGTGGAAGTCAGCCAGAGACAGGATCCCAAGGAAAACGCCTCCAGGGAAAGGCAGGCTGAGGCTGGGAGGCCCCTCAGAGGGGAGCCGGGTGCTGGGAGCAGGGCTGCAGATAAGACTCAGGGTGCCATTTACATTTGATTTCCAGATACACAACAATTTTTTAGTGTCAGTGTGTGCAAATATTGTGTGGATATGTGTAGGTGTTTGGAGAAGGGAGACAAAGCCAGAGGGATAGAGACATTGTGCTTTATGGCTTAATTATTATTTTTATGTAAGTTCTTTCATGCTATACACAAGGCAGGAAAAAAAAAGAATCTGAAAATACAGAAAAGGATGAAGGTGACATAAAAGCTCGCCCACGGTTGCCTCCCCCAAGTGAATTGCCATTAACCTGCTGGTACACGTGACCCTTCAGATTCTGGAGTCTGGGATGCCCTGAGGGACTCCGGTCCCCTTTGAACATCCATCGACAACACCACCTGGCCCATGGCAGACACAGGTTACATTTTTGTTGAATGAATGAATAAATCATCTGGCCTGTTTTCCTTTTTGCACACACATACATGCATGTATCCAGCTATTTTTTTACACATATGGGATCATCCTCTGCATGCCATTTGAAGCCTGTGTTTTGAACTTAATCATAGGTGTTGGAAATCTTTGAGGAAGGTTGGCTTTTGGGGACCACAGGAACTAAAGTGTATTCACAGCCTTTGAGGGAGGGACCAGAGGACACCAGGCAGTGGCTTGAGCAAGGGATGAACTAGCCAGGGAGGCAGAGGCCTCGTCAAGAAAAGTCCAATCAAAACAGGCTGCACCTTTCACACAAAAGCAATCCGTGTCTTGCAGTGGAATTCTCCAAATGTATTAAAAAGGTGTAAAATGAAAAGTGCAAGTAGCTTTCTACCCCAGAGCCCTGGTTGCTCCCTCGAAAGTGAATTATTTTAACAGTTTCTTGTGCATCCTCCCAGAAAATAGTTTCATGCCGAACTCTGCATATAAATGTATATGTTTTTTATTTGGCTATTAAAATTTTTTATGAATGCAATCTTTTTATACACATCGTCCTGCATTTTGCTTTTTATGCTTAAATTATCGGAGCGATCTCTGCATCTTAGATTTAGCTCTTCGTAGAAAAGACCAAATAGTATTCCATGATCTAGGTGAATCTTAATTAGTTAGCCACTCCTCTGTAGATGGTCCTTTAGATTGTGATCAACTAAAACAATTTTTTTTGTTATTACATGCATCAATATGTTGGGCTTCCTTTAAATGTATCTTGGTGTGAATTTTGTGTGTCCTTTGGAGATATTCCTAAGAAAGAAACTGTGTTTGCATTTAATAGATTGACAAACTGAAGCAAACTGCCTTCCAAAAACGCTGCTTCAGGGGACCGGCCACCGGCAGCATACGGAGCATCAGCGTCCTCCCATCTTTGGCCGCACTGGCCTTTATCAAGCTTTTCATCTTTTGCCAATCTAACATGAACAGTAGAAGAGAAATGACAAATTAATGAAAGTTTGAAGCTAATCACACATTTTTGTGCCTATAAATAAGTAACTAAATGAGCTGATTCCCTACTAACGTGGATTCGTACTCTCCTGTGTAGTGTCACTGCCACCACTCTGGGTGAAACCACCATCATTGCTCACTCACAAGGCTGACAGTGGCCCCTCACTGTTTCCTCAGCGCCCACTCTGCCCCCGTAATCCATTCTCCACAGCGTAGCTACCATAGTCTTTGAAAAATGTAAGTCAGCATCCGGCTTCTGCAAAGTGTCTCCTGAGTATTTTGAGGGACACCCTCCCTGCACACCAATAGATTTGATGTAAGACATAATTTTTCAGAAAGTAGAGATGCCTCTGAGTTCCCTGGCCCCAAAGTGAGCTGAAGTAGGTACCTGCGGAGACCCTCCTGGGGGCAAATGCTAGCGTCACTATTGCGTGTGGTCGGAGGCTGGTGGAGAGCCAGGGGGTAGGGTGGTCCCAGGATGCTGGTGCCCCTTGACTCCTGGGAGAAACAGATATGAATGCTTTCTTGAGAAAAAGCATAATAATTTTAGGCTCCAAAATTTTCCATGGATTAAGAACAATCTGCATGAGTTCTCAAAGATCACCAAATACGCAAGTAACCCACCCACTGTGGAATGAGAGTTAGTAGAAAGAAAAAAATTATATCCCAAGAGCATCTGCTATTGGAATTATTTTAAAGAAAAGTGTGTATGAAATCGTTAATGAAATAAAATATGGGATTTAAAAAATATG
>NW_006286977.1:523353-527410 GCF_000327345.1 Myotis davidii | reverse complement strand
ATATATATATATATATCTAAGGCTAAGTTGACTTGTTCATGCATGATACATATAAAGCTCTCACTGGTGCGCCAATTGCACATGTGTTTTGATCTGTCATTGTTTATCGTAAACTTGGTTGTTTTCATTGACATTCTGAAGTTGAAAGAAAGCGGTGGCGGCAGAATATGTCTGGAGACTAACTATTGGCACAACATACTATTTGAGTGATGATTCCATCAATTCCATGGCTGATGCTAAAAAGGAAAATTTTCATAAATTAAAATTGAAAGTAGGTGTAATCATCATACTACTGTGAAATCTTAATAGTAAATGGAGTCTTTGTAACGGTACTAGATTTATTATCAAAAGATTGTGAATTGAAGCTGAAGTATTAACAGGATCTGCAGAAGGAGAGGTTGTTCTGATTCCAAGAATTGATTTGTCCCCGGTCAGTTATATGTTGCTTTCTCTCGAGCTTGAAAAGTGTGTTACGTTAAATTCGTAAAAACTTCATCACAAGGGAAATTAGTCAAGCACTCTGAAAGTGTTCTTACTCTTAATGTGGTATACAGGGAGATATTAGAATAAGTTTAATTAATTTATCAGTCATTGTTTTTTATCAACGTTCTTATATCATGTCTTTGTTGTTGTTATATCATGTTGTTATTGTTTATTTATACATTAATTTATATATTATTTTCGTATGCATTTTACTAATTTTCTTTCATCTCTGACACTTCTATTATAGAGAAAGGGCAAATAGTGATATTAAAATATTTCTTCTAATTAATTTGCTTTCATTGTGCACAAATCTGTGCACCAAGCCACTAGTTGTTGGTATAAAAACTTAGTGGTTGGATCACAAGACACATTAGATACAGTTGTAAAGGGAATTATTGAACTGGAAAATAAATGTAAAGAAATCACCCAGAATTCAGGAACGAGAGGAGGTCAAAAACTAAGGAAAAGAGGTTGAAGACACAGGAGCTATAATGAGAAAGCCTAACTATTGTCTCTCAGAAGGCAAGAAAAGACAAGGTAGAGGATAAGCAATAGGTGAAGAAAAAAGGTCTGATAATTTTCCAGAAGCAGTAAAATACTCCACACAACTGGTAGCAGGAAGGACAGTGAGTACCTAGCAGGGTTAATAAAAATAAATTGACACTGAAACCTGAAGAGCACCAAAGGTAAAAAGAAGAGAAAGAGCCATCAACCTAGATTTGTGTATGCAGCCAAATAACCTTTCAAGAGCAAGGGCGAAACAAAGACAGTTTCAGATGAACCATGCTGAGTGTGCTTACCATGACACTAAAGGACCTTCTACACACAGGACTTCATAGAGAAGGGAGTTCTGATTTAAAGATGCTATAATCAGGGAAGAATTTGAAATATTGTAAATCTAAAAAAATAGGATAAATGGATAATCTCTAATTTTGTGGGGGTTCAAAAAAGGACATAACTAAAATCCTGGAAACAGTAGCATGTAATTTGGGAAAGGAATGATCAATGTGAATTAGTGTGGCGTAGTGTAAATTCCTTCCATTATCAGGAAGAGAGTTATGATAGTAAGATGTTATCATTTAAGAGGTAAACACTAAACTAATAGAAGTATTGTATAACTTTTAAACTAGAAAAAAAGTAATAAGAATAAACATAACCCAATTAATCCCATAAATATTTAAAAAATCAAGAAAGGATGAGAAAGCATTAACAGCACAATTTGTAGAAAACTAAAAAGATAATTTTAAAAATCTGGTTTACTAGCCATTAATGAACATTATTAAATTGGATTTTTTAAATTTCTGATATATGTTGTTTACATATTTAAAGCATAAGGACACAGAAAGGTTGAAAGTAAAGGGATTGAAAAGCGTGTACTTGCCAAATACTAAATAAAAGGAAACTGATATTAGATAAAATAGGATCTACTATTGGAACTTTTAGTAGGATAGAGATCACTCCATAAAAGGTCCAGTCTGCTGGGATGATATGATCATCAAATAGCATCAAAATATGCAAAGCAAAAATATCTATAGATATAAGGAGATATTGGCATATTCATCATCATTAAGAGAGATTTTAGCACAACTCTTTCAATTATTTACAGGTCAAGCAAACAAAAGGTCAGTAATATGCAGAAGAATTAAAAACACAAAAAGCAAGTAGAATTCACTTTATATCTGGGGTTATATACACAGGTGCATATGTATGTGTGTTGTGTGACTGTATCTACACAGATATATGTAAAATACTGTACCCGACAATTAGAGATGCACATGCAACATTTACAAAAAATGCGTGTACAGTAGGCCATAGAATAAATAAAAAAATTCAGGCCTGGACCAGTGGGTTAGAGCTTCATCCTATACTCCAAGGTTGTGGGTTCGAACTCTGGTCAGGGCACATACAAGAATCAAACAATGAATGCGTAAATAAGTGGAACAACAATCGATGTGTATGTGTGTGTCTCTTTTTCTCTCTCCCTTCCTCTCTCTGTAAAATCAATAAACAAAACATGTTCAAAGAATTGGTATTAAACATTTCTGATCATAATGCAACTAAATTAAAAGTCAGAAATAAAAACATTTTTAAAATTTGATGTGTTTGGGAATTTAAAAATCTTCTAAAACACTCAGGCATCAATGAAGAAATCAAAATAATAGTTAAAAATACAGAGCTTAGAGCTAAGCAAAAAGTGAAGTGAAAACAGTATATAACCAAAACCCATGGGGTGTGGAAAAAGCAGGACTTTGACGGAAGTTTATCCGTTTATAAGTTTATATTTAAAAGAAGAAAGCCTGAAAATTAAAGATACTATTCCAACTTAAAAAGTTAGAACAAGAAAAACAGAGTAGCTCAAATAAAGCAAATAGGAAGAGATAATAAGGGGCGGCGGGGGGGGGGGGGGGGGGGCACATTAAAAAAAAGGGGGGGGGAAGCAGACATTAATAAAATGGAAAACAAAGCTATGAAAGAATCAACCAGGCCCAGGTGGGTCTCTGAAATCCTTAACAAATCACATAAACCTCTGGTACAGTGGTTCTCAACCTTGGCTGCACATTAGAATCACCTGGGAATCTCTTTTTAAAATCCTGATTTCTGGGCCTCATCCTCCGGAAATTCTGTTTCTTTGTTATGGGAAGGAAGGAAGGAAGGAAGGAAGGAAAGGATAGTGTGTAGAAGAAAAGAGAGAAAATAATGTTGGGAATGAAAGGGGACGTAACTACAGATTTAAAAAGATTATGGTGCACACACACATACATATATTGAAATATATATATATGATTTTTTTAAAAAAATATTTTAAATCTCACCCCCTTAAAAAAAAAAAACACAAATAAAAATCCCAGGCCAGGTGATTTTACAGGTGAGTTCTACTAAATTCTAAAGAAACAGGTCATTCCAATTTTATACAAACTTCTAAGCAGCAGAATGGAAAGAACCCCCCCAAATCCTCTGTGAGTCTCTCACCAAGGCCAGACCCAGGTTTTGTGGAGCCTGAAGTTTATTCCATTTGGAAGAGCCTCTTAAGAAAAAGAGTGAAAATCCATACAAAAGCTCAAAATCAGCATAAAACAAGGATCACAAACATAACCAAACCCAGAAAAGCAGCATAGTTTCTCAGGCAACTGCTTGAACCCTTCCGGTTGCGCAGTGCCTGCTGCCTTCCTGGGACACAGGCTCTGTGGTTTCATTTTCTCTGGCAAGAGTAGAAAGTCCATGTCTTTCTTTTGCCTTTGTTGACTGAAAATATGTTTGGTTACTGACAATGAGATAAGTTTCTTCAGCTGCCAACTTATTGTTACGTTGTCATACATTTCAGTCATACCTGTCTTTCTCTGACTGACTTATTTCACTTAGCATGATACTCTCCAGGTCCCTCCATGCTGTCTCAAAGGGTAAGAGATCCTTCTTTTTTACTGCTGCATAGTATTCCGTGCTATAAATGTACCACAGCTTTTTTATCCACTCATCTACTGATGGGCACTTGGGCTGTTTCCAGATCTTAGCTGTTGTAAATTGTGCTGCTATGAACATAGGGGAGCATACATTCTTTCTGATTGGTGTTTTAGGC
>NW_006286977.1:522934-523166 GCF_000327345.1 Myotis davidii | reverse complement strand
AGTAGGATCATGGGTCAAATGGCAGTTCCGTATGTAATTTTTTGAGGGAACACCATACTGTTTTTCACAGAAGTTGCACCAGTCTGCGTTCCCACCAGCAGTGAACTGGGGCTCCCTTTTCTTCACAACCTCACCAGCACTTGTCATTTGTTGATTTGTTGATGGTAGCCATTCTGACAGGTGTGAGTTGATATAACTCATTGTCCTTTTAATTTGCATCTCTGAGATAAAT
>NW_006286977.1:521330-522900 GCF_000327345.1 Myotis davidii | reverse complement strand
AAACCAAGGTATATGCCCTTGACTGGAATCGAACCTGGGACCCTTCAGTCTGCAGGCCGGCACTCTATCCACTGAGCCAAACCAGTTAGGGCTGCCCATTTTTTAATTGGCTTGTTTGTCTTTCTTTTGTTAAGTTGTATGAGTTCCTCATATAGTCTGGATATTAACCCTTTATTAGATGTATCATTGCCTAATATCTTCTGCCATGCAGTGGGCTCCATACATTCTTATGGTTTCACAACTTACATTAAATCTTTTATCCATTTTTAGTTTATATCTGTGTATGGTATAAGAAGGTGGTCTAGTTTCATTTTTTGCATGTATCTGTCCAATTTTCCCAACACCATTTATTGAAGAAACTGTCTTGACTACATTGTTTGTCAAATATTAATTGAGCGTAATGGCTTGGGTCAATTTCTAGGGTCTCTGTTCTGTTCCATTGATCTATATGCCTGTTCTTGTGGCAGTGCCAAGCTGTTTTGATTACAGTGGCTTTGTAGTATAACTTGAAACTTGTTATTGTAATTCCTCCGACGGTTCTTCTTTATCAAGATAGCTGTGGCTATTTGGGGTCCTTTTTGGTTCCAAATAAATTTTTGGAGTATCTATTCCAGATCTGTGAAATATGTTCTTGGTATTTTAATAGGGATTGCATTGAATCTGTAGATTGCTTTGGGTAGTATGGACATTTTAATGATGTTGATTCTACCAATCCATGAACATGGTATATTCTTCCACTTGTTTCTATCTTCTATATCTTTTTTCAGTGTCCTGTAGTTTTCCAAGTACAGGTCTTTTGCCTCCTTGGTTAAATTTATTCCTAAATATCTTAATTTTTTTTGTTGCAATGGTAAATAGGATTGCTTGTTTAGTTTCTCTTTCTGAGAATTCATTATTGGTGTATTAAAAGCCATCAAATTTTGGGTGTTTATTTTGAATCCTGCTACATCACCAAATTCATTTATTGAATCTAGAAGTTATTGGTGGAGTCTTTAGGGTTTTCTATGTACAAAATCATGTCACCTGCAAATAATGAGACTTTTACTTCCTTCTTTCCAATTAGGATGCCTTTTATTTCTTCTTCTTATCTGATCTCCGTGGCTAGGATTTCTAGTACAATATTGAATAAGAGTGGTAAAAGCGGACATCCCTGTCTTGTTCCTGTTCTTAGGGGAAATAGTTTTAGTTTTTGCCCATTGAGTGTGATGTTCACTGTAGGATTATCATATATAGTCTTCATCAGGTGTGGATATGCTCCCTCTATTCCCACTTTTCTGGGAGTTATTTTTTTCTTCAAAAATGGATGTCAGATTTTATAAAATGATTTTTCTGTGTCTATTAATATGAACATGTGATTTTTGTCTCTTAATTTGCTTATGTGATGTATCATGTATATTTTAAATATATATATTTTTAAATATATTTTATTGATTTTTTTACAGAGAGGAAGGGAGAGGGATAGAGAGTTAGAAATATCGATGAGAGAGAAACATCGATCAGCTGCCTCCTGCACACTCCTCACTGGGGATGTGCCCGCAACCAAGGTACATGCCCCTGACCAATCGAACCT
>NW_006286977.1:520055-521223 GCF_000327345.1 Myotis davidii | reverse complement strand
TCAGCTGCCTCCTGCACACTCCCCACTGGGGATGTGCCCCCAAGCAAGGTACATGCCCTTGACCGGAATTGAACCCGGGACCCAGTGCTCTATCCACTGAGCCAAACTGGTTAGGGCTATTTTAAATATATTAAAATATATTTTTATTGATTTCAGAGAGGAAGGCAGAGAGGAGGAAAGAGAGATAGAAACACCAATTATGAGAGAGGATCATTGATTGGCTGCCTCCTGCATGCCCCCTACAGGGATCAAGCCCAGAGCCTGGGCATGAACCCTTGACCAGAATTAAACCTGGGGCACTTCAGTATGTACGCTGACTCTCTATCCACTGAGCCAAAGCGGCTATGCTTCATTTATTGATTTGTGAATATTGTACCAGCCTTGCATCCCTGGAATAAATCCCACTTGATCATGATGTATGATCTCTTTAAAATATTGCTGGAACTGATTTGCTAATTTTTTGTTGAGGATTTTAGCAACTATTTTCATCAGCGATATTGGCCTGTAATTCTCTTTCCTTGTAGTGCCTTTATCTGGTTTTTGGAATTAGGGTAATGCTGGCCTCATAAAACGAGCTTTGAAGTGTTCCTTCCTCTTGGATATTTTGGAATAGTGTGAGGAGTATAGGTATTAGTTCTTTGAATGTTTAATAAAACTCCCCTGTGCAGCTGTCCCGACCCAGGCTTTTGTTTGCTGGGAGTGTTTTGATTACTGCTTCTATTTCATCAGTTGTTATTGGCGTGCTCAGGTTTTCTGATTCTTCCTGATTCAGTTTTGGAAGATTGTATTTTTGTGTGAATTTGTCCATTTCATCCACATTGTCCAGCTTGTTGGCATGTAGTCATTCATGGTATTTTCTTACAATCCTTTGTATTTCTGTGGTGTCATTGGCTACTTTTCTGCTTTCATTTCTGATTTTACTTATTTGCATCCTCTCTCTTTGTATCTTAATGAGTCTGGCTAACAGTTCATCAATTTTATTTATCCTTTCAAAGAACCAGCTCTTGGTTTCATTGATTTTTTTGTTTCTGTATTATTTATTTCTGCTCTAAACTATTATTTCCTTCCTTCTGCTTACTTTGGGCTTTTCTTGTTGCTCTCTTTCTAATTCTTTAAGTTGTCAGGTAGATAATTTATTGCCATTTTTTTTCTTGTTTGTTGGGGTAGG
>NW_006286977.1:504242-518223 GCF_000327345.1 Myotis davidii | reverse complement strand
CCACAGCTTGGGTGGGATGGGGTCTCTGGGGATCAACAGGGCAGAGCAAACAGCTATGGATGCTCCTCAGTCCTACCCTAAGAGGCCCCGCTCCTCAGTGTCCCGGTAATCACTGCAAGTACCTCTGAGAGAAAGCCACCCTCGAGTTCTGCCTGATGCCAGACAGTCCAGTTTCTCCCTGGATGAGTCTGGGTCCCCAGAGACTCGCCCAGAACTGGAGTTCAGAGCAGTCAGGAGCTTGAGACTCCCTCCCAATTGAAAAAGACAACCATGTCCTCAGCTGCCAGCCCTTTCTGCATGCGCCTCCATACCTCTGCACTTTACTTCTGCACCTCCTCTGAGTTTCAGTGTGCTTTTCTCTTTCCTTCTAGTTGTAGAATTTCCATTCAGCCAGCCTTCCTATGGTTCTGGATTATGTCCGTTTTGTCTTTTAGCTGTATTTTTGAAGTGGTTGTGTGAGGCAGCAATTTCTGGTGTTTACCTATGCCACCATCTTGGTTTCTCCTCCCTTTGGGCTTTTCTTGTTCTCTTTTTTGTTCTTTAAGTTGTAGGGTTAAATACTGTATAGATGATGTTTCTTGTTTTTTTGAGGTATGCCTGTAGTGCTATGAACTTCCCTCTCAGGACTGCTTTTGCTGTGTTCCAGAGATTTTGGGTTGTTATGTGTTCATTTTCATTTGTTTTCAGAAAGTTTTTAATTTTTTCTTGATCTCATTGGTAACCCATCCATTGT
The DNA here is from genome assembly GCF_000327345.1 of Myotis davidii. Taxonomy (NCBI): domain Eukaryota; kingdom Metazoa; phylum Chordata; class Mammalia; order Chiroptera; family Vespertilionidae; genus Myotis; species Myotis davidii. The sequence goes on along the minus strand of NW_006286977.1, from coordinate 517,490 downwards.
TTAATAAGGTGTTATTTAGTCTTCATGAGTTTGAATGTGTTTGGGTGTTTTTACTGTAGTTGATTTCTAATTTCATTCCACTGTGTTCTGAGATGCTTGATATGTTTTCAATCTTCTTGAACTTGTAGAGACTTGTTTTGTATCCTAACATGTGGTCTGTCTTTGTGAATGACCCATGCACTTGACAAGAATATATGTTCTGCAGCTTTGGGATGAAATGTTCTATAATTGTCAATTAAATCTTTTATCAGTCCCTTTAGTATTATATAGTGACCTTTGTTGTCTCTTGTGATGGCCTTCATTTTGAAGTCTGTTTTGTCGGATATGAGTATTGCTACTCCAGCTTTCTTTTTTTCCCCATTTGCATAGAAAATTTTTTTTCTATCCCTTCACTCTCATTCTGTGTGTGTCTTTTGTTCTGTGTTGGGACTCTTGTAGACAGCATATAGTTGGGTCATGTTTTTGTATCCATTCATCTACCCTATGCCTTTTGATTGGAGCATGTAATCCATTTACATTTAAGGTTGTTATGTTTAGGTACTTAATTATCGCCATTTTAATTCTGTATGCTTAGTTTTCTCTCTGTATTTCTTCTTCTCATTGCAGAAGTCCCTTTAGCATTTCTTGTAATGCTGGCTTGGTGGTAATGTACTGCTTTAGCCTTTTTCCCCCCTTTGTCCAGGAAGCTCTGTATTTGACCGTCTATTTTGAATGATAGCCTTGCTGGATATAGTAACCTTGGTTTCAGATCCTTACTCTCCATTACCTTGAGTACTTCGTGCCATTCCCTTCTGGCCTATAGAGTGTCTGATGAGAAATGAGGTGTCAGTCTTATGGGAGCTGTTTTGCAGGTAACAATTTGCTTCTCTTTTGCTGCCTTTAAGATTCTTTCTTTGTCTTTAATTTTTGACATTTTAATTATGATGTGTCTGGGCATGGGCCTGTTTGGGTTTTTCTGCTTGGGGTTCTCTGTGCCTCCTGATCTTGGTGACTTTTTCCTTTACCAGGTTAGGGAAGTTTTCTGTCATTATTTCTTCAAAAATGTTCTCTCTCCCTTCCTCCCTTTCTGCCTCTTCTGGAGTACCTGCTATTCGAATACTATTACATTTCACATGGTCCCACACCTCCTTTAAACTGTCCTTCTTTTTTTAATTGCTTTTTGTTTTTTTTGGTTCTCTGAGTGAGTGATTTTTTTCAACCCTGTCTTCTAATTCACTGATTTGATCCTCAGCTTCCCCTAATCTGCTGTATATTCCTTCCAGTGTGTTCTTTATTTGTGCAGTGTCGTTCTCCATTTCTGTTTTCATAGTTACTATATCTTTTCTCATGCTGTTGAGCTTCTTTACCATCATTATTCTGAACTCTGTATCAGATAAATTTCTTATCTCCATTTCATTTATTTCTTCTTCGGGAGAATTCTCTTGTTCTTTCATTGGGGGCTGTTTCTTTGTCTCCTCATTTTGGCTATCTGTTTTGGTTTGTGACTATGTATTAGGTAGGTCTGCTACACCTCTCAATCTCTAGTGGAGAACAGTGTCAATAGCTGTTTCTACTAATTCGATCAGGCAAATATTCAGACTCCAGACACCACCTCTACCTACAGACTGATAGGACTTTGTCTTAAATTGCCCTCAGACAATTGTCCATAGGTGGGGCAAGAGTTTTTTTTCAACAGGGTGGGACAGTTGCTTCTGCTAGGAGGCTAAATTTTATTCTCATTCTCTTAATGTGCCTGAGCAACTCTGCACCGTGGGGTGGAGCAAGGTGTTTTCCAATAGGGTGGATCAATTGTCTTTCCCCCAGAGAAGGTTGCCTTTATAGCAAATGTCTGTGTGAGAAAGATGACTCCACAGTGTGAGGGAATGACTCAGCACAGGAAACCTGGCTGTCTGTCTTCTGAACTCTAACCCCAAAGCCCCTGATACTGGCTTCTGGTCATACAGCTCCAGTTCACTCTGCCCTCCCTCTGTCGGAGCACAGGTGGGTGGCTTGACTGTCGATTTTGTGTATTATCCCTTTAAGAGAGTGCCTGAATTTCCAGTTGTCTCTCCCAGGCAGATAGTAACTCTGCTGCTTTTCACAGCCAGATGTTATGTGGGTACCCTTCTCAGTTCCAGTGCTCTCTACTGGGGGGCCCAGTGTGGGGATTAGACCCCAGAGTTCTCAGTGGAAACTCCCAAAGCTGAGATATCTCTCTGGAACTTCAGTTGCTGGCTGTGTGAGCCTGGCAGGCCTTTCGCGCCTCTGCCCCTCCTACCAGTGTCTATTCAGTCTCAACTTTGGTTCTCGGTCATCAGGGTTCTCTCCAACAAATCTTCTTTTGATTATTCAGAAAGTTTTTCTGTATTTTAGTTGTAATTCCAGTTTGGTCCTGGGAGCATGTCCGTGCAGCATCCACTTACTCTGCCATCATTTTTAATCCCCTACCTCACGTTTTCAATGTCTAGGAGATTGATGTCCCTGTGAGCACCTGGCTCTGGGTCCTGCCCCTTCCAGGTTTGACAGGACCATCACGAGGGATAGACCGAAGCCTCTGGAGGACAGTGTGTAGAAGGAAAGTTACAACATAGTCACATTTATGGTCATGGTCGCCAAAGTCCTAAATAAAATATTAGCAAATGGAACACAGTAGTATTTAACAAGATCATGCAGTGGGTCTATGTGGGGTCTGTCCCAATAAGGCAGGAGGGCTTCATATCAGAAAAATCTATACTAGTAAATGTTGTTGGCCACATTCACAGATTAAAAGAGAAAAGCCATACCATCTACTCAGAGCTGCAGGAAAAGCATTGGCTAAAATCCCACACCCATTAACCATTTCAAAGAAATCTTATCCAAAGGGAAACCACTTGAAAATATCCTTATCCTGATTTGAAATATGCCTTATTATAGGCATCCCCCAAATTCCTACATTAGATGATAATTCTTCAGGGTGACATACAGAATGTCTTTGGTTAGGAATAAGGACGGTGCCATCATCAGAATGGACGTCAGTTACTGTCAACATTTACTGAAGGTCCTAGCAGTTCATTAAGAAAAAGAAAAGGTATAAGGATTCAAAAGGAAATAATATTACCGCTATTTGTAGATGATATAATTATTTATGTACAAAATTCAAAATCTACAGAAAAATTAGTCGGAACAATAAGAGTGTTTAGTAAGATGTCTGGATAAAAGAAATCTCTGTAAAAAAATCAATTACATCTGTAACAGCAACAAATGGGGAGGGGAGATACCATTTACAATAGTAATAAAAAGTATAAGGAGTTCAGGAATAAATATAATAAAAATAAGCAAGACATAGGGCCCTGGCTAATGTAGCTCAGTGGTAGAGTGTTTGCCCATGCACCAAAGGGTCTGGGGTTTGTTTCCCGGTCAAGAACACGTATCTCGGTTGTGGGTTCATTCCTGGCCCCAGTCAGGGTGCATGCGGGAGGCAACCAATTGATGTGTTTCTCTCACATCAATGTTTCTCTCACCCTCCCGCCCCTTCCACTTTTTCTTAAAAAAGAAAAAAATAAATGGAAAAAATATCCTCAGGTGAGGATTAACAAAAAAAAAAGTATTGAAATATATTAAAGAAGATATAAATTAATGAAATGGTAAGGAAATATCAAGAGGTGTCCGTTCTCTATAGAACTAATCCAGCGGTTCTCAACCTGTGGGTCGCGACCCCTTTGGCGGTTGAACGACCCTTTCACAGGGGTCGCCTAAAACCATCCTGCATATCAGATATTTACATGACGAATCATAACAGTAGCAACATTACAGTTATGAAGTAGCAACGAAAAGTAATTTTATGGTTGTGTCACAACATGAGGAACTGTATTTAAAGGGCTTAGAAGGTTGAGAACCTCTGAACTAATCCATGATGGATTCCGGTCAAAATTCCAATAGGTCATTTTGCTTTTTATTTTTTTAGTATCTTGTTAAGATGGTTATACAATTTATATGAAAAAGCAAAAGTGTGAGAAATTGAAGAAAAATAAGATATAGGGGCATGCTGTATCAGAGATCAAGATTTTTTTTTAAAATATATTTTATTGATTTTTTACAGAGAGGAAGGGAGAGGGATAGAGAGTTAGAAACATTGATGAGAGAGAAACATCGATCAGCTGCCTCTTGCACACCTCCCATTGGGGATGTGCCCGCAGCCAAGGTACATGCCCTTGACCGGAATCAAACCCGGGACCCTTCAGTCCGCAGGCCGACGCTCTATCCACTGAGCCAAACCGGTTAGGGCAAAGAGATCAAGATTTATTGAGAACAGGAGTAATTGTAGCATCATATATTTCTTGAAGTGATAGATAAATTGACCAACAGAATAGGAGAGGAGCTCAGATATTGACTCACAAAATGTATAAGGTTGGTGTATGTCTGGGCTGCTGGTCACTGGGGAAGAGATGGCTGTTCCATCAGCAGGGCCATCCAGTTGATCATCCACTGAAGAATTAAGAGAAATTGGACCCTTCCTCACACCATACTCCCAAATCAATATCCAGTCAATAAGACTTAAACATAAATGGCAAAAATACTAAAGCTTTTAGAAGAAATGTAAAATAATGTCTTTATGTTCTCAAGATAGCAAAAAAAATTTTTTTAAAACAAAATGCAAAGAATGTTAACACGACATTAAAATTAGGAAGTTCTGTTATTCAAAAGATGCTTTAAAGAGAATGAAAAGGGAAGTGATGAACCAGGGAAAGGTATCTGCAGCCCACATAAGGGTTAATGCACAGAATGTGTGAAGAAGTCCTACAAAGCTTACGGAAAAGACCAACAATACGGTAGAAAACCAGGCACAAGACATGAGCCTGTTTCACTGAAGCATTAACGCTGCGGAGAGCTATTCACATCCGTCACTAGGCAGGGCCATGCAAGTTAAGATCCAATGAGGTAACGTTTTGACACTCACCACTTTAGGAAAAATTACGAATTCTAAAAATGCAAGTGCCAGGGAAGATCTGTGGGAACCCTGTTGGTAGGAGTAAATCAGGATAAGTACTTTGTAAAACAATCCTTGTAAAGTAACTTTATAAAAGTTTACAGGAGCTTGCAGACATTTTCTGGGACTCACAGGTAGAAATACATTTCAACATCAGCACCTGATATGTACGCCTGCATGTGAATGTACACACACACATACACGCACACGCATGCTCACCCATGCCTGCACACCACATGTGTGATGGAGGCTTCAGGAGGTAATATAGGCTCTCCCCAGGAGACCTCCACTCTGCAGCATTTCTTCTCGTTCATGGTCTGAGCCTTGCCCATGTGATTTCCTGACCCACGAATAGATCCTGACTCAGACTTTATAACTCTTGCCCACATGTTCCCAGCAACAATTACTAGAATGTTGGTAACAGCCTTACTTAAATCTCTCCAAACTGGAAACAAATGAGTGTTCACAGAGCGAAGCATAGAAAAGTAACCTGCAGCGCCTTTACATGGTGGAATACTATACAGCTGTGAAAAATGGGTGGCTGCAGCCATACCCAACAACATGCACACATCTTGGAAACATGGTAGCAGTGACCAAAGCCAGTGCCAGAGAAGAGAGACAGTGTGCAGTAACTTTTCTATGGCTCAGGAATGAGCATTGCTGAAAACTGCCTGCAGGGTGCACATATCTGGAACAAAGCAGGAAAGATGCACATCCTTTAGGAAGGGCAGCAGACATGGCAGGTACAGACGCCCGCAGTGTTTGGGTCTTGCTGTGAGAGACAGGGTCACAGCTGTCCATTCTATGTTCTGTTTCAAAGTACACATACCGTATTTGCCGGCGTATAAGACGATTTTTTGGCCCTGAAAAATATGCCTCCAAGTGGGGGGTCGTCTTATACGCCAGGTACACTTCAGATAGACTGCCCATAGTGCTTGCCCCGTGCCATAGTGGCCTCCCGATGCCCGCCCACTTCATTCCACATACCGTTCAGGCATCAGCAGCGCTGCTGGGTGTATGCTCGGCTGTTATGCGATTTTGCTGTTATGCGATTTTACCACACTCGCAAAATCGCACACAGCCGACCATACACCCAGTATGATAGCGCAAAATCACGAATCGCGATACCATACTGGGTGTATGGTTGGCTGTGTGCGATTTTGCGAGTGTGGTAAATTCGGGTTACCGTATATTTCTTTACATATGCATTGAAGATTCGCGATTTTGCGCTATCATGGTGCCTGTTAGAATGTTGAAGAGCTCGCACTTGCGCACTAGTGAGGTCCCAGGGAGATGCTGATTGCTAGGGACTTGCCCGGCACTTGCTCTCTACCTCTATTTGTTATCTTTCTTCTATCATTGACAGTCCCTCTAGGTTGTGGGCTGCTTGCCTGTGTTCCTGAGAAGCATCTACGGTACCAGTCTATAGAGTGTGTTTTCTTTAGTGAATTACCGGTATGTTTACCGGTAATAAACTTGCACTGTTTTATGTATATGTTTGATTACATACAGCCTTGTGACAGTTTTCCTGCATGTCATAAGCATTTGAATATAAATTAAAATGTTAAAATCAAATCTGATATTGTTTTACCTTTTATTTGGTGTGTGGAAGGTGTGCGGAAGAGGGGGTAGTCTTATACGGCGAGTATATAACAAACTCTGTATTTTGAGTGGAAATGTTAGGGGGTCGTCTTATACGCCCAGTTGTCTTATACGCCGGCAAATACGGTATTTTTGTAGTCATCAAATATGATGGAATAAGGATCGACATTTGATCAAGTCATCTGTTCAAAACGCTTCCCATTTCAAAGTCTGACACAATGCAGTCTTCACTTGTGATTCCTCTCTCTTATCATTTTATTTTTTTAAAAATATTTTTATTGACTTCATAGAGGAAGCAAGAGAGAGATAACATCAATGATGAGAGACAATCATTGATGGGCTACCTCCTGCACGCCCCCTACTGGAGAGCCAGGTGGCAAACTAGGGGTGTGCCCTGACAGGGAATCAAACTGTGACCTCCTGGTCGACCCTCAACCATTGACCTACACCAGCCAGGCTCTCATAATTTTCTCCAGCACTCTGCCTACCACTGCCCTGACCTACTGTCAATTTCCTTTGATTACATCCAGTATATGGGCTGATGTGTGTTCCCCCCAGATGCAAATGTTGAAGCCCTACTCCTGTGTGATGCATTGGAGGTGATTGGGTTAATGAGGTCAGGAGGGTGGAGCCCCAGGATGGGATTAGTGCCCTCTGTTTTCTCAGTCTGCACTCGGGGGTCAGAGGCTTGCTGTGGGCAAAGAGGAAACAGACAAAAAGCTCAGTCCTGTGTCAGTCCTGTCGCAAAAGGGAACACGAGTGGGACCCTGGCCACCAGCCCCAACACGCCAACATACTCAGCCGCTAACAGGGTCATGGGCTGAGCCGGAGTGCCACCTTCCTGCACTTGTCCGGGACCCCCAGCTGAGGTCACTGCTTCAGGGACCGTGGGCATTTCCATTCAGTCCCCCTTCCCCCAAGGTTACGGATTTAGGTTGGTTTTCGGAATCCCGACAGGAAATGTGAGTGTGTGTAATTACTGCCTCTATGTAGCAATGACCGGGCCAAGCCCAGGTGGGGCGTGGGAGACACGGGGCGAGGAAAAACGTGCCTGGCTCCGGAGCGGTCCAGCCCTGCGCGGGTGGGCGGGGGCGGCCACGTGGCTGGGGGGCACCCGGCTGGGTGCAGCAAGAATGATGGGCCCTCTGCTGGGTTGTCAGCTCTTGGGGATGGGGGGAGCGCACGGGGGGCCTCCCAGCGTGCCATGTACTTGGGGCTCCTCGGGGATTGGGCGAGGAACGTGGGGAACGGGCCCATGGCAGTAAGGTGGCAGGACAGCAATCCCTCTGAGGTCCCTTCTGCCTGCGCGGCCACTAGACTGTTCCAGGCCTGGGTGGGCGGGCGGGGAGCTGGAGGGTGGCACAGGGCCACGTACGGGAGCAGCCCTGCGGCGACCACCTTAACAGCCCAGGTTACAGAGGAGGAAACCTGGCCAGTGACTCACTCTGCTGATTCCAGAACAAAGCTCCACAGGCGGGGCCTAACCAGCGGGGCTGGATTCTCCCCGTTTCGGGGCTGGACATCCCGGATCCAGGTGTCCGCAGGGCTGGCGGCTGGGAGGCCTGCGCCTGGCGTGTTCCTTCTCCCGTCTTCACATGTCTCCCTCTGAGCGCGTCCGTGTCAGCATGTCCCCTTTGGATGGGGACACAGTCCTGGTGGACAAGGCCCCACCTAATGACCTCTGTCTTAAGAAGGACACATTTCAGGGCTCTGGGTGAGAGGACTCCGCTCTCGGAATTTGGGGGAACAATTCCACCCCTAACATTTCCTCAAGCTCATGCCGCTGGTGGGGAGCAGGGCCCCCTCCAGCCTCGACTAATACATTCTCATTATTATAAAGAATGCGAGGCAGGCGGGCAGATGCCCCTCGGTGCCCTCCCACCTCCTCTCCCCTTCCCAGCAGCAACTCATATTATTAGTGTGTGCATCTTTTCAGACGTTTATTTCCACGAAGGAATATACATAAATATGCGCTGTGGCAGAGGGGAGGCTGTTTTTAAAATAAAATTTAAATCCCTGTTACGGTGAAAAACCTGCCTAATGAAAATTATGTTTCAAAATAGACTGAGGCGTTCTTTGTGCTAAATACGGTGTCCTTTGTCTCATTTGCAATGGAAAAGTCTCTTGTTTTTAAAAAAATACATTATTAAGAGGCCTTACAATACAAACCACATTTTCCAATTCAATAGCATCCAAGGTCAGCCAAGCAAAGACAATGTAAACTCGCTGCGGAAGCGTCTTGCTCAATAATGAAATTTGTTCGGAGGGCAGCATTATAATCAGAGCCTGGTACAAGCTGCTGAAATGGTAGCTCTGAAACGAGCCCCATTCAGTAATTGGGAGCCTATTAAAGCAGCTTACGTGCAATTTCAAGTATTGCATTTCCTGATTAACAAGGATATAATTTCTTGAAGAAAAAAAAAAGGATTCTGTTTATGTCCTTGGTTTCCTTGAATTGGCCCTTCGCGAGGAAAGGCCACAGGCCGCCGGTCTAGGCAGAAGCTGATGAGACACATTGATCAGGGACAGGGGCTGAGGGCCAGCAGAGCAGAAGGAGGAATTTTAGGAGGATCTGTCTTTACTGGCCATCTGAGTTCTGTTTGGAGCTGGAGACCAGCTGAATCCACAGCTCCTGTCCCTGATGCCCAGGGCCACCGTGCCAGCCTTGCTGGTGGCAGGTCTAAGCCAGTGTGGTTTGTAGAGATGCCTCGTCCTCCTTTGGGCCAACGCCCCCTGTCCTCGGAGGCCGTGCACGTCCCCTGCAGCCACAGCCACTGTTGCCGTGGGCCTGAGACCGCCTTTCTTGGAGTCTCATCTCTGTCACGTGTCCATCTGCTGGCCAGCCCCCACCCCGCGGCGTCAGAGCCCTCTAATCCTTCATTTCTCCCCCTGCTCTACTAATTAGGACAGAGTTTTGGGGTGGCCACCCTCTTGGAGTGTCCACCACCCACACTGGGAGTCTGTGGCTGCTTGCTGTTGGCACATCTCTGTGCAGCCGCCTCTGAAGGGTCGGCTCTTCAGGGGACAGTGCCTTCCGTGAGCAATGGCAGAGCTCAGAGCACCTCTGCTCTAGGCTTTCTTAACACCAACCGGCCAAACGGAGTTCTTCATTTCCCCTACCTCCAACCCAGCTCCTTCTGTGGGTCACAGCTAGCCCAGGAGCTAGAGAGTTCAGGAGCAAGTTAGAAGAAGGTGACCCCTGGGGAGGCACCCCCACCCCCAGGTCCCATCTTCCCCCTATTATCAGGCATCTGGGAATGAATCTGGGAGTCATCTCTTTATCCCTGTTGTGGGCTGAGTTATGTCCCCCCAAAAGATATGCTCAAGTCTTAACTCGCGGTACCTGTGAAGCTGTTCTTGGAAACAGGACGAGGTGGCCCACCCGCCTCCCTGTCTCTGTCATCTCTCCTGCGCCAACCACTCTGGTGTCCTTCTGTTTCCTAAACGTGTCTCAGACTCATTGGTCTCAGGGCCTTCACACCTGCCGAACCCTACCAGGCTCCTTTCACCCCAGATCTTCACGCGCTGCCTCTGTTCATTCTAGAACCGAGCTCCATGTCCCTCCCTGGAGAGGCCTTCCAGGGAGACCTCAGCTGGCAGCCCCACCTCTGCGTCGCTCTCAGGACACGCCCCTTCTTTTCTTCACTCATAGTGCTATTGCCGTCAGTCTTTTCTCATTTATTTATTTGTTTTCTTATTTATTGTTTATGCTCTCCCTGCCCCCCTCACCCAACTAGAGCACAAGCCCCGTGAGTCCCGCCAGGCCCAGGCCCAGGCCCAGGCCCAGACCCCTTTTGTTCACTATTGTGTCCCCAGCGGGTAGAACAGTGCCTGGCATAGTAGGCGCCGGCTGAATGTCCGTTTAAGAACCGACTACTGGCATGAAGAAATATCTCTACCATTGAGTTGAAGTTGTACGAAGTTATCTAAAAACGTAAATGCATGCTCGTTCACTGAAGCTCTCCTAAATGAGAAGCTGGAGGAGGGAGAGAGAAGTTTGTCTTTGTGCTTAAGCAGGATAAAAAAAAGAAAAGAACTTTCTGAGCAAATTATCTACATAAACAGGGACTATGCTTCACCCTCTGATAATGAACTCCAGCCCTGAGTGTGGCTCAGTTGGTTGGGTGCCATCCCATGCACCAAAAGGTTGTTGGTTCAATTCCTGGTCAGGGCACATGCCTTGTTGCGGGCTTAATTCCTGGCATGCAGGGGGCAGCTGATCTATGTTTCCCTCTCACATCAATGTTTCTCTTTTCATCTCCCTACCTCTCCCTCTAAAAATAAATTTTTAAAAATCTTAAAAAAAAAAAGAAAAAAAGATGAACTCCAGTGGTTCTGGCCTCAGATCCTCTGGAAGCTCTCTGGCAATGAATATGCAAATTCCCAGCGATCCTTGAAGCCCTGACAGCATTCTGGAGCCTCAGGGTCCTGACCTCTCCTCCCCTGCCCCTGTCCGCAGCAATAATGAATACCCTGGATGCGAATGGACTTCAGTGTTCACACGTAACCCGGAACTCTGACTTCTCAGGAAGTCGGGTGGCCCCTAAGCACCCTCAGCGTCAGAAATGCACACACAGGCACCTAGAGACCCTGAGAGCGTGGGGTGGGGCTGGCCAGGCCAATGCACCTGGTCACTCAGTCACCAGATCACTGCCTTCTCTGCGATTTCAATGGGCGCTTTAAATTCACCTGCAAAAGGCAGATGAAAATGCAAAGGTATTGTAAGGCTGTGGGATAAAAAACAAGCCCAACATTGGTCATTACAAAAGCCCAGTATTCGCTCTCACCAACAAGTTGGCTTTAATTTCAGTAACGGTGGGTTGCTGTTAAAAAAATTGTAGCCCATCAAGAGTCTGGTTAAAACACTTGGGCCAAACAGTAGACTTAAGTTTCAAACTATCTAGAAACCACACCCAACCACCAAACACATGTTAAAAGAACTAATTGTATATTTCAGAGAACAAGTAATTTCGTTTTACTGTGGCCACTGGGATTCCAAGCTAAACACATTCACATCTCGCTCTCTGTTTTTACACATCTTTGGGGGGAAGGAGTGGGGTTGGGTGTGAGCTATTGCGTTTCTTCCCATTTTCGGTATAATTTACCACTGAGGTTTGAGGAGGGCAGCTCAAGTTTTTAGTGCACTTTGAGCTCTGAGGTGAGCTAACCTCAGCAAAGCATATATGCTATTTAGCTATCAGCTCAGAGATCATGGTCTCAAAGTGGACACCGGAGGCATACTGATCAGGTGCTTTGGTTGCAAGCAGCCGAAGCCATGTCTGACTCAGATAAGCTAAACTGGGATTCCGTGGAAGGGCATGGGTGCTCACTGATCTAAGAGGTGCTCTGGGGATCTGGCTGGTGAGAAGCGCCCTGCAGTTTCTCCGGGACTCCCCTGTGGGCAGGATGCATTTTAACTTCTGGTCATTGACATAAGATTCCAGGTCTTGGGGCAAACATCCCGTTTGCTCAACCTGAGACTCAGGCCCTAGATCAGTGATGGCGAACCTTTTGAGCATTTTGAAAAACCCTAACTTAACTATGGTGCCATGTCACATATAGAAATTTTTTGATATTTGCAACCATAGTAAAACAAAGATTTATATTCTTGATATTTATTTTATATATATACATATATTTCCACAGGCTGATGCTCCATCCATTGAGCCAAACTGATCAGGGCTATTTTATATATTTAAATGCCATTTAACAAAGAAAAATCAACCAAAAAAATGAGTTCGCGTGTCACTTCTGACACGTGTGTCATAGGTTTACCATCACTGCCTAGGTGGAGGGGAGACACCTTGATTGACCATTCTTCAGGATTTGAGTCAATGCAGAAAATGTTGCTGCTAGCAGAAGGGAGTGTGACATTACCTATTGCTGACATCTATCCACCCATAGCTGTGTTCTGGCCTCAGTCACCCTATCAGGATTCCAGTTCCTGGTTCTGAAGCCCCATCCACTTGGCCGGAGACAAGGCATCTTTGGCATGCTCCCAGGAAGGGTCCTGTCTAGATGTCTGGATGGTCAGGGCCCTGCTCTTCCTTAGATCAACACCCTGAGCAAAGTTTGTCTAAGACCATCTCTCCTGCCCAGGACCCTGGTGCCATGCTGGGTGATCCCACTTCTGACACCAGGATCCAACCCCTGCAGTCAGATCAGGATTCCCAAGCCCCAGTTTCCACTACTTCTCTAACCAGCCTCTTTTGCTGAGGTTCTAGCAAACCTTGGGGATTGAATGTCTTGGAGATTGTAATCTCGGTGACAGCAGACACCCAGCCCCTTTCCTTGCAACCCGCATCCCCAGATGGAACCGATCTTGTAGGAAATACAGAAAAACCATATAAAGACAAAGAAAGAAATCACGCATAATCCCACTTCCCAGAGATAATCACTAATTTCTTATGTCTTCTAGTTTTTTTTAAAAAATAAGGATGCCACCCTTCCAATTAAATCGTATTTGAAATCAAATGTACATACACTGTGTTTCTGTTCTAACATTATGCCAAAATTATCTTCCCATTTCATTCAATATTTTTAAATATATATATTTTTGCAGGTGCATAATTCCCTCAGAATTTGTTGACATCTTTGCCTAACATTGGGTATTTAGGTTTTGGTCTCCTGGTCTCCCTTTCCTCCCTGGGTCCTTGGTCATGGCTTGTCCCTGCCCCATCACCTCTCAACTGTAGGCTGAT
>NW_006286977.1:494276-504057 GCF_000327345.1 Myotis davidii | reverse complement strand
TTTTACAGAGAAGAAGGGAGAGGGATAGAGAGTTAGAAACATCAATGAGATCAATCAGTTGCCTCCTGCACGCCCCCCAGTGGGGATATGCCCCAAACCAAGATACATGCCCTTGACCAGAATCGAACCTGGAACGCTTCAATCTGCAGTCCGACACTCTATCCACTGAGCCAAACCGGTCCGGCTCACCTATGTTCTTGAATCTCCACTTCCCAGAAACACCTGATGCCTTCCCACCCATCAGAGGGGGCCCTTCAGATACAACACGAGGAGTTGTGGGTTGAATTGTATCCCCTCAAAAGATACGTTCAAGTCCTACCTCAGAATGTGACCTTGTTTAGAAATACAGTTGTAAATAGTTAAGATGCGGTCCCACTGGAGTAGGGTGGGTCCTAATCCAGGAGGACTGGTGTGCTTGTAAGAAGAGGAGAAGACACACACAGGAGAGAGCCATGTGTCATTGGGGGCAGAGATTGGAGTGACTCATTTAAAGGCAATGTAATACTGAATGCCAACTGTCATTGAGAGAAATAATAAAGACACAGATTTCTAAGGCCTTTTAGCAGAAGCTACAAGAGGAAGGAAGGTTTCTCCCCTACGGTTTCAGAGGGGGCTGGCTCCGTGACACCAGATTTAGCTATTTCCAGGATGGTGAGTCAGTTCATTTCTGTTGTTCTAAGACATCCAGTTGGTGGCACTTTGCACAGTAGTCCTAGGACACGAACATAGATATCCCAAACGCATGGCGCCATCCCACCTGCTAGCGGGGCCCTTTGGCTACATCACCAGGCAAAGGCAACCCCGCCCCCACGTGCCTTTTGTAGCAGAAACTTGGGCTTCTGACCTCCTTACTCTGTGTCCCATCTTCCTCTGACCTATCAGCCACCATTTCCCACCCTTCCTCCCGCCACACTTCTGATGCCTCAGGATGCCCTGTGGCCATCCCTAAGAAGCCGTATATCTTGGTCCTAAGAGCAGAACCCACAGAGCAGTGTCCTGTCACCTTAATAATGATGTAGTGACACCTACCAGGCACCTGCTCTGTGCCTGGCCCTGTGGGCAGCCTCACCTACTCCTCACAGCAACCCATGGGTAGACATGACTTGGCAGAGGAGGAAACTGAGGCCCAGAGGGATTAAGTAATTAGGAAGTCAGTGGAGCAGCTGGAATTAGAATGTGGGAAATTGAATTCCAGAGCCCAGCCCACGCCAGCTGTCTTTGCAGATGGACAATTAAGATCCTTCGCTCTTCAGCCCCTCTCAGAATCACATTTAATTGAGGATTTAAGACTGTTCTTGTTAGCATGCCTGTGGTCTCCACACTGTGATCTTCCGCCCTAAGTCATGTTATGTAAACTGTCAGCCGCATGCCTCAGCGCGTGGGTATCTTCTGCTGCCCGGCTTCATTCTAAACCCGGCTTCTTTCCAACAGGCAGCGGGGCAGGCGGTCCTGGCCTGAACCTTGAGCTGAGCTTTCCAGGAAGCGGCAGTCGAGGCATGAAGCTTGGTGGCCCACAGACCTCAGTGTCTGGCTGGCCAGCTGGATGCTCCTGAGTGCAGGGTCTCGCCTCTGTCCTCTGTAACACGGTGCCAATGGCATAGGGAGGTCACAGGCAGAACTGCTGAGCACACGTGCATGTATGATAAGACCACCTGGCCATCTATTATCCCTTGGGATAAAACGTACATTTAGCTCATCGCCACTGCGTGGGCTTCACCAGAGCGAATGTGAAAGAGATGAGGAGCAGGAACGCCTCTCAGGAAGCTCAGGGGAACCATGGGCAAGCTGGGAACAACTGCACCACAGACGGAGGCAGCCACTTTTCCATATGTAAAGAGCACTAACAAACCAATAAGAAGAGACTCTTTAAGAAGTCCAATATAAAAGTGGGCAAAGGGTACGCCCAATAGGAAAACCAATACAGGGGGCCCCTAAAAGTAGAAAGAGACGTTCCTCTTTGCTCACAATGACGGGGAGGAAGTCTGAGCATCGCCACTGGCAGGATTTGTGAAGAATGATACTGACAGGTGGCGAGGACGCAGGATAGCGGTGCTCCCATAGGCCACCCGTCGGGGTGTTCGCTGCACTCCATGTGGAATGGAGGCTCGCAAAAGACTTTAACACACGAGTTGCCACAGCAGTTCCACTGTTGGAATTCACACCCACATCTGCAGGTGAAGGGGAGCCTGGGGGCAGGGAACGTGTTCTAAGCAGAAGGAACAGCGTGTGTGTGTGTGTGTGTGTGTGTGTGTGTGTGTGTGCAGGCTGTGGTGGAAAGGAGGTGACTTGATAGACAGCCTGACAGTTTTCTGTGTGGCTGCGTCGCAGTGGCAGCGGCTGGGGGTCGCCATCTTCTCTGAAGAGTCTGTGGGGACGAGGGCCGAATGGGGACCCAGGAGCCCTGGGAGAGAAGGCAGGGCTGAAGGGGAGCAGACAGGCTGGGGACGTGGCTGAGCTGAAGGAGGGTCTGGCTGGGACTGAGCCCCACACACCCTGAGCGACTCTGGAGGTGGACTTTCTTACATCCTATACCCTCACAGCAGCATCTTAAACCTCAAAACTGGCCTCTGAAAGTAGTCAGAGTTCTCAATTAGACCAGAGTCATGCCTCACGGGAAGTGACTGGTGGGGGTGGGGGCTGTCCTCTCCTCACCCAGGGACACTGTAAGGTGGGCTCCTAGGGCATCTGCACCCCCTGCCGAGTAGGGGCAGCACTGAGCTGGTAGACAGGTGGTGGACAGGTGGGGGACAGGTGGAGGACAGGTGGGGGACAGGTGGTGGGACAGGTGGTGGACAGATGGGGGACAGGTGGTGAGACAGGTGGGGGACAGGTGGGGGACAGGTGGAGGACAGGTGGGGGACAGGTGGAGGACAGGTGGGGGACAGGTGGAGGACAGGTGGGGGACAGGTGGAGGACAGGTGGGGGACAGGTGGAGGACAGGTGGGGGACAGGTGGAGGACAGGTGGGGGACAGGTGGTGAACAGGTAGGGGACAGGTGGGGGACAGGTGGGGCAGGTGAATGCTGGCGTTGTCACTAGGCACTGCATTCGGGGGTGAGGGGACTCGGGACTAAATGACAGTTGAAAGCATGTGTCTTGGCAGGAGGAGGTCATGGGCTTCTGAGAATCGGATACTTTCGCGGCTGGAAGCACATCTAGGTGACTCCCGGTGCCGCGCCAGCTCAGCCAGGTTCAGTGACCCTGAGAGGGCCGGCGAAGGATGGAGAAAAGACAGACAAGAGAAGAAAGCTGGGTCTCGGTGGTCGCTGCTTCTCTGATGGAGAGACAGCGACATGGACTACCAGCCATGTCTCTATTTTACAGCAGATTCCACGAGGCAGAGTAAGGACGTGGTCAAGTTGTTTACAACATTCTCATCGGTTTCAATCCTACTCAATTACATGCACCTGAACTCTATCAAGCCCACATCACTCAGGCACGTGCGGCCACGTGTGCGGTCCATAGGGTCAAGCTCACAACCACAGCTGTTGGCTATAGTTGTGCTGGGAGGGCTCTGCCCTCCAAGCGGGGACTTGCACGTGGCCATGAGGACTGTGCCCTCTCATTAGTCAGAGGCTTGAACCTGTCCAAACACTGTAGCTGCTCTCCACAACTCCCTACCAGTGATGGCGAACCTTTTGAGCTCGGCGTGTCAGCATTTTGAAAAACCCTAACTTAACTCTGGTGCTGTGTCACATATAGAAATTTTTTGATATTTGCAACCATAGCAAAACAAAGACTTATATTTTTGATATTTATTTTATATATTTAAATGCCATTTAACAAAGAAAAATCAACCAAAAAATGAGTTTGCGTGTCACCTCTGACACACGTGTCATAGGTTCACCATCACTGCCTAGCCAGTGGTCGGCAAACTCATTAGTCAACAGAACCAAATAGCAACAGTACAACGTTTGAAATTTCTTTTGAGAGCCAAAATTTTTAAACTTAAACTATATAGGTAGGTACATTGTTATTAACTTAATTAGGGTACTCCTAAGGCCTAGGAAGAGCCGCACTCAGGGGCCAAAGAGCCGCATGTGGCTCACGAGCTGCAGTTTGCCAACCACGGCCCTAGCCAATGCTACCTCCCACAGCATCTGGCTCATCGTTGGATACCTCTGGTGATGGGGCAGCGGTTCTCAACCTGTGGGTCGCAACCCCTTTGGCATCGAACGACCCTTTCACAGGGGTCACCTAAGACCATCCTGCATATCAGATATTTACATGACGATTCATAACAGTAGCAACATTACAGTTGTGAAGTAGCAACGAAAATAATGTTATGGTTGGGTCCCAACATGAGGATCTGTGTTTAAAGGGCCAGCAGGCTGAGAACCACTGGGTTAGACGGAGGCCAACAGCCAGGAACTGAGCACACGTTCAGGGGTTCCCTCCAGTGGGAGGCGGCCCTTCAGTGGACCCTCCATTGCCCCTGACAGGAAGGTCAAGGCCCCCTGTGGCCCTCATGGCCCCCGTGACTGAGCCCTGCCAACCGCTGGCCCCTCCACCCCCCGCCCCTCACCCTCTCTTGGCAGCCCCACTGGCCTCTCTGGTCATGAACTCATGCAAGTCCCTCCCCCGTGTCCTTCCTCCGCCTTCCTCTCTGTTCAAGCTTTAGTCGCTTATCACCTTCCACACCACCCGCCAGGCTAGATGCCCCAGGACCTACTGGGCAGAGCAGCCACTTGTAATGAGCCGCTCATTTTAGGTTTAATCGTCCAATTTGACTCTGACTTCCCTGAGGCCAGGGGCGTCCTCCCTTGTTCCTGTATTGGCAGGCCTTACACCAGCCAGGGGCACACCCGGCGCGTCACCCAACACTCACTCTGAGGGTTGAAACTCAGGTGGGCACTGCTCTGCTGGACGTTCTTCCTTGTACCCACCTCACCCAGCCGAGCCATGAGTCTGTCGTTATATGTCCCACAGGTAAGGAAGGTGATGGCGACAGGCCCACGGTGGGGCCCGGGAGACAGGGTGCGAGAAGTAGCCTGGCTCACTCCATAGGGACGATGATGAATTTTGTCGCTGTGGTCACTATCCTGACAATAGTCACGGTGCTCTTGGGGACACACAGGACATCGAGAGGGAAGGAGACCCAACCAGTGGCCAGCCTACACTCGCGGAGGCGACTGAGAGCGGCTGCCCCTCTCCAGGCTCATGCAGGTGGTGCATGCAGGTCACAGGGTTCTTGGGGTCAAGTCCAACCCAGACCCCCCTTCACCCCGTCAGTCCCCCTGAGGCCAGTGATGTCACCATTCCCAGCTCACTGATGGGGACACGGATAACAGGCGGGGAAGGTGAAAGCTAGGGTGGCCCCCAGTCTGTTCAGCTCCTGGGACGTGCCCTCCAGCTCTGCAGCACACAAGCCATTGGATTCAGCCCTGTCCCGCCGGCCTGTGGGCACACAGGTGGCTCCCCCCCGTCAGCTGGGAGGCTGACATTCTCGGGGACACACCTTTCTCCCCCCGACACTGTGCACCTCACTTGCTGGGTCTCAGACGGCTCCCCTGTATCAGTCTTTTGGAAACCGTCGGGTTCAGGGAGCCAGCACACTCACAACCACCCGCAGGCTGACGCAGCCCTCCTGGGCATCAGGCTGTCCACCGGCTTTGGGGGAGCACCCTCTCTTGTCAGTTCTGTCAGCGGCTCATTCTGGCTCCAAAGCTCTCATTAACATCGGTAACTTCCAGGGCATCACACAGATAGTTCTTCTTCGGTCGCTTCTAACTGGCCCACCATCCAGATGGTTTTGAAATCAAGGAAGCTGCTCTGTTTGCCTGGAGCTGGGTATTTTGAATCTGGAGATTACAGCTCCGGTCAGAACGATAAGCGAGACAGCTGGCCGCAGTGACCGCTGGGCGAGGCAGCAGGAGAAAGTTTCTGCTGATAACTTTCTTTATTTTAAATAATTAATCCGATTACTGATCTCCATTCACTGTTAATTTTCGGAGGAGTGTACTTAAGTTAATTTTCTTCCCAGTTTTTATTCTCGGATTCAGAGCGGAGCCGCACACTGACAACTAATTTATTATGGACTAGCCTGTGATTTCGTTCTAGTTAATCTGTCACTAAATGATAACTTGCCATCGCAAAGTACATGGTTGGAGATAAAAGCAGGGCTGAAATTAGACCAAAAGAAGAGGAATAAAAAGGAGCTGTGGTTTCTCATCCCCCCTCGAGCATAAATTGTCGAGTAAGGAGATTTTTAAAAGCCAGAAATTGCTGCGGAGTGAACCCGAGCTGGGGGCCAGAGCGTTGGCATGGGCACAGCTGGCATCTCAGGGTTTTGCTGCCGGGGGTCCCTAACCGCACTTCCCCACTCACGGCCAGACATTCACCAGAGCACATCCTCAGAGACAAGAAGGAGCGAGAACAAGTGGGGAAAATCAACGTCCAAACTGGAAACTAGCTGGGGTGCTGTTTTTCTTGGGGCCCCACTGTACCTTTGATTTCCTGATTGCTCAGAACAAGAATAACAAAATCCATCCGACCCGGTGATTTTGACAGATTCATCGGAAAAGCTACCAGTTGAGTCTGATGAAGCCATACCTGTGGTTTTCAATCAAGAGTAGCCCCCCTCCTCCAGGGGACATCTGGCTGTGTCTGGAGACCCTTATGGTTGTCATAACTGGGAGGTGTTGACATTGGCAGGTAGTAGGTAGAGGCCACGGATGCTGCTAAGCATCCTACAGTGCATGGGGCAGCCGCGGAGAGAGTGGTGAGGACCACAAAAGCCAATAGTATTGAGGCTTAGCAACCTTGGTGTGTACTCCCATATGTATGTGTGCATGTGTGTGTGTGCATGTGTACACGTGTGTGTGTGTGCTCATTGTGGATTCACTTGGTGTGTCCTCCACAACGTTTCCGGAACCTGAGGACACGAAGCAGGCGTGCCTCGGCTCAGGTGCCTACGTTATGTAAGTATCTGAGGATTAACTGGGTTCTGTTTCCTTTCACCAAAGCGGAAGGACCTTGTTGCCTGGCGATGCCGCAGTGGGAGAAGTCCTTGTGAAGGAGCGTTCAGTGGGAAACGGTGCCCGGCTTAGGGCAGGGAGCTGCCGAGGCAGCTCCAGTGGGGTCGGCGCCCTCCTTGCGCCTGTGACTGAAGGCAGGGCCCACGGGCGCCTCCGCCCATTGGGCGCTCGCTCCCGGCTCCTCTCCCGGGGAATCTGTCTGACTCCCATGGCTGAAGTCAAGGAGCAGCGCAGCAGGACCCCCTGAGCGCAAGCGCCATGCTAAGTGTCCAGGGATTTTATTGGCATGACGAGAAGCTCCCCGCCTGCCAAGGAAAACAGGCGTGTGCTGTGACCAAGCCTGCAGGTTTCTGGGGTCACCTGTCCCGTGGGAGGGAGCAGGTAGGGAGGGGTGGGAGAGAGCGTAAAGATGATGGTTCCTCCCTCGCCTGGTTCAGCTCTGAGCACAGTGGTCCTGCCACCCCGCCTCCCTGCCCTCCCCAACCAGAGAACAGGGCTGCCTGCCCTGTGCCGCGCCCTTGCGCGTTGCTGGGACTCCCCTGCAGTGGAGGGCCCTGCGACCTCTCACCTCCAGCCTGTGGTAACTGTACCCTTTGGGTGGGCGTGTCTGTGACTCTCACACTGCCCCCCCCCCCCACCTCCGCCTCCCTTGACGTCCTTCAGACCCTTTCACCCTCCATCGTGCTTAGAAGCTGGAGGTTGGGAGAAGACCCATCAAGGGGCTCCTGCGGGCAGACCTGGCTTTGCTCCTTGACTGTAAAGGGGCAGAGAGGGCCCAGTGGGACCTGACAGCCGGTGGCCTGGCCGCGCTGGCTGAACGCTCCCTCGGTGCCAGGCGGCACGCTGCGTGCCTCCCCGCCCTCCTCCACAGTCCTCACAGTGAGCCTAGCGGCGAGGGCCTTGTGAGCCCATTGGACAGATGCGAACACTGGGCGAGGCCCCACAGGTGGACGGAAGCTGACCTGGGCTTCGGATCCAGGTGGCTGACTCCAGGGCCAGAATTCTTGACCCTTCACAGTGAGGGTGCTCGGGGGGAGCCGGGGCGGGCGCCCTGCCATGACTGTGGTGGTGGTTGTTTTTGCCAGTGGTGCCCACCATGGTCCGTTGGCCTTTGTAGAGTTTTGCCCACTCCCCACCCTCTAAGAAGCACCAGCAAACGAGCAGTTAGTCCTGTCTCCTCTACCGGGGGTCCTGGGGTCCCTTGGCCACCCCCTCTCCCATCCCCCCACCAGCCTGGGCCCAGGGTCACTGCGCCCTCCCCTAACTTCTCCCCAGCCCTGAGCACCCCCAGGTCCAGGATCCCGTGGACAAAACCAGCCTGCAGCCCTGCTCTCAACACGGGGGTTTGTACCTTGCCACGGGGGCCTCAGTGGGCCTGGGATTCTCCTGATCTTCTTGGAGGTACCAGTCCCTCTGGAGCCCCATCCCAGGGGCTCCTCCTAGTGCCTGGAGGTCAAGCCTCAAGGGGTACGGGGGAGGGGGGGCTGAAGGGTGAACACTTGGCGCAATGACACCCCTCCCTCCCGCAGGGCCGGGGAGGAGCCTGGAGGTGCAGCAGGTGCGGGCCAGGTGAGGCTGGAGAAGGGCTAGCCGGAGGCAGCATCACCCACGGTGCACAGACCCAGACGGCAGTCCCCAAGGCCCCTGGGGGTCAGACGGCGAGCTCCCTCCCTTCCGACCTCAGGCAGCGAGCCAGCCAGCGAGGAGGAAGGTGGCACCTACCTCCCAAAAGCATCAGGACCCAAGCATAGGGGAGCATGGCTGCGGGCATCCCGTCGGGGCTGGCAGGACGGCCTCGGCACCTCCCCAGTGCGTGGAGGGAGGCGGGGCGCGGGGCTCTGGGGCTGCAGCGGACGCTGGCGCCCGGCTGGGGTCCCGCGAAGAAGTTGCAAGGGCCCTGCGCCCCCCTCGGCGCTCCCTCTGGGCTGTTGGTAGTTGTAAGTCGAGCTGCGCACTCATAGGTCCAACTTGCCAGAAGAGGTGGAGACAGCCTCCGTGGCGCGCTCACCAGCGGGTGCGCCCAGCCCTCTGGCATGGCTCCTCCTGCCACTCAGACCCCAGCTGACCCCTTTCCGCCCCCTGCCCCTCACCTCCCCCAAGTCCTCGCAGGGAGCAAGACCTCCCTCAGTTCCACGCACTCCTTTCCGCAAAGTGCACCCAGGCAGGCTGGTCCCTGGAGGGACGGGGCGGGAGGCTCTTCTGAGCCCGCTGGTCTCTGACCCTTGAAGTTTCTACTCAGATTCTCTTGGGAGAGTCACTGACTGGCAGCCCAGCTAGGGGCACCGGGAAAGGGGCCAAACCGGCGCCCCGCAGCCAGCACGCTCTGTCATTAGCCTGCGGGTTCCAGAGAGCGTCCAGGCCAAAGTGAGGCGCCGAACAGGGCGGCTCCCCACCCTCCTGCCCCAACTCCTCCTCCTGCCACCACCTCCCAGCTCCCATCTGAGTGAGTCATGCTAGGTGACAGTCCAGAGGCAGCTGGATGGAGGACAGACAGCATGGCCCCCCACCAGCCGCCTCCACCCCCACCCGGGTCCCGGAGCTCCCAGGCAGTTCCCAGGTGGCAGCAAGGCTTAAAGGAGGGTCTGAAGGAGGACTCCATGAGTTCTTGGGTTTACGAATGAAGATGAGAGAGCATCACTTGGATTGGAAAACATTTAACCGGATTGTTCCTATCTGCATGGCCGTCTGGATAACGGAAGGGAAGCTGTGGTGGATGGGGCTGAGGCTGGAGATGTGTAGATCTTGGTGTCTGTTTTCATTGTGTTGCCATTAGTGAGGGGTCGAGGGGGTGGGGGGAGGGAGGGA
>NW_006286977.1:480431-494168 GCF_000327345.1 Myotis davidii | reverse complement strand
GGAGAGAGACAGAAAGTAAGGGAAATGAGAAAAAGGAGAGAGAACAGAAAAGAGAAAGAGAATAAGAGAGAGCCGGAGATGCCCCTTGCTGAGGGCTGGGAGATGAGGGACCGGGCTGTGCCCAGGGTACCCATGCAAGCTGCCAGCCTGTCCTCGGACGGGTGATAGATCCATCCGCCCGTGCTTGTGGGCTGCTTGCCTCTGGGGGTTGGGAGACCGCACCCAACCTTCTGACTCCTTATGAGAAGCTTGGGTGAGGCTCTCCTGGATCCAAGAACCCTGCCCGCGGCCACCGGGCTGCCCTGAGCTCTCCTCTCCAGGGGGCAGAGGAGCTCGTGGGAACAGGCCACAGCGTGATCTTCTGCAAATGGAAATGTGAGAGAAAGGATCGATTTCCTTCCTGAAAAGGACGTTTCTTTCCTGGTCTCTATGGGTTGCTGAGAACAGCCTGAGACAGAGGGGGCCCTGCTGGAGTGGGCCGGGACCAGCTCCCCCCGCAGACGGTGGCTCGGGGCCACATATGAAGTTCTCAGGAAAGGGGTAACTTTTCGGGGCTGGGGAAGAGTTGCGCAGGGTGAGTGAATATAATTGCATAATCAGGACTATCCTTGGCAATTATGTGTTTTTAAATTTGCAAATAGTACGGTTACGGATCGTTTTAAAAACGTGTCCTTGACTAAGACGCGCTCTCGGGATTCTGAATGAGGGTGTGTTGCTGGGCTGACCGGGCGGCGGGTAAGCATTCACGGTGTGGCATGGGGAGTGGGTGCTGCATCTGACAGCCCAGGTGAGGTCACAGTTCGGTACTTTCAGGACTCAGTTACTGCTGTCCACAGCGAGAAGGTCCCTACAAAGTATGATGAATCGCTGTATTGACTTGTAAATAGGAGGAATTGCTGATAATTATGGGGAAGAAGGAAGGATTGTTAGCCCCATTTTACAGAACCGGGAAACAGCTCAGAGAGGTTGTGCCACTGGCCCAAGGCCACACAGCTGGAAGGTGGCAGAACTCTCCAGGCCCAGCCTGTGACCAAGATGCTCTGCATCTCCACGGGGTGCCCTGTATCGCTGTGCTGTAGTTCCATTCCAAATCTGAAGATTTTATTGAAAAATCCCATTCTAGCCCGCTGGTGTGGCTCAGTGGATTGAGCATCATCCCATGGACCAAGAGGTCCCGGGTTCAGTTCCCAGTCAGGGGCACATGCCAGTGTTGTGGGCTCGATCCCTAGTAGACGGTGTGCAGGAGGCAGCCAATTGATATGTCTCTCATCGATTTTCTCTCTCCAATTAAAAAATACTTTTTAAAAAAGGAAAGAAAGGCCCATTCTATAATAACAGCTTTTCTTCAAAGAGGTTTAGGAAGGACAGGGAAAAGCCCTGCTTGAAAGTGCTTCCTAGTCTTAGCTAAACCCTGCAGTTGAGACTGAGAGTTTCAGATGGGGGGCCCCGCCCCACCCATCGCACTCCTGGCGGGTGACCCTGGGGAGGTGGGGCTGGAGGCCACCTGGTGCAGCTCGTCCTTTGCCAGGAGAGGGGATGGAAGCCCAGGGCAGGTGAGCTACCTGTTCCGAGGCAACACAGATTTTACTCCAAAGAATTTACAAAGCAAAGGAAATGAACGAATCATGTTTGAACACGACTCTCGTCTGGTCATAGGAGAGCAAACAAGAGAGAGAGAAGGAACCTAAGCTAAAACTTATTTATTGGCTTCAAACTTATGTTTACTTTTAACCAAAAAACCCCGAAACAGCTCTGTGGTCCAGCCCTTGCATTTTGCGGGAGAAATACGCTCAGTTCCGGCCCGTCCTGCCTTCAGAGCGGTCATGGAGAACATTTGAAAGGGTGGTCATCGCAAGCTCGTTTGGAGGAGAAGCAAATCTGTTCTTGAGCCCTGACCTGCTGGCCATGACTCACGTCCATGGGCACTGTGGCATCTTGGCCTCCAGAGCTGGGCTTTTCTGGGTTGCTAACCACAGGCACCCTCCCCCATGGTCAGAGCTGCAGGGGAAGGGGGCACACAGAGCCGGCTTCTCTGGGGCCAGGCCCAGCCTGTGTGGGGGAGGTGCGGGGAGCGGATATGGGTGACAGGAGAGGGGAGGCCAGCCTTCTACCCTCTGCGTTTACTCCCCTCCCCCTCCCCCCAAAAGTCGGGCGTGGGTCTGTAGGAAATGGTTGCAGAACAGAGCCTCCTCCTCGCCCACCTCGTTCCTGCCCCTGCTAAATGCACCCGGGAAGACAGCTTGCCCCGGGCAATGTTGCTATAAAATGGTTGGTTTCCTCTGCTAGTTATCAGGGGTGTCTGATCAAAGAAATTGTGCCCAGGCCTGGTTATCTAATAACCAAGTAAATATCCAGGCTGGTTCCGGGTGGGCAGGGTGGGTAGGGCTGCTCTGGATGAAGTTAGGGACAGGCCAGAGTGGGCTTGGCATCTCTTGGTGACAATTGCTGCCTGCAGAGCATCATGCTGGCTAGATCCTCTCTACCACCCCCACGTTACAGATAAAGAAACTGAGGCAGGGAAACCGTGTTTCTGCCTTCCAGAGAGCTGTGGTCATGGGTAACTGACACTCATTTGTCCCCTGTGATAAGTGCCACAGTGTCAGTCTTGCTCTAAGTTACACCACTGTCCCCTGTGCCTAGCACATGCCTTGTGTGTAATGGGACTCACTACACAGTTGCTGAACGGATGAATGGATGAGCAAACAAACTACACAGAACGAGCACGGGTTTCACGTCGGAAGGCTTGCTCTTGAACCTAAGGCTACCAGTTAGCGACTCCCCACGGCCGGGGCTGGGGTGAGGCCCCAGGGCTCAGCTGGAAGGGGCTGTCACTCGCAGGCTCACGCAGGTATAGCGTGGGTGCCTGAACATGAGTGCCCCCTCGGTTTCTTTCTAGGTAAAATGGGGCTGATGCTTCTACTTCATCTGCCATGTAGGATTTAGAAGACAGTGTCTGCAGAAGTAGGCACTGGGTGCAGGAATCAATGTTCTTCGGCCCAGAGACACACAGCTGGGGTGAGGTGGAGCCTGGGTGAGAACCTGGTCTGGGGCTTAAAAGTCTGGCTTCTCCGCCTGACTCTAAACTGCCTGGGTCCTGATGGCTTCTTGTGCACCTGCCTCTGGGGGAGGCAGGTTGCGAAAAGGCCATGGGCTGCCCAGAAAGTGCCCCCCACTAGTCCTCACACCTGTCTCAGTCTTCTTGCTCCATCAGACTGTGTGTGTGTGGGCGGGGGACAGGGCATTCGAGGGCTTACCCTATCACTTGCCATATAGGTGTTCAGTTTTGGGTGGATGAGTGGTTCCATCCCCTCACCTGGGGAATGGATGGTAGGAGGATGGTTAGATGCATGGATGGATGTTGGATAGATGAATGGGTGGGTAGATGGATGGATGGATGGATGGATGGGTGGATAGGTAGATGGATGGATGGATGGATGGGTGGATGATAGAAGAATGTACAGATGGATAGATGGGTGGATGGGTGGATGGATGAGTGGGTAGGTGGATATATAGATGTATGAATGGATGGGTGGATGGGTGAGTGGGTAGGTGGATATATAGATGTCTGTATGGATGGGTGGATGGGTGGATGGATGAGTGGGTAGGTGGATATATAGATGTCTGTATGGATGGGTGGGTGAGTGGATAGGTAGATGGATAGGTGTAATGATTAACATTTCAGTTGTCACAGTTGTTGTTCTGGGTGGTGCCCAAGCTGAATGGCTTGTTGGTTGTATCCTCACATTGATTAGTTTATTAGTAAGATTTCATTAATGTATTAACTCACCCTCGGATTACCAGTCCTCAGCTGTGGAAATGCATCATTGTTTCTGTACTCGAGGGCACCACACAGGTGGGCCAGGCATTCCCATGTGGATAGCCACAGAGCCAGCATGGCGGCTGGGTGCCTAAGCTCATTGCTGAGTGACGACCCAACACCTGTTATGTCGCCACCAGGCTTCCTTGCCTGGGAGGGTTGGGGCTGGTTTTCTTTTCAAATCTCATGACCCCCTGCCCAGCCTCTCTAACGATGCCAGGGCTGGCGCTCATGGGGTGTGTGACTCTGGGCCGCCTCGCAGCCTTGTTGCTCATCTAAGAAAGTGAGGATTCTCAGATGGTTTGGGGTAGGATCTTGGCAGGTAAAGCTCTTAGTGTGGGGCCTGTGATGGGATGTCCTTGTAAGACGGTAGCCATTCCCAGTCCTGATGAGTCCCCTGAACACAGAGGTGTGTGGCTCTTATGTGCCCCAGACCCCGAGCACCCAAAGATGTGTGGCATCCAAAGGTGCCTCCCCCCCATCCACTGCCACGCGGGGTTATGTGCTGGTTCATTCTGTCCACAGGTGAGGTTTGGTGCATCGTCCAAGGAGCAGCTGAGCTACATTCAAGGTGAACAGACAGAAATGTGGGCTCAGCCCTCAGGCGTCGGAGCTGGGAGGCCTCAGGATCTTTCACTTTCAAATGCTCCCTTGGGGGCTGGCATTCGCAGACACTATGATTTTC
The DNA here is from genome assembly GCF_000327345.1 of Myotis davidii. Lineage (NCBI taxonomy): Eukaryota > Metazoa > Chordata > Mammalia > Chiroptera > Vespertilionidae > Myotis > Myotis davidii. The sequence continues at coordinate 489,666 of NW_006286977.1, read as the reverse complement.
GGTGTGTGTGGCTAAGGCCACACATCAGGCGTATGTGAGTAGATGCCTTTAGGTGGGAAAGATGCGGGCCTGGGGGCTCGGAGGAAGGGGTAAAAGATAAAATACAACAAAGGCAGGTCCTATCCAGACGGAGGTTATTAGCACGCACGCCCTAGTAATAGCATTGCAGCTTTCTGCATCTGAGGTCCAAAGAGTAAGATGAGCCAAAGGGGAAAAGCATCGCCAAATCTCCCTCCTGACTATGGGGAAACTGAGGCACAACAAGAGGAGAGACTGCTAAGGTGGTGGTTGGGTGTCCCGGTGTGGGAATTCCTGACCCCTCGTGTCCCTCCCTCAGACCTCGGTGCCCAGACCCAAGGCTGTGGCACAGGTCCCGCCTTCTCCCCTCTCAGCGGCAGGTCACCTCCGAAGCCCTCCGCCTCCCTCCCCACCCCGCACCTGGGTGGCAAGAAAAGGGAAACCTAATGTGATGATTCCCCCGTTTTGAGAGGCTTTTGTTGGAGGAGAAAAATGAAATAAGAAAAGTTGGGGGACATGTGTGGCTTCAGACTGTTGCTTTTTTTTTTTTTTTTTAACAATAAAGGTTATTGTTACTCCTCCTATGAAAATCAGAATATGCTTCTAACATAGCATTTCAGAAGCACGAAGTTTGATTTCTCTCCCATGATGCAGTTCACCATGCTCCTGATGCAGTCTGGGAAGCACAGAGGAGGAAGAGGGAAAATGAAAGTCACGCGCAGTCCTACCTGCGGGACGCGCCTGCTGGCGTTGGGTGGAGGGCCGTTCTCCACGTAGATATAGTGTTCGCAGTCCACGGTCAAATGTAATGATGTCTGTGTCTAAATAAACTACTAATTCCCCAAGGTCGTCTTTTGGGTGAATTTCCCAGCCGTTAAGGAACTGTCGGGTGCAAGGACATGGGGAAGGAGGCAGGAGGACAGAAAGCGAAGTCATGTTCTTTTTTTGGCCCAAATATCCTGCACGTTGAGTCTGCCTTCTGTTTCATTTGGTTTGAGCCTTTTGCCAGCTGTTAGGCAGCTGTTTGTAAACTTCCCTCTGCTTCCGATTTCAGTCTGGAAGCAGCAAATCGATTTTAAATGGAAATACCTTAAAGGTATTGTTTGGAGGTTTAAAAATCCATCTGAAGGTGCCCCCCCAGCAACTGCCACGTGGGGTTATGTGCTGGTTCATTCTGTCCACAGGTGAGGCTGGGTGCATCGTCCAAGGAGCAGGTGAGCTACATTCAAGGGGAGCTGACGGAAAGCTGGGGCGGGAGTGCTCAGGGCGCAACCTGCGCAGTAGGCCTTGCTTATTCTTTCTTTCCTTCTTCTCTTCCCCCCAATTTACAATTAACATTCAAGGTTTAGTCTCCACCCTCCCTCTTGAAATGGAATTTTTATCTCTCGATTCACGCTCCCAGATAAAATCCCTGTTTATCCAGTTGCATGAATAATTGATAAGCTCCTTCAGACTTGCCAGGAGCAACTTAGCAGTCTCGCCTTGCGCCTGGAACCCTGGCAATTTCCGGAGCGCCCACCAGAGACCTTTACACGGGGTGGTGGTGCGGAGGTGGGGTATCTCTTGATCCAGATTCGGGAGTAACAGATCAGGGGCCCAGCGTTCCAGTGTTGGGGGTGCGAGGAGGAGGGAGGCGTGTCCGCGTCCACTTAGATTTTCTGAAATGGGGTCTGTGACAGGTGTGGGTTCTGTTGGGAGCTTCCCGCCTGGGGTTTCAGAGTTCATGGCATTAATTAACTCTAATCTGTTCCCTGATAGTTTAAACCAGACCCAAGATGGGAAGCCTTTTTCTTTCCTACATATTTAATGGACTTAATGAGATCACAATGAGAACCTGTGTTTGGGCTCTTTAATTCATTTGGCTCCCTGGTCGTGTTTATGATAAAAGCGGTAGGGTGTTATTTATGTGCTTAGCTGGGGTTTATCCTTTTTAAACAGGTCTGGACAGCTAGCTGTTATACTTGGCTCATGCGAGAAAAAAAAAAAAAAAGGGGGGGGAATTTATGGACTGCCCTGCAGAATGTCCCAGTTCTTCCAGGCCAAGGTGAGCATGACCTGGGGTGGAGGTTAGGGAGGGGACCTGGGGGGAGGGGTGCTGAGGGCGAAGTGCCCCCAAGAGGAAGGGGTACGAGCTATGACCTGCATTCGGGGTTGGTGAGGCTGGGCTGTGCCTGGGCGTTGTGGCTGGAGGGTCCCCATCCTGAAACCTGTAGAGAGGAGCGGCCTCCACGTCCTCTGGGTGCTGCACAGGCGCCTCTGCTACGGGGAGCGGGGCTCTGCATTAAGCCCCTCACATTTATCACCCACAGACGTCCATGCGGGGTTCTCTTTCATTTGCGGGCAGGGAGAGAAAATGAATTGGAAGCTGATGGCTTTTTTCTGGCCTGTTCCCCCAAAGCTCCAGGAAGCGAGAAACATGCCATCGCGGTCAGCAAACGAGTGAAAGAAACTACAACCCGATGGGCCACTGGAGGCCGAGCATCTGGGGAGGACAGCCGGCCAGTGGACAGAGAGGAGCCTCGGTGACACCGGGGTGAGTGGCCCACTCTTCCTGTGGCATTTCTCAAGCCACGTTGGTCATGGCTCGGACGTGGGTGCCTGCTGGCTGCGCGGAGAGGGGAACACAAAGGGTTTCTGGGGTGACATGGCCCAGACCTCAGCCTGGTCGAGGAGGGCACGCTGGGGATGTTTGTGTCTCATGACTGGCCCCCTGCAGACCCGGAGCACCGCTGGTCCCACGGTGGTGTGCGGTGGCCCTCCCCTGCACCCCGCCTGCCGCGCCCAGGGCTGTGCGGTTCATCGGAAGGACAGTATGGCGGGGCCGGCGCTCTGTACTCGACAGAAAGGCCATGGGGGAGGAGGGGCGAGGTGGACAGCGCCCCCTGGACCTCTCCTTGGAGTGGACCAGGCAAAGGCTGAGGTGCCGTGGCCTCTGCTGGCGGGCCGTGCGCCATTGCCGGGAGGCTGGCTCAGGAGCATGCCGGTCAGACCACACTAACCGGCCGCGGAGGCTGTTGTGAGTAAATGGGAAGATGCGCGCAAAGCCACAGCCTGGAGCTTGGTGCGGAGTGAGCACTGGATAATGTTGGCTTCAGTGACAGTGACCATGACGATGACGACGAGGAGGAGGCAGGGTATTAGGAATCAAGAGTCCTGGCTCCAGCCCAGCCAAACCACTGACCGCTGGTGTGGCCTTGGCAAGTCCCTGTCTCCTTCTGTACTCAGGCTGTTGGTTTATAAACCGCCCATGTGCATTGGAGGGAGGTGAGAAGTGCAAAGTGCGGTTTGTGATCATGAGAAATTGATACCGTACCAACCTCTGGTTCCCTGGGGTGCAGGGTTCCTCCCTCTCTTTCTTCTAATTCGAACACACCTGGTACAGAAAACTGGCAGAAACGGGAGTGCAGACCCGGCCTGCCTCGCGGGGCGGCCTCCGCTTTGATCATTCCTTCAGCAGACACTGGTTGGGAGGGCTGGGGCGGAGCCCCGGGTGGGAATGGAGTGAAGATTTGGGCTTTTCTCTGAGCGTCACAGCAATTCGAAAGTCTGTTCTGGTCCTTTGAGCCTCCGAAGGTTTCTGGCTCCAAAGTCTGCAGAGAAAGTGCAGATTTCCTGACAAGGAGTGAAGGTTAGCGCCCTGCCAGGCGGTGCTGTTCTCAGCTGTGTGGGCAGCAGAACGAAGAGGCGGCCCAAGGAGGGGCTGCAGCGTCCATGCTGCAGTGGGGGACAGGGAGGCCGGGAGAAGGCCTTCTGTTCTCCATTTAATTCTCTTGGCAACTTTGTTCGAAATTAACTGACCCTACAGTGTAGGTTTGTTTCTGGACGTTCTGTGCCGCTCCACGGACCTGCTTGCCTGCCCTTGCGCCAGCACCACACTGCCGGGGCTGCACGGACGGCAGTCAGTCTGGGAGTCGTGTAGACTAGGACTCGTTCGATCCTTCAAAATGTGTTCTTTTATTCTAACTTCTTCTTTTTTCAAAATTGTTTTGGTTTCTTTGCCTTTCGCCTTTTTATATAAATTTTAGAATCAACTTGCTAGTTTCCACTCAAAATCCTGCTCATATTTTTATTGGAATTGTGTTGGCTGCACAGATCACGTTTAGAGAAATTGACATCTTAATCTTGTCCAGTCTGTCGACATGGCATATCGCTCCATTTATCTAGGCCTTTGATTCCTTCATCGCTGCTCTTTGAATTCCAGCATATAGAGTTTGTGTGTATTTTGTGAGGTTTATACCTAAATAGTCAAAGGTTTGGAGCTATTATAAATGGTACCTTAAAAGACTTTTAGTTCTAATTGTTCATTGCTAGTACATAAAAATACAATTAATTTTTGTATATGTGCTTTGTACCCTGTGACCTCATTAAACTCACTTTTTAGTTTTCGTAGCTTTTTTTTACAGATTCTTTGGAATTTTTTTTGTAGACAATCATGTAATCTATGAATACAGGCAGCTTTGTTTCTTCCTTCCCAATGTGGATGCTTATTCCCTCCTCCACTTATTGCACCAGCACAACATTGACTGGGGGTGACCAGCCCCTATCCGGGCCTTGTTCTTGATCTTAGGGTAAGCATCCAGTCTTTCACCATTATGAATGAGGGCAGTCGTAGGTTTTCTGTAGATTCCCTTTATCAGATGAGGTGCCCATCTAGTCCTTGTTTACTGATAGTGTTTTTTAAATCATGGATGTATGTTCATAAAATGAATTTCCTGCGTCTCCTGTGATGATCATTTGATTTTTCTTTAGTCTCTGAATAACATCGATTTTTTGAATGTTGAACCAGCCTTTCATTCCAGGATAAATTTCACTTGGCTGTGATGAATTATTCGTGTATACATTGTTGGATTTTATTTTTCTTGCATTGTTAAGGATTTTATATTCATGAAGGTTATTGGTCTAGGGTTTTCTTTTTAAAAATATGTTGTTGTTGTTGTTATTATTATGATTATTATTTAATCCTCACCTGAGGATATGTTTTTATTGATTTGAGAGAGAGGAAGAGAGAAAGAGAGAGAAACATTAATCTGTTACCTCCCATACTCGTCCCTACTGGGATTGAACCTGCAACCTAGGTATGTATCCTGACTGGTAATTGAACCCACAACCTTTTGGTGTACTGTATGACACTCCAATCAGCTGAGCCACCAGCCAGGGCTAGTTTTCTTTGGTTGTAATGTCTTTTTCTGATTTTGGCATCATGGTAATGCTGGTCAAATAAAATGGGTTGGGAAGTGTTTCTTCCTCTTGTGTTCCAGGAAAATATATGTAAAATTGGTATTATTTATTTGTTAAATATTTGGTAGAATTCACCTTTTAGGACATCTGGACCTGGTATTTTCTCTTTGGGGAGGTTTTAACTGCACATTTAATATCACTACTATATTAAAGTTTATTCAGGTCTTTTTATTTTTGAGTCAGCTTTGACAGTTTGTGTTTACCAAGGAATTTCTCTATTTCATCTAAGTTGTCAAATTTGGAGACATAGAATTTATTGTAATATTTCTTTATTATATTTTAATCTTCAAAATGTGATGTCCAATCTTTCCTTCCTGCTATTGATACTTTCTGTTATTTTTATTGGCAGAGGTTATCAGCCTTATTATTTTTTTTTTCTCAAAGAAGCAGCTTTCGGTTTCATTTATCTTCTCTATTATTTTTCTGTACTCAATTTCAGCAATTTCTGCTCTTTATTATTTCCATCCTTTTGTTCATGATTCTATTTTATCTTCACTATTGACTTACTATTTATATCTCTTTAAAAAACTTTAGTGGGTGCCCTAGGTTTTACAATATGAATCTTTAATTTAACCCATTGTGCACCATAGGCATCTGTAGACGCAAGCAGTGGACCTTCCCCACACGCCATGCGTGTCTATATAAAAAAAAGTTTGCCCTAAGTGGCAGCCCTGACCAACTTTAAAATCATTTTTTGTGAGAATTTTCAGCTGAATATATTCAAGAACACCTAAATTGTAATATACTTATTTTTATAATATTCATTGCAGTTATTTTTTAATTAAATTCAAAATATCATGGTGTGTGGGGATAATTTCCATTTTAGATGGGTGCCAGTTAACTGGTTAAAATTCTAACTTCAAATAAAATGATATTTCTTTGTGTGTAGTCTAAAAACTTACAAGATGCTAACAGTTCTTCCATCCACTACTTTGTGCCATTGGTGATATATATTTTATTTTCGCATATGTGCTATGAGCATGCAATAGCGTGCCACTGCTTTTTTTTTTTAAAGTAATTTATCTTTAGAGCAAGAGTTGGCAAACGTTTTTTTGAAGAGTCAGATAGAAAATATTTAGGTTTTGTAGGCCATATGGTTTTTTTCACAACATCTTGACTCTGCCCTTCTAGAGTGAAAGCGGCCATAGTCAATGCGTAAATGGGTTTTATAAATTCAACTTTAGTTACAAAAACAGGCAGCAGGCTGTACATGGCCCACAGGCTGGGAATAAATTTGGGTTGTTTTTCCCTTTTTAGTACTCTAGATGTCATTTCTGTTGTCTTCCGGCTTGCCTAGTGTGCGGTAACTCTTATTTTTGTTCCTCTGTATGTAATGCATTCCCCCCCCTCCCCTTGCCTACCTTTGACTTCCCCCTTGCCCTTAGGTTATAGCATTTTGGATATAATATGTTTGTTTTTTGTTTAATCTATCCTATTTGGTGTTCTCTGAGCTTCTTGGATGTGTGGTTTGATGTCTGTCATTAGCTTTGAAAAATGCTTTTCACATAATATCAATTATTTTAATTATTTATTTTAAAATATTAACATCAAAAGACAGAAATAGGAGATTAAAAATGGAGGCATCAAGTGGATGCTGCACAAACATGCTCCCAGGAACAAACTGGAATTACAACTAAAATACAGAAAAACTTCCTGAATAATCAGCAGAAGACTTGCTGGAGAGAACCCTCATAACAAAGGGTGGAAAGTGGACACCGCTTAGAGACTAGTAGGAGGAGCAGAGGTGCAAAAGGGCTGGCCAGGTGCCCACAGACAGCAACTGAAGTTCTGAGAGATATCTTAGCTGTGGGGGTTGTCACTGAGAACTCTTGGCTCTAATCCCCAAGTTGGGCCCCCCAGCAGAGAGCACCAGAACTGAGAAGGGTACCCACATCACATCTGGCTGTAAAAACCAATGGAGTTGCTGTCTGCTAGGGTGTGACGGCTAATAATTCTAGTACCCTCTTAAAGGGCCAACACACAAAATTCCCATTGGAGCCACTGACCTTGTGTCCCAGCAGAGGGAAGGCAAAGTGGACTGGAGCTGTGTGAGCAGAAGCCAGGATTGGGAACTCAGGGGCTAGAGCTCAGAAGGCAAACACCCCCAGTTTCTTGGGCTGAGTATTCCCTAACGCAGCAGAGGACCTCTTTCTGAAACATACATTTGCCTTGCCTGGGAGGGAAGACAGTTGACCCACCCTATTGGAAAAGACTTTGCCCTGGGGCCACTTAAGAAATTAAAAATAAACCCTATTAGAAAACACCTGTCCTGAGGCCACTTAAGAGATTAGAAGTAACAATTAGCCCCCAGGCAGAATCAACTGCCCCACTCTGTTGAGAAAAATCTTGCCACACCTGAGGATGATTGCCTGGGGGCAATTAAAGTGGAAATCTTACCAGTCTGTAGGCAGAGTGGCTTTGAGTCATTGTCTGATCTCATTAGTAAGAAACAGCTTTTGACACTGTCCTGCACTAGAGATTGAGAGACATAGAGGATCAACTTAATACATAGTCACAAACCTAAACAGACAGCCAAAATGAGGACACAAAGAAACAACCCCCAAATGAAAGAACAAGAGAATTCTCCAGAAGAAGAGATAAATGAAGCAGAGATAAGAAATTTATCTGAAACAGAGTTCAGAGTAATGATGGTAAAGATGCTCAACAGCAATAGTGTAACCAAAAAAATGAACAGAAATAAAGAATGACATAACATAAGTAAAGAACACATTGGAAAAAATACACAGCAGATTAGGAGAATCTGAGGATTGAATCAGTGAATTAGAAGACAGGGTTGAAAAAAATCACTCAATCAGAGAACCAAAAAGAAAAAACAATGAAAACACAAAAGGACAGCTTAAGGGAACTGTGGGACAATGTGAAACATAACAATTTTAGAATAGTAGGTGTGTCAGAAGAGGCAGAAAGGGAGAAAGGGAGAGAACATTTTTGAAGAAATGATGGCAGATAACCTCCCAACCTGGTAAAGGAAAAAGTCACACAAGACCAGGAGGCACAAAGAACTGCAAGCAGAACCTAAACAGGCCCCTGCCCAGACACATCATAATTAAAATGTCAAAAATTAAAGACAAAGAGAGAATCTTAAAGGCAGCAAGGGAAAAGCAAACTGTTACCTACGAAGGAGCTCCCATAAGGCTGACACCTGATTTCTCATCAGACACTCTACAGGCCAGAAGGGAATGGCATGAAGTACTCAAGGTAATGGAAAGTAAGGATCTGAAACCAAGGTTACTATATCTAGAAAGGTTATCATTCAAAATAGACAGTCAAATAAAGAGCTTCCCGGACAAAAAAAAAAAAAAAGGCTAAAGGAATATATCATCACCAAGCCAGCCAGCATTACAAGAAATGCTGAAGGGTCTGTTGTAATGTGAAGAAGAAACAGAGAGAGAAAACTAGGCATACAGAATTAAAATGACAATAAATAAGTACTTATCAATAATAACCCTAAATGTAAATGGATTAAATGCTCAAAAAAAAAAAAGGTATAGGGTAGCTGAATCGATACAAAAACATGACCCCACTATATGCTGTCTACTAGAGACCCACCTCAGAACAGAAGACACACACAGGATGAGAGTGAAGGGCTGGGAAAATGTTTCCATGCAAATGGGAAAGAAAAAAAAAGAGTTGGAGTAGCAATACTGATCTCTGACAAATTAGACTTTAAAATGAAGGCCATTGCCCTGGCCTGCTTGGCTCAGTGCATAGAGCATCGGCCTTCGAACTGAAGGGTCCCAGGTTCGATTCCGGCCAAGGGCACATGCCTGCGTTGCGGGCTCAATCCCCAGTGGGGGCGTGCAGGAGGCAGCCAATCAATGATTCTTTCTCATCATTGATGTTTCTATCTCTCTCTCCTTCTCCCTTCCTCTCTGAAACCAATAAAGAAATATAAAAAAAAAAAACTTTTTTCTTTATTTTTCCCATCACCATTTATCCCCTCTCTGAAACTCAATGT
>NW_006286977.1:479943-480199 GCF_000327345.1 Myotis davidii | reverse complement strand
AAGGCTAAAGGAATATATCATCACCAAGCCAGCCAGCATTACAAGAAATGCTGAAGGGACTGTTGTAATGTGAAGAAGAAACAGAGAGAGAAAACTAGGCATACAGAATTAAAATGACAATAAATAAGTACTTATCAATAATAACCCTAAATGTAAATGGATTAAATGCTCAAAAAAAAAAAAGGTATAGGGTAGCTGAATCGATACAAAAACATGACCCCACTATATGCTGTCTACTAGAGCCCCACCTCAGAAC
>NW_006286977.1:478311-479756 GCF_000327345.1 Myotis davidii | reverse complement strand
CCTGGTTTGGCTCAGTGGAATGAAGGGTCCCAGGTTCGATTCCGGCCAAGGGCACATGCCTGCGTTGCGGGCTCAATCCCCAGTGGGGGCGTGCAGGAGGCAGCCAATCAATGATTCTTTCTCATCATTGATGTTTCTATCTCTCTCTCCTTCTCCCTTCCTCTCTGAAACCAATAAAGAAATATATAAAATGAAGGCCATCACAAGATACAACAAAGATCACTATATAAAACTAAAGGGACTGATCCAAGAAGAGAATATAACCCTAGTAAACATATATGTACCCACTATAGGAGCACCTATTGCTGTCTATCTCTCTGTTAAAGTCCTCTACAGAACAGTCACAGTAGGAGACTTTAACAACCCGCTGACTTCATTGGATAGATCTTCCAGACAAAAACATAACAAGGAAACAGTGATGCTAAAGGGCAGACTGGATCAGAAGGATTTAATTGGCATTTATAGGACACTTCACCTCAAAGCTGTAGAATATACATTCTTTTCAAGTGCACATGGGTTTCACAAAGACTGCTAAGCTTGGATTTTACATTCTTCTCAAGTCCTCATGGGTCATTCACAAAGATAGACCACATGTTAGGACACAAAACAAGTCTCTACAATTCAAGAAGACTGAAATCATGTCAAGCATCTTCTCAGATCACAGTGGAATGAAATTAGGAGTCAACTAAAGACACCCCAAAACATTCAAGCACACAAAAGCTAAATAGCATGTTATTAAACAATGAACGGTTACCAATGAGATCAAGAAAGAAATCAAAAACTTCCTAGAAACAAAGGAAAATGAACACACAATGACCCCAAATCTCTGGGACACAGCAAAAGCAGTCCTGCGAGGGAAGTTCATAGCACTACAGGCCTACCACAAAAAACAAGAAAAATCAACAATACACTATTGAATCCTACCACTTAAAGAACAAGAAAAGCCCAAAGTAAGTAGAAAGACGGAAATAAAAAAGATTAGAGCAGAAATAAATAATACAGAGACAAAAAAACTAACAAAAACCAACCAAACACAAAAAACCCAACCCAATAAAACAACAATAAAAAAAAATCAATGGAATGAACAGCTGGTTCTTTGAAAGAATAAACAAAATTAATGAGTCATTACCCAGACTCTTCAAGAAACAAAGAGGAGCCAAGTAAATAAAATCGGAAATGAAAGCAGAGAAGTAACCACTAACAGCACAGAAATACAAAGGATTGTAAGAAAACACTATGAACAACTATATGTCAACAAGCTAGACAATGCGGATGAAATGGACAAATTCCTAGAAAAATACAGTCTTCCAAAAATGAATCAGGAAGAATAAAAAAACTCTGAGCAAACAAAAGCCCAGGTCCAGACAGCTTCACAGGGGAGTTTTACCAAACACTCAAAGAAGAACTAACACCTTCAAACTATTTTAGAAAACCCAAGAGGAAGG
>NW_006286977.1:476413-478094 GCF_000327345.1 Myotis davidii | reverse complement strand
GGGAGTGGCCAGTGGGGGGGGGTCAATTGGGGGAAAAAAGAGACATATGTAATACTTTAAACAATAAAAAAGCCCATACATCATGACCAAGTGGGATTTATTCCAGGAATACAAGGCTGATACAATATTCGCAAACCAGTAAACAGGATACAGCCCTAGCTGGTTTAGCTCAGTGGATACAGCATCAGCCTACGGATTAAAGGATCCCAGGTTCGATTTCAGTCAAGGGCACATGTCCAGGTTGCAGTCTCCATCCCCAGTAGGGGACGTGTAGGAGGCAGCCAATCAATGATTCTCACAATTGATGTTTCTATATCTCCCTTCCTCTCTGAAATAAAATATATATATATATATACATATATATATACATATATATACATATATATATGTATATATAAAGAATAAAATAAAATAAGCATGATACGTCACATAAACAAATTGAATGACAAAATTTACACGATCATATCAATAGGTGCAGAAAAAGCATTCAACGAATTCAACACCCATTTTTGATAAAAACTCTTAAGCAAATTGGGAATAGAGGGGGCATATCTCAACATGATAAAGCCATTTATGACAACCTAGAGGGAACATCATACTCAATGGGCAAAGACTAAAATCATTTCCCCTAAGAAAAGGGACAAGACAGGGATGGCCACTTTCATCACTCTTATTCAACATAGCACTGGAAGTCCTAGCCACAGCGATCAGACAAGTAGAAGAAATAAAAGGCATCCAAATTGGAAAGGAGGGAGTAAAAGTCTCATTATTTGCAGATGACGTAATATTGTATATAGAAAACCCTAAAGACTCTACCAAAAACCTACTAGATTTAATCCATGAATTTGGCCATGTAGCAGGATACAAAATCAACACCCCCAAAACAACAGCTTTTTAATACACCAATAATGAATTCTCAGAACAGAAACTAAACAAACAATCCCATTTACCATTGCAACAACAAAAAAAATTAAAATACTTAGGAATAAACTTAACCAAGGAGGCAAAAGAATGATACTCAGAAAACTATAGGACGTTGAAAAGAGAGATAGAAGAAGATATAAACATGTGGAAGAATATACCGTGTTCATGGATTGGTAGAATCAACATCATTAAATTGTTCATACTACTCAAGGCAATCTACAGATTCAATGCAATCCCTATTAAAATAACAATGGAATATTTCACAGAGCTAGAACAAATACTCCAAAAATTTATATGGATCCCCGAATAGCAGCAGTAATTTGAGAAAGAAAAACAAAAGTTGGAGGAATCACAATAGCAGATTTCAAGTTATACTACAGAGCCACCGTAATCAAAGAGCCTGGTGCTGGTACAAGAACAGGCATATAGATCAATGGAACAGAACAGAGACCCCAGAAATTGACACAAGCCATTACACTCAATTAATATTTGACAAAGGAGGCAAGAGCATATAATGGAGTCAAGACAGTCTCTTCAATAAATGGTGTTGGGTAAGTTCGACAGATACATGCAGAAAAATGAAACTAGACCAGCAACTTACATCATACACAATAATAAACTCAAAATGGATAAAGGACTTAAACATAAGACAAGAAACCATAAAAGTACCAGAGGAATCCACAGGCAGCAAAATCTCAGAGATATGCCGAAGCAATGTCTTCACTAATACAGCTCCTAGGACATTGGAAACCAGAGG
>NW_006286977.1:475104-476280 GCF_000327345.1 Myotis davidii | reverse complement strand
AATCTCAGACATCATATGTAGCAGCATTTTCGCCGGTAGATCTCCTAGGGCAAGAGAAACAAAACAAAGGAAAAAATAAACAAATGGAACTACATCAAACTGAAAGCAGCATAAGAAACCATCAACAAAATGAAAAGAGAGCCCACTGCATGGAAGAACATATTTTGCAATAATACATCTGATAAAGGGTTAATATCCAAAATATATAAGGAACTCAGACAATTTAACAAAAGGAAGGCAACCAATCCAATTTAAAAATGGGCAAATGACCTAAATAGACACTTCCCAAAGAGAAGCATAGATTTTGTCTGTGTGGTTTAATAACATCATTGTGATAATTATCCTTTAAATGTTTGATATTTAAAATACATAATTATTTCTGATGGCCAAGAGACATATGAAAAATGCTCAAAGTCACGGGTCATCAGAGAGATGTAAATTAAAATGACAATGAGGTACCATCTCACACCTGTCAGAATGGCTACTGTCAACAAATCAACAAATGACAAGTGCTGGCGAGGATGTGGAGAAAGAGAACCCTAGTGCACTGCTGGTGGGGGTGCAGACTGGTGCAGCCATTATGGAAAACAGTATAGTATTGAAATACTTTCAATAATAAAGAATTATTCAAAAATAAAAATAAATAAAGTGTTAACATTGATTCTAGGGCCCAGTATATGGTTTGTCTTGGTGAATGTTTTCTGTGTCTATGGGTGGAGTTTTCTATAATTTCAATGAGAGCATTATTTTAAAAAATATTTTTTTGCCTCATCCACTCTTCTCCTTTTGGGATTCTAATTTCACTTCCGTTAGACCATTTGTTATTGTCCCACAACTCTTGGGTGCTCTGCTCTTTTTTTAAACTCATTTCACTCTTTGGGTTTCAGTTTGAATAATTTCTATTCACTGTTTTCAAGTTTGTATGTAGCTGTGTTACTTTTACTGAGTCTTTCAAAATCACTATCTTGGTAACTATGGATTTTTATTTATTTATTTATTTATTTATTATTGTTTTATTGCTTAAAGTATTACAAAGAGTAATACATATGTCTCCTTTTTTCCCCCCGCCCTTGACAATCCCCTGGCCTCCCCTACCCCCCAGTGTCTTATGTCCATTGGTTATGCTTATATGCATGCATACAAGTCCTTCGGTTGATCTCTTACCCACGGCCTGCG
>NW_006286977.1:434684-475059 GCF_000327345.1 Myotis davidii | reverse complement strand
ACTGTCTTCCACAGTGGCTGCACCAGTCTGCATTCCCACCAACAGTGCACAAGTGTTCCTTTTTCTCCACATCCTCTCCAGCACTTGGTAACTATGGATTTTATTTCCAGCATTTTTTTTGATTTTTTTTCCTTATTGTTCCTACTCCTCTGTTGAAATTAGCCATGTGTTCATTCATGGGTCCTCATTGCCACTAGTGTCTTTAGCATATTAATCATAGTTATTTTAAATTCTTATCAGGTGCTAGAAGAAGTCATAAAATAAAATAAATTCTTGTCTGGTAACTCCAATATCTGTGTCATTGCTGAGTCTGATTCTCTTGATTCTTTTTTCTATTTCCACTATGTTGTGTCCCCCCCCCACCTCTTTGTTTGTTTTTTGTTTTTAAATATGTTTTTATTGATTTCAGCAAGAGGAAGGAAGAGGGAGAGATAGACAGAAACATCGATGATGAAAGAGAATCATTGATTGGCTTCCTCCTGCATGCTCCCCAACTGGGGGTTCGAGCCCATAACTGGGGCATGTCTCCTGACCAGGAATCAAACCGGGACCTCCTAGTTCATAGGTCAATGCTCAACCACTGGACCACTCTGGCTGGGCTCCCACTTCTTTTAAAGCATCACAATTTTTTTATTGAAAGCCAGACATTTTTTCTATGTAGGACAATAAAGACTGAGGTAACTAGTTGTTATGTCTGGAAATTGAACATGCTTTTATTTCGTCTAGGCCAGCGGTTCTCAATCTGTGGGTCGCGACCCCTTTGGGGGCCGAACGACCCTTTCACAGGGGTCGCCTAAGACCATCGGAAAACACATATATAATTACATATTGTTTTTGTGACTAATCACTATGCTTTAATTATGTTCAATTTGTAACAATGAAATTGGGGGTCACCACAACATAAATAACTGAATTAAAAGGTCACGGCATTAGGAAGGTTGAGAACCACTGGTCTAGGCCTTCAGGGTGGGGAGTTGAGTTGAGTCAATCTACGTAAGAGTTCAGCTAGGTTTAGGTTTTGTTGTTGCTATAGCTACCCTTAGTGCACCTAGCTTCAAAGTCCTCTTGCGTGTGTTTGTGTTTCGGTTGGGAGCTGGTTGCTACAGGGTTTTCCTAATGTCGGCTCCATCTTCAGCTTTAAGCCTTCCCTTGTTATTTGCTAAAAAGAGGGGTTCTCTCCACACTCTTGCCCTTCTTCCAGCAGTAGTTGCTGTTACTGGTGACTTCATGCTGGACTGGCTTGTGGTATGGGGTGGGGAGTTGTTTTTTGTTCTCAATAGATCTCAACCTCAGCCAGGAACTGTGTGATCCTGTCCCACCTTCAGGTACAGGTCTGGGCTCAGAATGTCTTCTTGCCGCAGGAACAGAGGTGAGCTTCTGCTGTTGTTTCCTTCAGTCAGCTGTGTTTGTTTTCACAGCAGTGCCCTAAGAGCACCAGGTTTCATTGCCCTTCCCCTAGAGCAGTGGTCGGCAAACTCATTAGTCAACAGAGCCAAATATCAACAGTACTTCAAAATAGACTCGCCCAGGCCGAAAACCGACTTCTGCGCATGGGCCACGAAGTTCAATCGCACTGTACGTGCGCCTGCACGTGGTATTTTGTGGAAGAGCCACACTCAAGGGGCCAAAAAACCACATGTGGCTCACGAGCCGCAGTTTGCCGACCACGGCCCTAGAAGTTTTAGGGGAGAGAGGGGAGAAGGACCCAGATGGGGCTTTGTGTTGTTCCCAGGGTGGCTGCTGGTGCCTCCTCGAGGCCTACACGGACTGGGAGGGAGCGCTCTCAGGGTGCTCACCTCAACCTTTCCTGTCATTTTCTGAGCACCAGTTCCGCCAGGGAAACAGACCTATGTGTATATGAATTCTTGTATCTGTGGCTCCTACAAGCCCTATTTTATCTCACTAGCCCACACTTAACCTTTAGCAATTTAGGTATTTTAGCTTATTTTTTTTTCTATTGGTGTCCAGTGGCACTTACCTCAGGTAAGCAAGACTCTGGGCCTGTCTTTCCTAAGATTTTAGCAACCCCAGCGCTCTACTGGATTAAAGAGAGGTAGCACAATTTCACATTCTCTGGCCTGCGTTTTTGTTGTTGTAGTAAGGATGGGAGTAATGCTCTCTCCAGCCTTCTACATCTGAAGCTGTCTGACTTCCTTTAAAAATAAAAATTTGTGCCTGACTGGTGTGGCTCAGTGTTGAGTATTGACCATGAACCAAGAGGTCACTGATTCAATTCCTATTCAAAGCACAGGCCTGGGTCGCAGGCTTGATCCCCAGTAGGAGGTGCACAGGAGGCAGCTGATTGATGTTTCTCATTGATGTTTCTATCTCTATCCCATTCCCTTCCTCTCTCTAAAAATCAATAAACATATTTTAAAAAATGTATCAGTAAAAATGTTTTCCTTAAATAAGTTCATAATGAAGGTGAAATGGTAAAATGGTGGGGAGGGGGTGATAGGTGAAGGTGTGATCTGGGCAAGCACTGGGTTAGGGACAAGAGCTTTGGTCCATGTGACCCTGGCAAAGGGGCTCTATCTCAGTGAGTCTCAGTTCTATTTTCTTTTTGGTACCATGGAGATCAAATGTGATCTATTCTAGAGGATTGGAAGAGCTAATACATAAAAAGAGCTTGGCATGGGGCTCAGCTCATGGTAAGTGCTCAATAAATGCTGGCTATTAATTTCCATAGATCCGAAGGCGACTATCTTTGCAGTAGAGAGTCAGTCCCAGATGCATGCACACAGATGAGAAATGAGTGGGTTTTTTAATGTGTGATTTTAACGTGTGATTCCCAAGTCTCCTTGACCTGGCTGGTGTGTGTGTGTGTGTGTGTGTGTGTGCGCGCGCGCGTGCGCACGCGTGTTTGCACCTGTGTGTGGTATGTGAATATGAAGCTCTGATGCAATTCTGTGAAGTAGGTTCACCCCCACCATGGACGCATATCCTAGAGCAAAAGAAAATGTGTAGGTCAGAAAATATTTAAAGAGAGAAGAGAGAGTGGGAGTACCAGCCCAATGCTGGTCATAGAGAAAGCTCTCAGTAACTAGCAAAAAAATAAGAGAATCTGCAGACAGAGAGAGGGTGGGCTGGCGAGAGACTCCCCTCCCCCCCTGTTTCGTCTCACTGTTGCCACCATCTGTCTGCCTGTTGACCTTGGGGAGGACCCTTGGCTTCTCTGAGCCTCAATTTCTCACCAGCGAGATGGTAAAGATCTTTGCTGCCCTCACTTACCTCCTGTAATTGTTATGAAGTTGAAACAAGACAATGTCTGTGACCGTCTGAAAACTCTACAAACATAGAAGGCATTAGTGTTAAAAATGATCCCTCAAATCCAGTCTGAAAGGTTGAAGGATATGTGAAAAGTGGACCTTGGGGCCTCCTCCATTATGGCTTCAGAAATAGTTAAGGTAAAGTCAGGCAGCCCGTGATCAATTCTTCTGGAAGTTTTTTTCCCAAGGAGGCACTCGGTTTTCTGTGGCTGCCTGACATGTTTCTTAACAAGTTACCTCCAACTGGAGAAACATCAGTAGTTGTCGAGGCCACAGTTTGTCTGGCTGATTTATACAAATCGGTGAAATAATATCTCCAGCCCGTTCTTTGATCTTGGTTCGAAGCAAGTCAACTTCAACACTCGTGGGAGCCTGAAGGAGATCCTTCTTATAACTGTGTCCACAAATCTCTCCCGATGCTCAGGGCGAGGCCTCCGCATGTCGCTTCAAAGGCCTTATCCATCACGACAGGCAAAATAAAAACTCGAGTTATGCTTTATTCATCTCATTGATTGCCACCCTTGACCCAACTCAACCCAGATCCAACTGCAGCGGGAATTCTAACCCCGCTTCTCTCCTGTGGAACTCCACCCACTCCACCACAATCCTCGCCACCCCAGCCCAGTGGCCACGCTTGTCCTTAGTCAAGAAGGAGGATGAGTGGGAAGGAGGGTTCATGAGACTGAGCACTTGGTGGGTAAGGTGCTGGCTCCGCAGGCCCTTTGCCTGGGTTGGAGTCCCAGCTCCAGCTAGCTGTGTGACCTTGGCAAGCTATAGAAACCTGTCCCTGCCTCAGTTTCCCCATTTATGAATGTAATCGATAGATTGGTCAGGGTCATACTAAAGAAACAGAACCAGTAGGCGATCTATGAAGAGATGCATGTTTAGGCATCAGTTTATGGGGTTGGGGGCTCTGGCAGGAAAGTTGAAATCTGAGGGCAGGCCAGCAGGCGGGAGACCTCAGACAGGAGCTAAGGCTGCTGTCACAGGTCGAATTTCTTCTTTGGAGAAACTTCAGTCTGCTCTTCCACTGATTGGATGGGCCGCCTACATTATTGAGGTTTATCTTTATTTAAAGTCAGGAGTGGATGCTAACCCATCTACAAAATGCCTTCACAGCACCGCCTGGGCTCGTGTTTGGTAACTCAGGACAGTGGCCCAACCAGTGGACTTTGGATGCTAGTCACCAGCGATGGTGTAGAATTGCTGACGTGTAGAGGAGGGATCATGTGACAAGTGGTTAGGAGGGGACCTGGCAGAGTACGTACTTCACCAGCGTTAGCGAGTGTTATTGCCGAGAGGGTTAAATGACAGCATACTCACCATAAGCGGGCACATGGTAAGTGCTCACTAAACGTTAGCTGCTACGATGTCTTCAAAATGTCACTCGCTGCACATGTGTTGTGCTCCTGCCACATGCCAGGCGTTGTGAGGTTGGGATGTGCTGACGGGGGCCTCTGCAAGTAATCATCAGACTCACACGCACACGCGTACACGTGACTGATGACAAATGGTGACTTTGCAGGGTGACATGAGAGGGCCTGTAGGGAGGGGGCTTGGGGAGGCTTCCTCGGACATGTGAGTGTGAAGCTGAGGTTGGCAGGATGAGGGGGGCACCAGGGCATGGGTGGTGGGGCACAGGGCCAGAGCCCCCTCCAGGCTCCAGGTGCTGCCGCCGCTTCCCAGCCAACACGTGCACATCGAGTCCCTGTACCTGATTGTTGATTTTGTATCTGTAGTTCTATTCTCTCTTAGGTTGCAAATAATTACGATAATTGCTGATTGGCTCTACTTCCAAATACCAATATCACGACTAACAATAGTATTACTCCTAAAAACCATTTAAGATTTCTTTGCAGTTCTTTTAACCCACCAGGGATGTACATCCCTCCCAGTGGATTTTAAAATCACTTGAAATGATTTCTCTCTGATTGGTTGAAGCAGGAGTAGAAGAACCTTTTCTTAAAGGCTTAAGAGCCCAGGTACAAAGTGGCTCCTCCTGCAAGAGGCGCGGAGGACCGAGTGGTGTGGCACCAGAGGCCAGGGTGTCCGGCTTGGCCCTCCTCGACACCCTCGCCGCAGGTCCCACCCTTAGCCTATTCCCCACAGCAGCCAAAGTGATATTTTCCTCTAAATCGAAATGGATTGTCATCCAGAAAAGGGCTTCAAAGAGTAACGAGACCGCACCCCTCTGTGGAGCCTCAGCTGGTCCCGCAGTCACCTCCCTGCTGGTCTCAGTCCCCCCTCACCCACCCCGCTAGAGGTTCATTGTCTGGACACTCAGCTATTCTTTCATTTTGCCCACTTTAGAAGTTTCTCTAAATGGAGTAACTGAGTTGGTACTCTTTTGCATCTGGCATCTTTTGCATCACATTGAAGAAATGAGACTCAAGCAAACTGTTGTGTGTGAAAGCGTTTCTTCCATTGCTTTGTGTATAGTATTTATGAATATGCTGTGATCTATCCATTTTGCTTGATGGGGGTTTGCATTGTCCACCGGGGCTGCTGCGCACACCCACGCGCGCGTTCTTGCACGCACTCGCCGCTCCTGGGCAGAGGCTGTCCCGTGTTGCCGCGTCGGTTTGGTTTTTCACACAGATCGCTGAGCAGCCTCCCGCAGCCCGGAGGGGAGGCCGCCGCTCCCCACCTCGAGTACTTGCCGTGGTCCGGAGGCTTGGTGTTCGTTTCACTTCGCCATTCTCTGGGTGGGGAGGGGTTCTCACTGTGTTTTTAATTTGCATTTCCCTGATGGCTAATTAGGTTGAGTCTCTTTTCATGAGCTTTTAATACAGTAGGTCCCCTGTGCTTCCTGCAAACTGGTGGTTAGCTCTCAGCTCTAGAAGTTTGATGGGATTCGCATTAGATTCCTTGGCAAGGATGTTTCAGGGGCAGTGCTGTGTGCTCCCCCTCGCGTCAGACCAGGGGGCAGTGCTGTCCGCCCGTCTGTCTTTCGGGGATGGTAACACTGATCAGGGACTTCAGGTGTGGTTGGCCTGCTGCACCCATGACAAGTGCCCCATCAGCCTCTCACATCACGGTGTTATCAGCCAATGATGGTCATGACTTGAATCCATTACATCACGAGGGGTTGCAAAATGGTGATATTCAATTTTCATAATTCGTTTTGCATTCCTTAGCTGGAATTCTTCTGTAAAGAAGAACATCTCCTCATTATTTGGCCTCCCTGAGATATAATTGGTATAGGAAACGCAGGGTAAATGCTTAAGTCTTTCTATTTATTTACCAGTTTCCAGAACAAGGCAGGTTCCTAAGCAGCCTCCAAAGGTGACGAATGAGTGTTCTCTTTTAAATTTAGGAATTATTATGAACTTGAATTTTAACATATTTGGTGAGTTCTAATGAGTTACAGGGTGTGTTCTTCTTGGTGTTTAAACTGCCTGTCCTTGTCCAGTGGGAACCTCTCCCAGCTGTTCGCTGTACCCTTCGGACCCTCCCTCCCTCCCCATCTCCTGGAGCCTTGCTGGCCGAGGGACTTGCTTTCTAGGGTGACAAGATGTTCCAGGCCCAGGTGGCTCACGTCTTGTTCCAGACTTGGGAGCAGATATTTCTCCGAGGAGCCCTGGTTCTTCTTTGTGGGAATTAGAGACCCGGGTCTGGGCAGTGTGGGTGCTCAGCGCTACCTGACTCATCACTGTTTCTAGATCGTGTCAGTGGACAGAGCCGGGAAACAGGTACAAGAAAGAGAGATCATGTGAATTGTTTTCATAGCAAACTCAGATGACAGGGTGTTTTTTGTTTTTTTTCCAACTTGATTACTTAGATTTTATTTGTATTTTTCTTATACAAATATACAATTGCTTATTGGCTGTGTGTGTGTGTGTGTGTGTTTCAAATAACAGTAACATTACTAACAATATTATTATTCCTAAAAGCAGTTTAAAATTTCTGTGTAGTGTTTTGGTTCTGCAAGGATGTACAGCCACAGAGTAAATATTTCTAGCTTTGCAGGCCATACGGTGCCCAGTGTCTGCTGGAACTGCTTAACCCGGTGGCCCAGACGCAGCCACCGAGACAGGCTGTGAACGAGGGGGCTGTGTTCCAGCAAAACTGCATTTACAGCCTGGCCAGTGTGGCTCAGTGCTTGGGCATCAACCTATGACCAGGAGGTCATGGTTCGATTCTCGGTTGGGGCGCATGCCTGGATGCGGGCTCGATCCCCAGTGTGGGGCATGTGGGAGGCAGCCAATAATGATTCTCTCTCATCATTGATGTTTCTCTCTCTCTCCCTCTCCCTTCCTCTCTGAAATCAATAAAAATATATATTTTTGAAAAATGCATTAACAAAAGCAGGAGCAGGCAGGGCTGGTCCACACGCAGCAGCCAGAGCTCCCCGACCCCTGGCTCAAACCACCAGTTTATGAACAGGCTCATCTGCTTCCTCTTTGTTTGCAGTTGTTTTCATGTTGGTTGTTTGCTTTTTCATTTAAATTTTCTTTGCTTTATATTTATGGGAACGGTTTTGTAGTTTTAAAACCAAAGCTACGAAGCCAGGTGCATCAGGGAAACTGGCTTCTCTCGATACCTTCTGACAGCATCTCTGAGCGTTGCTGGGCGGAGCCCCCTTTGGCCTCCTGGGGGTGACTCCGCTCCCCTTTCTGTTTCTGACGGTGTCCAAGTTCTTACTGCCGATTCCCATCCCCCTCTCGGGCACACACGATAAATTCCCACCTCCCACTGGCTTAAGCAATCGATCAACAATACACTGGCTTATTTCACTGGGGAGCACAGGGTTAGAAGGGCTTCAGACCATGTTGTGTTCAGGTCAACAGTAGCCTACAGGTTCTTTTGTGTGAATTTGAGGAAGGTGCCCCCTCTGAGCAGACATAGCCCTAATGTACCCTCCCCCACCACCCGCCAGAGGACCAGCTCAGACCTTTGTGTGAAATGGAAAGAGACAGCCCTGCAGGTGTGCGGCTGGGGCTGGCGATCAGTCCGCCCTCCTGCGGGAAGGCCGGTGCAGAGCGCAGGCTGCCCGCTGTGCTGTGCTCGGGGCCCAGCGTGGCCTCCGGCCTGGGGTTCCTCTGGAGTGGCTCAGTCTCAGAAGCCTCTCTTTTTTGGTGTCAACTGTGATTTTCCGTGGGACCAGCCTTACATCCTGCCAGTTTTCCAGCCCCTCAGAAAGAAGGCACCTCACTCCAAATAATGGGGCAGGAAATCATCTGAGAGTGGATGGGCGTGCCCGTCCCTGGAGGCAGGGAGTGGGGTGGGGTGCAGAGTGACCTCATCTGAACTTCTTGGACTGAGAACCTTCAAAGTAAAATTGAGGGGCTATTCCTAGAAAAGGGGTGAACCAATTCTAGGCAGGAAAAACAACCAGGTGTCCTTGCAGCCCTACGGCATCCACTCACTCCCAGGCTCCCTTTCGGTTAGCTTTATTCCACTTTCTTACAAGGAAACTCAGTCCCCATGATGTACCTCCCTGCCCGGCAAACCCATCCAATCAAGTGAGCGTCAGACACAGGCCTTCCTCTGTGCTGCGCATAGTGGGCCTCCATGTCGTGAACGGCCCTGTCTTTAATCAAGAAGGAATTACCCAGTGGCAAGGCATTACAGTTTTATAACTGGCTCATTTAAAAAAGAATGAATTTCAGTTCATCTCTTAAGCGAGGGAAGAGAAGGGAGCATCGTGCAGCATTTCCTGAAAAGCCCTGGAAGCAGGCAAGGGGCCATTTTCCAGAACCACCTCCCCCACCGGGAAGCATGGGCCTTTGTCTTCCTGCATCTCACGGCCCAGGGAGCCCGGGAGCTTCTCAGATTCTCCCGCTGCAAGGAAGGGAAGAGGGATCAGGGAAGAGGCTGGCGTGGAGGGGGGCTGGGGGTTGTCACTAAGGCTGATGCTTTCACACTGTGCAGCGTCCCCTCCCCACACCCACCCTCCCCGAGCCTCTGTCTGCTCTCTCCATCCTTATTTTCATTTGAATCAGGGCTTGTGTTGGGTCTCTGCCTGAACATTGATGCGGGGAGTTTTGAAACTGTAATTTATCACGGATGAAGGCTTTATCTCTGGCTTGTGCTCACAACATTGGGGTTCTAATTTCCACCCCAGGACCAGTTCCCTGTGGAGCGGGGCCAGCCTTGCCTAACCTTTCTCTGGGAGTTTCATCTCCTGGAAAATAGACTTAATATCCACTCTGCTCACAGTGACGCAGGAATTAGTCACTGTTTTTCAGAGTGCAAACCTCATACCTCCACCAGCACAAGGCAATTCCACCAATAGCCCCCAAATTACATCTGATAGAATGGTCTGATGAGCAGTGTTTATTATCAGTGCTTCCATTGTGAGCTGCAAACTAATACTTATGAGGTCGCCCCTGATTCATAAATCCAAGGAGCTGTCATAGTCATGGTGAGGAGCGGGGTGCAGCGCGGAGGGCCACTTGGAAAAACCCCCACCCACCGCGGCCGCCCTTCCCGGCTGGCCAGGCAGTCACATGGAAATTCTAAGGTCACCACGGACTGTGGCTTTATCCCTTTCAATTTCAGGCTGTGATTAATCTCTTCTGATGTTATTCTGTTTGAAAGGATGATCTCAAACTGGCCCAAACAGAGCCAGCTCTCTGGGAAGGGGAAGCTGGGGGAGAGGAGGGAGCTGCTCACAGTGCAGCAAGGGTGTCAACACACTGGGTGGGGGCGAGGGTTCAAGGCGGCAGGGGATGCAGAGAGGCCTGGGCCTTAATTTATGGCTTAGAAACGGAGGGCCAGTGATTCACGACCTCATTTGGGGTCTGACTCCATGAAAATAGGCCCCGTGGCCAGAGCTGACAGCAACATGGGTTCCTGCAGCCTGCGGACCCCACGCAGTCTTTCCTCCGGCTGGAGACCCCGTAGCCGGTCCACAGTGAATTTGTGAGGTTTCTCAGCTTGAGTTTGTCTGCCTTCTGAATTGTAACTAGTCCACAAAAAAGACCTTCGGCCCTGGCCAGTGTGACCCAGTGGTTGGAGCTTCGGCTGCACACCGAAGGGTTGTGAGCTCGCTTCCTGGTCAAGAGTACATACCTGGGTTGCAGGTTCGATCCTGGGCCCAGGCCCCGGACAGAGTGTGTTCAGGAGGCAGCCAACATGTGTCTCTCTCACATCGATGTTTCTCTCTGTCTCTCTCTCTCTCTCTGCCCTCCTTCTCTCCCTTTCACTCTCTCAAAAAATCAATGGGAAAAATATCCTCAGGTGAGGGTTAACAAAACACAGGAAAGGCCCTTCAAAAGGCAGGGGTCTTTGGCCTGGATGGTTTGATCTCTAGGGCAGGGCTGTGCAGTCGCAGCGCTACTGGCATTTGGGCCTGGCTCCGTCCGTGTTGTTGGTCGCCCTAGGCCCAGCGGTTCTCAACCTGTGGGTCTTGACCCCTGAAAATATATCCTGCATATCAGATATTTACATTATGATTCATAACAGTAGCAAAATTACAGTTACGAAGTAGCAACGAAAATAATTTTATGGTTGGGAGTCGCCACAACATGAGGAACTGTATTAAAGGGTCACGGCGTTAGGAAGGTTGAGAACCACTGCAGGCTAGCCATTGTAGGATGTTAGCAGCATCCCTGGCCTCAAACCATGAGGTGCTGTTAGCAGCCCCTCCTCCCCCCATTGTGACAACCTCACATGTCTCCAGATATTGTCAGATGCCTCCTGGCTGAGGCGGGTAGGTGGGGGGAAATTGCCCATAACAGCTTGTGAAGCTGTACAGTCCCCGAGCCCTGCCCGAGGAGAGGGGAGGCGCTCTGACCCAGGCAGGGAGCACCTTTGTTTGCCTGTGCACACACTCTCCCGGACAGACGTGCTCCCAGTCATGGGACCTCCCTCCCAGACTCCCGGGGACAGTGGCTGCAGACAGGTGGCTCATCAGCTCCCCACACTGCCTGGAAGGGTCATGACCTCAGCGAGCATGTAATCACCAGCTCACACCCGCCGCCGTGGGTCCTCACCTCGGGACATGGGAGAAGCAGCCTTCGCAGCACGACCAGAATGTCAGAGGACAGAGACTGGGGGCACCGGCCTCTGGCCTTAAGTGAGGCACAGCCTCCGGGTCCCTCCCTGTAGGCGGCTGGTGCTCTCTGGGCTCTCCAGGGGTGAGGGAGCAGGACCCCGCAGCCCGGTAACAGGATGTGCACTGAACTTGTAAGCCCTCAGTCAGAATCCAGGCAGTCTTTCATTCGGAGGCCTCGGTCTCCATCGTCTCAAACAAATTAAAACACACCCACACTTTACTTTCACTATAATTTATTTGCAGTAAAAGATATTTGAAAGGAGTTTAATGATTTTGCTTCTTAAATTATCTGACGGGGGGGGGTGGGGGTGGGGGTAATTCATCAAAGTCGCAATTACCTGTGATTTTCCCCACAACCAATTGCATCCTTAGGAATTCTCGCCACTGTTTCCTCGGATGTAATGAAGTTTTTATGAGTCCTACATCACGCACGCACGCATCCGAGGGGCAGCGACGAGCAGCGAGGAGCCTCGGTGCCGCCATTGGCAGGCGCTTAATGAAGCATTTATTAATTTGGATTTTGCTGCTTTCCTGTTGAATTTCGAGGTCCATAATTTCCCTGCACGTTGCACGGTCGTGTCTAGGCCCTTGGATGGGCCTTGTTCAGGCTCAGGGAGCAACCCGCTCCCGAGGGTGAGGCGGTGCAGCGGGCTGGGGGGGCCGTGCTCCCGGCCTTTGCAGCCCCTCCCTGTTTTCTCTGGCTCCCGTTTTCATGGCGCCAAGAAATAAGTTGAAACATCTGGCCCTGACCGGTTTGGCTCAGTGGATAGAGCGTCGGCCTTTGGACTCAAGAGTCCCAGGTTCGATTCCGGTCAAGGGCATGTACCTTGGTTGTGGGCACATCCCAGTGGGGGGTGTGCAGGAGGCAGCTGATCTGTGTTTCTCTCTTATCGATGTTTCTGACTCTCTATCCCTCTCCCTTCCTCTCTGTAAAAAATCAATAAAATATATTTAAAAAAAAAAAGAAAAAGAAACATCTGGAGACCCCCACGTGCAACCTGCAGACAGTGGCCGCGGGCCTCCGCCCCTCACTTCTTGATTCATTTCTTGGACGTCAGCTCTCTGGTCAGCCCTGTGCCGTGATCGCGGGGAAACTGCTGGCTGTTCTCCTCACCGCTGTCACAGCAAACGAAGCCTCATTGCGGGGTGTAGGCCGGTCGGAAAAGCAATGAGAAACGAGGCGGAATTGGGCGGCGTTTCCTGACAAGCTCCAACCCTGAGTTCCACATGGGATTAGCCGGCATTTTATTTCATTTTACACAAAAAGGGACCCCACAATTATTTGTTCCCCTCACAATTATTAATAGTGCGAGAGTCACACCCCCACTGCTCTCAGAGCGTGGGCCTGCGACGGGGCACGGGAGCGTGTCTGCTCGGAGCTGATGGTAATATTTAAAGATATCAATAGGTTCAGGACAATTAAAAATGGGCACGAGTAGCTTTAGGCTGCCGTTATTGATGCCCGGTGATCAATAGTGCTATTTGCACTTGGATGGCTGGGTGAGAAGGAGCCGCGGGAAGCTCCGGCCACAGCGTGGGGAGAGGGGAGAATTAGGGACGAAAAGCCGCTGTAAGTCCAGGCCGGCAGGCTCAGGGCTGACAAGAGCTTTGGGTGATGGAGTGCGTGGGTTTGCATCGGTGCGTGCCCAGGACAGGGGATTACACCGGCCGCCTCGGAGCCCGGCGCAGGGAGGCTGTTTATAACAGAATGTGGCTGCGGATGAGCTTGCATCTTGGGATCCACCAATGGCTTTAAGGGCGAGCTCCAGAACCACCATTTGTTTTCAATAGCTTTGACCCAGCGACGCAAGAAATCCCCCCAATTGCTCTGTCCAGGGTTGTTTGTATAAAAGGGATTTGAAAGAGAAAATTTCATAGATTGGAGGCACAGAGACGAGCGTGGCTCTTCTTTCTGGATGAACCATTTGGATGTTGGTTATTCCAAAATGATCGCAGCTCGTGTTTCCGGGGGGCGGAGGGGACTCATGACACACAGGGCACCGCCAAGGCTCCTCACGTCTTGTTTGTATTGAAATTCACAACAACAGGTTGGACTCTGTTCTCAGGCCCGTCCTGGAGGCCTGTGCCCTCCAGCAGGCTTGTCCTTTGCCAAGGTTGCCTCGCAGGTGCAGCTGGTCCACACCGACAGGAGTCACATCAGATTTCAGACATAGGACCCCCAAAACGTGAATTATCTATAATAATAAAAGCGTAATATGCTAATTAGACCAGACAGCCGAACAACCTTCCAAACATCCTTCCGGACAACCTTCTGGATGAAGCGGGGGCTGCTGCGAGGGCCGAGCCCTTTGCACAGATTTTGTGCATCGGGCCTCTAATTCAATTAATAATTTTCTGTGTGGATTGCATGCTGAAATGATACCATTCAGACATATTTGGTTCCATAAAATTATTTTTAATTGCATATTTTTACCATGTACTTCTGTTTGTTTGTTTTACCTTGTACTTCTGCTTTTACTGTTTAAAATATCAGCTGCTAGAAAAATAAAAATAAAATTTACCAATGGGGCTAGGATTATGTCTCTATGGCACAGTGCTGGTCTAGAGGAAGAAAGAGTCACAGAGAGGTTCAGTCACTCGCCCCAGGTCACACAGCTTGCTAGTGGCAGGGCCTTTTAGATGCTCCGAGCATGACCCCCAAATGGGAACGTGTACATAGATATGCTCTTCTCGATCCCCTTTTTGTCCTTGGTCCTCCATCTGTGCAGACCCTGCTTGAATTCAGAAGCCCTTTCTTCTCTGTTTCCCCAGCCGAGTCGCCAGGGCGTCGATCTCTGTGGTTTTTCTCAGATTGTGACATTCTCAGTTTTGTGCCCTGGCACATCGTTGTGTAATGTGAGGCGGGAGCACCAGTCTCTCTCTTAATGCTGATTTAATTATCTTTAATTAGTAATCTTGTCAGATTTCAACCTGCAGTTGGTTCCGGAGGCCGTCTGCTGCAAAGATTTTTGAAAAATCCAAATTATTCTTTGCCATCGATCCACGTGGTTAATGGGCCTGAGAGGAATGCTGTCCTCGGTCCTTCTAGCTCAGACGAGAGGCTGGGAGACACCGAGCAGAGGGCCGGCCGTGACCGCCACCCTCTGAGAGTAAGGGTGGCCAGACTCCGTCCAGGCTCTCGTTCGGGAGTCCCTACTGAGTGTCCACCCGCACGCTGGGATGCTGGGGTCACCCGTGTTCTGGAGTCATCTGTGCCCTTGTGGCCATGGGACCCGGAAATGGATGCCTGCCCTGACGGTAAAGTGGGGGTTGGCCAGCGGTCAGCAGCAGTTTTCCACACCCGGTGCTCTCAGGGCCCCTGTGGCCTGGGCCACCTTCACGGAAGCCTGCACTTTCCTGCTGCCAGGTCTCCACTTCCCGGCAGCAGGGTCCTCCTGGGGGGCAGAGTCCTCCTGGGGGGTCAGGCTCCTCCTGGGGACAGGGTCCTCTTGGGGGGCAGAGTCCTCCCAGGGGGGGGTAGGGTCCTCCCCAGAGTGGACGGTGCAGAGAAGGGGTCTGTGCTTCAGTGCTACTGTCAGGCTCCTCGGTGGGAAAGACGGGGCGGGATTCAAAAACAAGGTCAACATCAGCTACCCCTCCCAGGACTGAGCCGAGAGCTCACCTCTGAATGTGGCCAGCTTTTCCCGGGCAGGCACCCCCAGCTTGCCTCTGGCCCCACTCTGGGCATTTCATCAGTGCAGTTGATGAATTGAAACACGGGGACCCCGGCTGGCGGCCTGTGCCTCCTCCCGGGCTGCGTGCCTCGAGGCCAGCCCCCACCCCTGAGACTCAGAACCCTCTTCTGCAAAACGAGACTCCTCATAGCTGGCCTGCTCCCCCCGAGTTGTTGAGAGGTTCCAGCAATGTAGAGCCAGTGATAGGAAAATGTGGGTAAGCAGGAGAGAGTCATTTAAATGCATGCTGTTACCATAATTGCCTTGTATTGTCTGTGTGTATCTCATCTCCCCCATTGGAGGCGAGATCCTTGTTGATAGCCACCAGGCCTCACCCCTTTCAATATTCCCACATAGCCAGGATCGTGTTGGATGCATATGCTTTCAGATCAGTTACAAATCACCCCCAAAACCTGGCCAGGTGTAGCCCAAATGTTATCGCAAGGAAAGCCAGAGCGGGGGCGGGAGGCTGCATGGCAGGCCCCGGGAGTACCTTTGGAATGAATGCACCTGTGAATGAATGAATGAATGAATGCCAGGTGGCGTTGGCTTTGCGCTCCCAGCCACCTGCTTTCGACGGGAGCTGTGAACTCAGCCGCCTCCGCTCAGAAATGATTTCTCTCTCTGTCCTTCTGGATGCGCTTCCTGCGTCACGCCTCGCCCTCGTTCAGATTTCTATTAAGTAGTCAAACATAATATAAAATTGCCCACAAAAAAAGATCGTTCCCGGATTAATTAATCTTCCCTTTACGTAGGGAGAGACATAACAGAGAGCATAAGATAAGAAAAGAAAATGAAATTAATCTTATACTTTCTATGGCTGCCTGTTAATTTCAAGGTTTCCTGCATCCAGGCGCCTGGGCTCGGCTCTGTTTCTCCATTGCTCGGCACTTAAATGAAACATCTTATTAATCATTTCCCGGGGAACGCTGTGCAGCCGAAAGGAGGGCAAGAGGCATTCCGGAGCCACAGTGAGTTTATTTTTACAGTAATGCATACCTTATCATCAGGTACGGCCAATACATCAAAATGATAAGCCAAATTTGTATACGATCTCACACCGCTATCGATAAATCACGGGAACACCAAGTTGCCGGATCCATTCTGCCCTGACACCAACCTCTCCTCAGAGGAGAGACCTGAGATACACGAGCAGGTAACCAGGGGGTGAAACTGTCCGAGAAGTTTCGAAAAGGAAGCTGAGCTCTGCCGGTCACGAAGATGTGTTTTTAATTCTGAAACGGCCAGGCTGCAGCTCAGCAGTCCTGGGGACATGCAGGGCAGCTCGGCCCTGTGGCTGGAATAGATGGTGCATGTCTCTTTGTCCTGCCAAGCCTGCATTCTCTCAGTGTCCAAAATGTCCATTAACCCCACGGGACATTCCAGCTGACCCTTCACCCCACCGAGACGATGTAAATATAATGATTAACCAATCCGTGCCAGCATCAAGGCTGCTCGATGCTCCTCGTCGCTGAGAAATGCATTAGCTCCTGGCAGTACTGTCCAGAAATTAATCCACAGACAACCGAGCGTCATTACCATGATCTGCCCTGGCTGGCGGCTCTCGGTGAGTGAATTTAGGGATGGAAATAAGCTATTTCCACCCACTTTATCATCCAGAGACCTCAGTACAGAATGTGTCTCTGGTGAGTGCTGTTATTATAACCTGTTTCTAGAATCGCTATTACTCTTAATTCTGCAGAAACAGGCTCCTACCCAAAGCCATCAGCTGGGTGCCTTTAAGTCTTAAGATCAGCCTTTAATCTCCACTTTGAAGTTGTTGGCAGAGGCGGGGAGTTTTATTTCAGCCGATGACTGGATGTTTTAATTTTGTTAAGTACTGATCTATTTCCTCCCTCACGCTAGGCCGGAGGCTGCTCTCCCAGTGGAGTCCAGGTTGGGGGAAGGCCCTGCCAGCAGGCCAGGTGCTGTTGCTGGTTTGGTACCGTGTGGGGTTTAGAGACCCACCGGGCGGGGCTCCCCAGTGGGAGCGGTCAGGGCCAGCACAAGTCACTTTTCAAAATGAATCTGTGAATGGCAGAAACCTGCAGGGAGAACCCCCTGGTCCTGTGAAAGGAAGCCTCTCTACAGACCTACCATGAAGCCTGCTCCCGCTCATTTGAATTTCCCCGCAACACCTTGACACACAGTAGGTCTCTGCAAATATTAATTACGCGAATACACTGTATTCAAATCCAGGAGATGGGGTGACAGGTCAGAAGGAGGACTTGATAAACGGAAGGCTAAGAAATACCTTCCAACTAGCTCTGTGCTGATCTGTTGCCTTGTGAACGAGTAAACCAAATGGCGGTTTAAAAAAAATTGAAAAGACACTCAACATACATTGGTCACCTAGGGAACGTACTATTAATCACTGCCATCATCATGGCTGCCATGGAGTGAGCGTCCCGGTTTCCGCCAAGCTCAGTGTCAAAGACTCGGCACACAGTTGCTTGTCTTGACCTCCTACGACCCTCAGAGGCAGGATCTGCCCTGACCCTTGTTGGAGGTGAAGGGGTGGAAGGTCAAGTCTTAGCTGCCCACTGCACAGCCAAGAGATGCCGGATGGGGGGTCGAGTTCCTGTTGGTGGCTTGAGCTCCTGCCTCCCGCTGACATGCCTGCCATCTCGCGGCTCCTAAAAGGTTGGGTGGCACAGGGCTTGTTGAGGGCCTGCTATGAAAAGGGCACGTCCTTTGTTTTTGCCCAGATGCAGAATATTCCCCACCCACCAGTGCCTGCCATTCAGTCTCCAGGGTGGTCAGTCCTCTCCGTTAGTCAGAGGCAGGTCGGCGTGGGGGCTGAGGCAGAGACTTTACCTCCAAGAGCAGCTCCGGGGCCGGTGTCGGGGGCACCCCCCGACCTTGGTTGGCTGAGCGCCAAGTGCTAATGAACATGGCCCAGGATGTCTGTGTGAGCTGGCAGAGCATAAACGTCTGTTCTCTATTGAAGGCCCAGGGCCATGGCAAACAGCAGCCAGAAACGCGCCCGGTCCACCTGCCCGTTAAGAAAGAGAAAACAGAAAAAGAGCCCTTTGAATCCATTCTTCCCCATAGAAACAGAAACGATGGCCCAATCACTGTGTCTAAAAAAGCAGTAGATACGAAAATTGGATTTGGTTGGAACTGGATTTTAGCTGCAAATGGGTGGTTTTTAATAAAGTGCCTCATAGCAACCAATCTGTGAAAAGCTGCTACTTAAAAGGAAGTTCATGTGATCTCGGGAAATGGCTCACCCAGACAGGGCGGTCTGTAACTGTTTATGAGCGGCGTCTGCGCCGGATCAGATAAGCTGGGGCGCGTGGAGGTGGGGGCTTCCGGAAAGTACTGAGGGGAGCACTGGGTCCTCCAGCCGAAGGGGATTTTGTTTTGTTTTTTGATGTTTTTTTTTTAAATTGATTTCAGAGAGAGGAAGGGAGAGGGAGAGATAGAAACATCAATGATGAGAGAGAACCATTAATTGGCTTCCTCCTGCACACCCCCTACGGGGGGCCTAGCCTGCAACTCAGGCATGTGCCCCAGTGGGAATCGAACTGTGACCTTCTAGTTCATATGTCAACGCTCAACCATTAAGCCATGCTGGCCACGCATGGTGTTTAATATTTGCACAGATGTGTGCCCCCGCCACCACGGTCCATTTTGGAACACTGCATCCTTCTGCCACCCTCCTCTCCCGTCCCCTCAGCTCTGCGCAAGCTCTCTGCTGTCCATCCCCGTAGACGTGCCCACGCTGGCAGCTCACAGCAGTGGAGCTCTGCAGGGTGGGTCCTGCAGTGGCTGCTCCTTCACTCGGCGCCATGGCCTCGAGGTCCATCTTTGTTGTTTGTTCCTTTCTGACTTTCAAACCTGCTGCCACCATAGGACGAGGACTGGGTGCTGTCATGCTCCCCACCCGCACCTCACAGGAGTGTCGGTGGGAGGCTTAGCAACTGCTCCTTTAGGCCTTTCACCCCTAACCCCTGTCCCCCAAAATCATGGTGATGGTTGAAGCCTCGTGCATGTCATCCATTGAAATAACATGATTCAATTCTTCTCCTTCCAGACTTGTGTTTTCCCATGAGATTCATCAATTTGCATTTGTCTTGATAATAACACCACCACCATTGGCTCATACTTATAGAGCCTTTACTGGGAGCAGGCCTCGCGCTTGAGTTTTACTTATAACACTCCCGTCAACCTGAGAGGCGGGAGAATCATGACTCCCTTTAACAGAGGAGGACACGGAGGCTCAGAGAGGGTCAATGAAGTCCCCCAGGTCTTCGCAGAAACCCAGTTCTTAAATAATCCTTCAGTGTTCAAGAAATGAGGTTTACCTGGACTTGAATTTCCCAGCACTACACACTGTCCCTCATTTTATCGGCAGATTCTTGACTGGGTCTAAGGCCGTGGTTCTCAACCTTCCTAGTGCCGCGACCCTTTAATACAGCTCCTCATGCTGTGACCCAACCATAAAATTATTTTCGTTGCTACTTCATAACTGTAATTTTGCTACTGTTATGAATGGTAATGAATCTGATATGTTATGAACCTGATATGCAGGATGTATTTTCATTGTTACAAATGGAACATAATTAAAGCATAGTGATTAATCACAAAAACAATATGTAATCATATATGTGTTTTACCATGGTCTTAGGCGACCCCTGTGAAAGGGTCGTTCGACCCCCAAGGGTGTTGGACCCACAGGTTGAGGACCGCTGGTCTAAGGGATCTGGGAGAGCTGGGGGCTTCCAAACCCCACCCCTACCTGAGGCACTCAGATGCCCCAGGCGCACAGAGGAGTGGACAGGCCAGCAAGATGGCGTGACCATGGGAACGAGTGGTGAGGGTCACAGCTGGCCCTTGGAGGCAGCTCCCAAAGGTGCCCCGGGTGATGGCTGAGTGGTGCGTTGAGCACCGTGGAGTCCAGGCAGTGGGGGGCGTCTGCACACCCTTTGATTAACTGTACTTGGAGGAGGTAGGTACAGACTGTCGTGGGCGCGGGGTGGAGTGATTAATCCTCCCATAATCCGCTTGCTGCGGTTTTGCTGTGGCAGGAGGTTTTGCTGGGGAGATCGATGGAGCCGTAACAGAGTGGTGCAACTGAGCTGCGCCAGAGGCAGGGGTCACCTCACGGAGCCATGCAGCTGTGGGCAGGGGGCAGGCTGGGGTTTTTATTGGTGGGCGAGGGGAAATTTTCTCCAAGACCCCATTTCTATGATACAGGAAGCAGGAAGGATCAGAGGCGAGCAGAGAAGAAAAGGGGAAAGCAGAGAGAATAGTAACAACGATCTCTTAATTTGATCAATTACTGCCGAGGCAAAGGGCTCTTTTGTTCTAGTTTCACGTTCCTCTTTCGCCTTGACTCTCTCCACAGTCCTGGGAAGCGGGTTGTTTCTCATTTTATTGGCAAGAACTTTGGGGGCCAAAAAAGTGGAATGAATTGCCTGAAGCCATGTGGGTAATCAGTGCCAAATCCAGGACTTACACCAAGGACTTGGAACTCCAAGTGCAGTGCTCAGTCAGGAGTAAAGTAGGAACTAGTGGTGCCCATCATGGCCAGGTCCCCCTGGTTCCTAAAGTAGGGGGTGGTGCAGGGATTGTACAAAGGCAGTCTTGCCCCACTGCTGGGTGGGGAACAAGTTGGGCTGTGTATGCCAGGCTATGAAAGCACAAAGAAAGCCATCCAAATCTGCTGGGGCAGCAGGGGGCGCTCTTTGGAAAGAGGGTTATTGAGGCTGGGTTTTGATGGATGCATAGGAGTCCTTGAGTTCAGTAAAGGGGGAAACTCATTCTGGGAATGGAGCAGAGTATACAACGACTAGAGCTGGAATGGGGCTTGTGCATCCAGGAACGATAGGCGTGCAGAGTAGCTGATGTGTATAGGTCTGTGTTCGTGGACGAACAAGAGAGCTAGAAAGAGAGTCATGGTACCCAGCTGCTCATTCAGCCCCACTTTGTCAGGTCGCCAGGCACGGGTGGCCTTTTCGTGGGGTGGGGTTCACTGGGGTGCAGAGAACGGGAAGTTGCTTTGAAGATCTGTGTGCTTAGTGCCGTACCCCTTTTTAGAAACTAAAAATGGATTCTCCAAGGAGCTCGCAAAGCCACGAAGAACAGGATTTTGCTGGTGAGACTGTAACTGCCTCCCTCTGTCATTATCTAATTAAGGGAGGGGTGGGGGACCCCCAAGGCTTTGAAGTAGCAAGAGAGAGTTCTGAAAGGGTTCCAGCCAGGTCTAATTACAGAGCAGCGTTCTCCAAATATGACGTTACTCAGTGGGCGGCTGGAGGGATGGGGCTTCCATGTCTAAACCTCGAGGACTGAAATATCTGCAGCCACAGCCCCACAGGCCATGCTTTGGCACCCACTTTCTCTTTTGGGGGGAATGGCAGTGGATTCCTGACAGTTTCACTTCAAATCTGTGTGCATGCACAGGACCCCGTGTGTACAAAGCTCTAGCCTTTCATCTGGGGTCTTGACTCCAGCGAAGTTCTCTCTGGAATCAATATTCTGACCCACCATT
This sequence comes from Myotis davidii, assembly GCF_000327345.1. Taxonomy (NCBI): domain Eukaryota; kingdom Metazoa; phylum Chordata; class Mammalia; order Chiroptera; family Vespertilionidae; genus Myotis; species Myotis davidii. The sequence continues at coordinate 453,615 of NW_006286977.1, read as the reverse complement.
TCCATGGTTGGTTGGAAGGAAGGACAGATAGGTATTGCACCAACGATGTCATCTGGCCCCATGCGTAACCTTGGTGCGGAGGTGGTACTATTGGGCAGGCGGGCTTTTAAGAGGTGATGGGTAGTCCCATCTAGAAAATATCACCCTCTCCTGATGCCTGGAAATGACACTTTGGGGGAGTCACTATCCAACAGGTCTTTATTGGGCACCTAATATGTGCCAAGCACTGCCCAGGGTAATACATGGCGGGGCGGGGGGGGTGGCGTATAATAATGCAGGTCCAGTCATCACGAGAGTGTCGTCTACAAGGGCAAAGCTTCAGACAAATAAATAAAGTCACTCCAAATTGGGACAGACTGTGAGAGACAGGAGGAAGCAGGTGAGGGCAGTCAGAGTGGCCACACTGTGAGGGACAGCTGAGATGACCGAAGCGTGCCTGGAGGGAAGGTGATCGGACAGAAAGAATGGCCTGAGTCAAGGCCACTGGGCCATTTAAGGAACTGGCATTTGGTCCACGTGGCTGGAGCGGTGGGAGCGGGGCAGGGGAGCGGGGAGAACTTCCCCTTTTCACCAGGACCCAAGGAGGACCCTCCCTGCCCCCACCCCACTGCAGGCCGGGTGTGGGGGAGGGAGACAGGATGATTTCTCCTGCAGTTTCTGAGCCGCTGTCTCAGGCTCTTGTATGCTGTAGCCACTGAAGAGGTAGGAGAGTCTTTAGTTTGAAATGTAAGATGATTTCTTTAGGAAAAATGATCAGATTCCTCACGACCTCTTGTTCCAAGGAGAAGAGACAGTGTTTTATCATTGCGGCATTGTGTAATAGCTGCAGCTAAACCTGAGTGCTTGCCAAGGTAACAAAGGGAAGATGAAGTGCGATGACTCAGTTTTGGGTCGTGAAGGCTCAGGAAAGTGAGACAGCATCCCTCCCCGCCCCACCCCCACCCGGGCCCAAAAGGCCTGGATGCAGGAGGAAGGAAGACTGACAGGAAGTGTCTCCCTGGTCCCCAGCCATGCTCTCCATTCAGCAGACATGTGGCTGCCTGACTCGTGCCCGGAGCCTGGGGTCTTCACCGTCTCATTCGCTTGCTCGGAACATCAACCAGTTCACACGGTGAGGAATGACCTGTGGGTGAGTTCAGCACGAAGGCTGGAAACCAGCGCTTCCCAAAAGGCTGCCACCCACGTTCCCTCTGCAGGCATGCTAGGGCTCTTACCTGCAAGGAGCGTCATGACCACACCACAGAGGCGTCCAGTATATAGTGCCTCTCAAACTTATGTAAGTAAAAACATTTATGCTGAGGTACAGCTTATGGGCACACTGCTTTAATCTGACATGATTACCCAGTTACCACTGTTGTCGTTAAGAATAACTTCAAAAAAATAGCAGTGAGGCCTGGCCGGTGTGGCTCCGTGGCCGAGCATTGACCCATGCATCAAGAGATCGCAGGTTCGATTCTGCACTCGATCCTCAGTGGGGGTCGTCCTGGAAGCAGCAGATCGATGGTTCTCTTTCATTGATGTTTCTATCTGTCTTTCTCCTTTCATATCTCTCTAAAAATCAATAAAAATATATTTTTTAAAAATAGCAGTTAGCAACTACTCATTCATCCACTCAACCACTTACTCAACTAACCATCCATTACCCACCCATCCAACCATTCATCCATCTATCCATCCCCCTACCCATCTACCCATTATCAATTCATCAATCCATCCACTCCCCCATCTACTCATCCATCCATCTAACTAGCTACCCACCCATCTAATCATCCATTCACCCATCATCCATCCATCCATCATCTAACCATCCTTCATTTATACATCCAAGCAAGCAGCATCCAGCTAGCAAACATTCACTGAAAGGGTCTTTCCATACTCTGGGCACAATACTAGGACTGTGGTAGATCCAAGATGTGTTTAGGGAGCTCCTGGTCTAACACAGGATGCCCTTCTCTGTACGAACACCCAGACTTCTGGTTAAAGTGATTTTTGTCTTTGGGGAGATCAAGTGCTAGAAGCTCAGGAAGGGAGGAAGCTCCCTCCTCAGGTGAGCCCTTGAGGGCTTTGTGGAGGAGGCAGCATTTTTCCTTGGAGGAGGGATTGCGCGTGGAGAGATAGAAACTGGGGGCCAGAGATCCTGGCAGGTGCGATGCATGTGAACAGAGGCCGGAGCTCGGCTAGGTGGGCTGGGGGAGCCGGCCTACATCCTCTCCTTCCTCAGGTCTCTGCTTGGCTGAGTCCTGACTCCGGCATCAATAAAAAGCTCCGCCCTGATGCCTCGCTACTGCAAGACTGTGTCTAACGGGCCCGAATCGTGGTCGGCGTGCCTTTCTTCAGGTGGTGGCTTCAGAAACCTGTAGTTCCATTTAGAGTCAGAGGCTGAAATGTGTTTGTCATCACAGCACCGGCGGATGAGGCCCCCTCCCCCCCCTACCACCACCTTTTTTTGCGCGGGGGGGGGGGGGGGGGGAGGAGCCACTGCCCAGCCTTATGCACCTTGTCCCTGTGCCCCAGGCGCTACGTTCCAGAACATTCTGCCAGATCCCCATGCACACCCAGGAGGAAAGAGGTTCTGGGTGCTCCGCACAGAAATGTCGCATTTGCCCAATAGCTCCGCTGGCCCGTGCTGAGCAGGTGTCAGGGCGGGTGCAGCAGGAGCCAGGGCTACCTGGTACCTGTTTTCTCAAGGTTTCACTCTAATGGGAAATGCAGTCACCGAATAACTCAAGATCATCACACGTGGTGAGACATGCCTGAGGGTCAGCGAGGGCGTGGTTTCAGATGGGGTGGTCAGGGAAGGCTTCCCGAGGGCGACATTCGAACCGCGAATAACAAGAAGGAACCAGCCGAGGGAAGAGCTGGGGCAGGGAACCGCCCGCGCAAAGCCTAGGCATTTTGAGAAACAGGAATGTCAGTGTGGCTAGAGTTTTCGGGGAAGTGGGGGAGTGGACGGAGGGTTGCCGATGAGGTGGGCAGGGGCCACATCACATAGGTCCTGGGGACTGTGGGGAGGTGTTTAGATTTTATTTCAAGGGGAGCCAAAAGCTAGAGGGAGGGTTGAGGTGAGTAACTGTTTCCTTTTGAAGTCCTTGCTCTGGCGGCTGAGTTGAGAGTAGGTGTTGGGGGCAGGAGCGGGAGCCCAGGGACCAGTGAGGGCTGGCTTAGTCTTGCAGGGACCAGGTGCCTCAGACTACAGTGGGCTGGGGATGGGTTGTCACGGAACTGGAGAGGAGAGAAGGGTTTGGGATTTGCTGGGGAGGTGGAGGCAGCAGGATCTACAGAGGGTCGGGGATGAGTGTGGGAGAAGTGGAGAATGAAGGACCACTCCTAACTGGGCTGGAGTAGCTGGGTAGATGAGGCCCTATTTTCTGGGCTGTGGGAAGGTAGGGAGGAACAGCTTAGGGACAGGAGAGTCAAAGGTCTGTGTTGTAGCCATGTTGAATGAGAGATGTGTTTTAGGTATCAGGGAGGCAGTTGCATGTATAAGTCTGGATTTATTGGGGGAAGTTTGGGGCAACAGACAATGGGAACCAGGGCAAAGAAAGGCAGAACCAGTCAGAGTCAGGAGGTGGTAGGGTGGAGGGGAGAGCGTACCACTTTGTTTGATCTCCTGAATCTAGCCATGCCTGAAGCTTGACCACCTTGAACTCTAGTCATGTGAGCCAACCAGCCCCCTTGTTTGTCCCGAATCAGTTTGAGTCACTGCAGGGCACGTCTCGGCCCCCACAGGAGACATGGCCAGTGTCTCAGGTTGGCTCACATGCCTTTCCTTGTCCTTGGGCTGGATTTACAGCTCCCCAAGGCGGTGGGCTGAGAGGTAGGAACAGGTGGTGGGAAGCACTGACCTTTTGACACCAGGCAGACCCAGGAACCAGGTCCTCTGTGCCTCTGGCTGCCCGTGTGACCTTGGACAAGGGGACCGGCTCCTCGGGCCTCCACGTCCTCGCTCTGGAGGGCTGTGTGAGGATGCAGGGCAGGGACCGCGTCTGGCGCACGGCAGGAGCTTACTCGCCGTCAGCATTTTGGCCCTCCCTCCCCCACACACTGATTAAAAGCTCGAGTTGGCAGTTATTTATGTCTTTGATTAATTAAACAATTGGGAAACAAATTAATTATTACTTAACGAAGGCAGTTTGGGCGACACAATCTTTGAAAACATGAGGCGGGCAGGGAGAAGCCGGGAAGCGAAGCTGGGCAGCGAGGAGCGTAGAAATCACTGGAGTAGAAAATCTTCAAGGTCCTTCTCATCTGGAAAATTCACCTTTTCTAGACGTGCGGAATGTGGCTCCCTACAGATAAATGTTGACTTATGGTTGAAGCAGCGCATTATATGTCACAGTGACTTCAAATGGCAGCCAGGCAATCTCTGGTGTCACCTGCATGGAGCGGATCCAAGGAGAGAGGCAGAAGGGGAGGGGCTGCATGAGCCACGGCCACATGGCTGGCCACTGCTGTCGGTCGGTTTCTCCCCCTCGGTCGCTGTTCTCCGTGGCCCCTTTTTTGGGGGTGGGGGGTGGGGGGGCATTGGTTGTGCTTGAATTTTAAAAGCCCAAGTTTTTCGCCCCATTAAGTTATCATTTGCTTTAAGGAGAAGTTACCGGAGTCCAAGTGGCTGTGATGCCAGTCCCTGCTCCCACCCCTGTAACTCCCTTGCTCTCCTCTCCCGTCGCCTGGGGCCCCAGGGTTTGCAGCGGGTCCTTCTGGGGAAACAGTGCTTCCACCAGCCCCGTGGCCTGAGGCCTGTGTCGCCTGAGTGCAGCCTGTCGCTTTGTGACGGTGTCAGAGGGTTCCCCTCCAGACTGCTGCTCCCAGGGCAGGAAAAAACCTGATTGTCAGGAACAACCTGTCATCCGGGACCTTCCCCAGGGCCAGGAAGGTCAACTCCCACCGTGGGTCACATTGATTTTATTGGATGGCTTTTTCCAAAGTGGTCGAACAGCAGGAGGGCCCGGTGGGCTGGGGGGCATCCAGGCCCACCTGGGAGCACCCTGCCTGCCTGCCCCTCCCCCGCTGGCATTGAATTCCCCGCGCAATCAGAGGGAGCCAAGTCAACCCAGTTTCCTTAAGTTGCTGCGAGAGCCCATACACCTGTCACCAGGGAGCAAGACTCTGCCCCCGCCCAGAATGCATCAGTGTGTGCACAGCAACAGCTGCCGGCCACCCCCAGCAGCCTGACAAGGAAGACCCACCGGCCCCCTGGAAAAGAGCCATGGCAACAGATCCTTGAACTGCATGTGTATTCAAAAGAGTCAAAACCAAGGAGACAGAGAGGTGGACGTGGGCGAGAAGCTGTGGATCTGGGCTCCACCTCACTGCCTCCTAAGGTGGTTTCTCCAGATGAAGTCTGGATGGAGACCCGCGAACACCAGGGCGAGGCGGCCTGAGAGCTGGGCCCAGAACAAGTCTGGCTCCAGGGGCCTTGCTCATCCTCTCGTGTGGCCCACTCAGAACCACGGGGTGCTTGCTAACGTGCTGCTTCCCAGGCCCCACGCTAGGGCCATGGGCAGAGCTCCCTACATAGCCCTTTGGGGCCTATTGCTGAGGAAAGTTCTCTCCAGTGACGGGCAAACAGCTCAGGGCCTGACAGAGCTGGGCTGTGGCTCAGGGCTAGAGGACATGTCCCTGGCTCCCACATTATAACATGTAACCCCCATAATCTATCCAACCCCTTCTGACTCAGACTGACGATGGCTCTGAGAAGGCCCACACGGTGCTTCCTCAGACACACACCTATGCTTTGTCACGCAGCAAGGCCAACCTCGGGACGGGCACGGAGGCCTGCAGCTGTCCTGGTGTGGGGACTGCTAATCAGGGATGTTGCTGGAGATCAGGTATGAGATGGGATGTGAAGGGCGGATGAGTGTTTGTGAAGATCAAATATCTCATCTCCTTCCACCCCGCGCCCCTCTCCCCCAGCGGTGATAGGACACCCATCAGGGTTTCATCAGGGGGAGTGACATGGTCAGTCTTGTGTGTGAAGGCTTCCCTGGCTGCAGTGTGGAAAGGCGAAGCTGTAGCCAAGGTGGTGATCATTTAGGAGACTGTGGTCCAAGCAAAACATGGAGAGTGTCTCAACTAAGGTAAGGGGAATGGAGAGAAGGGCACAGTTGAGGGGTCTATTAGCAGTTGTCTCTTCACTAATCCTCACTGAGCCCCTAGCATGGGATTGGCAGTCTGGTGGGTGCTGGTGAAAGAGAAGGCCATGCCCCCATGGGGACTGCATTCTTGTGGGGTAAACAAAAAGCAATCATACAGTGTTAAACGTGTGTTCTTCAAAGGAGCGGTGTTATGAATGGATACGGTAGGGAAATGTGTAGCCCAGCAGGTTTCCTCTAAGGAAATGGCCATTGATTTGTAGAGATGAAGAATGAGCAGGAGTTACCTAAGAAGCAAGAGGAGGAAGAGCATTCCGGGCAGAGGGACCAGCATATGAAAGGTCCATAGAGGCAAAGTGGAGAGAGGGAAAGGAGAGGAGGGGTGGGCAGGGGCCAGTTCAGGCAGGACCTTAGGGGAGTCGTATGAAGTATGGCCTTTATGCTAAGAACAATGGAGAGGGTTTTTTAAAAATCTTATTTTTGAAAATATTACATATGTCCCCCTTTTCCCCACATTGACTTCTTCCAGCCCGCCCCCACCCCAGGCCCTTTCCACCCTATTGTCTGTATCCATGGGTCATACAGATATGCATAAAAGTTCTTTGGTTGATCTCTCCCACCTACCCACCTTCTCTCGCCTTCCCTCTGAGATTCCTCATTCTGTTCCATGATTCTATGTCTCTAGATCTATTTTGTCCATAAATTAATTTTGTTCATTAGAGTCCACATATGAGTGATCATGTGATACCTAACTTTCTCTGACTGGCTTATTTCTCCTCACATAATACTCACCAGGTCCATCCATGCTGTTACAAATTGTAAGAGTTCTTACATTTTGCATAGTGTTCCATTGTGTAAATGTTCCACAGCTTCTATATACACTCATCTACTGATGGGCACTTGGGCTGTTTCCAGATCTTAGCTATCTTAAATTGTGCTTCTATAAAATAGGGGTGATTGGTGTTTCTGGTTTCTTAGGATATATTCCTAGAAGTGTGGTCACTGGGTCAAATGGGAGTTCCATTTTTAATTTTTTAAGGAAAATCAATACTGTTTTCCATAATGGCTATACATGTCTGCATTCCCACCAGCAGTGTACTAGGGTTCCCTTTTCTCCACATCCTTGCAGACACTTGTCATTTGTTGATTTGTTGATGGTAGCTATTCTGATAGGTGTGAGGTGATACTTCATTGCTAGTTTGATTTGCATCTCTTGGATGATTAGTGACTTGGAGCATTTTTTCATGTCTCTTGGCCATCTCTATGTCCACTTTGGAGAAGTGTCTATTTAGGTCCTTTACCCATTTTTTAATTGGATTGTTTGTCTTCCTTTTGTTAAGTTGTATGAGTTCCCTATATATTTTTAAAATTAACACCTTATTGGATGTATCATTGCCAAATATGTTCTCCCATGCAGTGGGCTCTCTTTTCATTTTGCTGTTGGTTTCTTTTGTTGTGCAGAAGTTTTGATGTAGTCCCATTTGTTTATTTCCTCATTAGTTTCCTTTGCTCTAAGATATGTATCTGTAAACATGTTGCTACAAGAGATGCCTGAGATTTTGCTGCCTGTGTTTTTTTCTAATATTTTTATGGTTTCACATTTTATATTTAAGTCTGTTATCCATTTTGAGTTTATTCTTATGTATGGTGTAAGTTGGTGGTCTAGTTTCATTTATTTTGCATGTATCTGTCCAATTTTCCCAACACCATTTATTTAAGAGACTGTCTTGACTCCATTGTATGCTCTTGCCTCCTTTGTCAAATATTAATTGAGCGTAATGGCTTAGGTCGATTTCTGGGGTCTCTGTTCTGTTCCATTGATCTATATGCCTGTTCTTGTTAATTTTTGTCTGGAAGATCTATCCAGTGAAGTCAGCAGGGTGTTAAAGTCCCCAACTATGACTGTATTGTTGTCAATCTCTCCCTTAAAGTCCTCTAGTAGTTTTTAAAGAATATTTAGGTGATCCTATATTGGGTGCATATATGTTTACCAGAGTTTTATCTTCTTGTTGGATCAATCCCTTTAGTATTATGTAGTGACCTTTGTTGTCTCTTGTGATGGCCTTCATTTTGAATTTTATGTTGTCAGATATGAGTATTATACCCCAGCTTTTTTTTTTCTTTTCCATTTGCATGGAACATTTTTTTCCATCCCTTCACTCTCATCCTGTGTGTGTCTTGTTCTGAAGTGAGTCTCTTGTGGGCAGCATATAGTTGGGTCATGTTTTCTTTTTTTTAGGGGGGGGGTGTCATGTTTTCTTATCCATTCAGCTACCCTATGTCTTTTGATTGGAGCATTTCATCCTTTTACCTTGAAGGTTACTATTGATAGGTAATTATTTATTGCTATTCTTATTCTTTATGCCTGTGTTCTTCTCTTTCTATTTCTTCTTCTTACAACAGTGCCTTTAGCATTTCTTGCAGTGCTGGTTTGGTGGTAGTAAACTCTTTTAGCCTTTTTTTTGGTCAGTGAAGCTCTTTATTTCACCTTCGATTTTGAATGATAGCCTTGATGGGTAGTCTTGGGTTCAGTCCCTTTCTTTTCATTAACTTGTATACTTCATGCCATTCCCTTCTTGCATGAAGTGTTTCTATTGAGAAGTCAGCTGACAGCCTAATGGGAGATCCTGTATAGGTAACTTTCTGTCTCTCTCATAGCCATTAAGATTCTTTTTTTGTCGTTAATGCTTTCCATTTTAATTATTATGTGCCTATGTGTGGGTCTTTTGAGCTTCATATTGGCTGGGACACTCTGTGTTTCCTGAACTTGAGTGACTTTTTCCTTCACCAGGTTAGGGAAATTTTCCGCCCTATTTCTCCAAACAGGTTCTCAAATATTTCTTGCTTGGATTCTTCTCCTTCTGACGATGTGCAATGGTCTATATGGTAAGTCTTCAAAATCAAATTTTGTATATATATATATATGTATGTATGTATTTTTTTCCCCATTTGCTGCTGTCAATGGATGTTTTTTTCTATCTTGTCTTCTATTGCTTTCAAAGGCAATTGGGGAAGGAACACTAACTATAAAGGCCTTGGATTCACATTACCATCTTTTAAGTGTGGAGTCTAGGAAAATTCTCCAATCCGAGAAGACCATTCATCTTTTCTTTATTTAAATAATTCTTTATTGTTGAAAGTATTACATATGCCCCCCTTTGTCCCCCATTGACCCCCTCCAGCCCGCCTCTGCCTTCAGCAACCTGTTGTCTGTGTCCATGGGTCATGCATATATGATTGTCTGTGTCCATAGGCCATGAATATATGCATACAAGGTCTTTGGTTGATTATCTTACACCCACCCTCCCCCAAATTCCCTCCAAGATTCTACACTCTGTTCCATGGTTCCATGTCTCTGGATCCACTCCATTCAACAGGTTATTTTGTTACTTAGATTCCACAATGAGTGATATCTGTGATACTTGTCTTTCTCTGACTGACTTAATTCACTCAGCATGATACTGTCCAGGTCTTTCCATGCTATCTCAAAGGTTAAGAGATTCTTATTTTTTACCACTGCATAGTATTCTATGGAATAATTGTACCACAGCTTTTTTATCCACTCATCTACTGATGGGCACTTGGGCTGTTTCCAGATCTTAGCTATTGTAAATTGTGCTGCTATGAACATACGGGGTGCATACATTCTTTCTGATTGGTGCTTCTGGTTTCTTAGGATATATTCCTAGAAGTGGGATCACTGAGTTAAATGGGAGTTCCATTTTTAAGGAAATTCCAGGCTGTTTTCCATAATGGCTATGCCTGTCTGCATTCCCACCAGTAGTGTACTAAGGTGCCTTTTTCTCCACATCCTCGCAGACACTTGTCATTTGTTGATGGTAGCTATTCTGACAGGTGTGAGCTGGTCCCTCATTGTTGTTTTAATTTGCATCTCTTGGGTGATGAGTGACTTTGAGCATTTTTTCATATGTCTCTTGGCCATCTGTATGTCCTCTTTGGAGAAGTGTCTATTTAGGTCCTTTACCCATTTTTTAATTGATTGTTTGTCTTCCCTTTGTTAAGTTGTCTGAGTTCCTTATATATTTTGGATATTAACCCTTTATCAGATGTATCATTGCCAAATATATTCTTTTATACAGTGGTCTCTCTTTTTGTCTTGTTGATGGTTTCTTTTGCTGTGCAGAAGCTTGTATTTTGATGTAGTTTCATTTGTTTATTTTTTTCCTTAGTTTACTTTGCCCTAGGACCATGATAGGCAAACTGCGGCTTGAGACTCCACTGTATGTTCTTGCCTCCTTTGTCAAATATTAATTGAGCATAACGTCTTGGGCTGATATTTGGGGTTTCTGTTCTGTTCCATTGATCTATATGCCTGTTCTTATGCCAGTACCAGACTGTTTTGATTATGGTGGCTTTGTAGTATAACTTGAAATCTGGTATTGTTATTCTTTCAACTTTGTTTTTCTGTCTCAATTTTGCTGCAGCTATTCAGGGTCTTTTTTGGTTCCATATATTTTTGTAGTATTTTTTCTAGCTCTGTGAAATAAGCTGTTGGTGTTTTAATAGGGATTACATTGAATCTGTAGATTGCCTTGAGTATTATGGACATTTTAATGATGTTGATTCTACCAATCTATGAACACGGTATATTCTTCCATTTGTTCATATCTTCTTCTATCTCTTTTTTCAACATCCTGTCATTTTCTGAGTACAGGTCTTTTGCCTTCTTTGTTCAGTTTATCCCTAAGTATCTTAATTTTTGTTGTTGCAATTGCCAATGGGATTGCTTGTTTAGTTTCTGTTCTGAGAATTCATTATTGGTGTATTAAAAAGCCGTCAGTTTTGGGGTGTTGATTTTGTATCCTGCTACATTGCCAAATTCATTTATTAAATCTAGTAGTTTATTGGTGGAGTCCTTAGGTTTTCCTATGTATAATATCATGTGAATGCTTTTTTTTGCATCTATTGATATGATCATATGAGTATTGTCTTTCAATTTGTTTATGTGATGTATCATGTTTATTGATTTGCAAATATTGTACCAGCTTTCATCCCTGGAATAAATCCCACTTGGTCATGGTGTATGATCTTTTTAATATATTGATGGATGCGATTTGCTAATGTTTTGTTGAGGATTTTAACATCTATGTTCATCAGTTATATTGGCCTATAATTCTCTTTCTTTGTAGTGTCTTTATCTGGTTTTGATAAAGATAATGCTGGCTTCATAAAGAATTTGGAAGTGTTCCTTACTCTTGGATTTTTTGAAATAGTTTGAGGAGTATAGATGTTAGTTCCTCTTTGATTGTTTGTTAAAAGTCCCCTGTGATGTTGTCCAGACCTTGGTGGGCTTTTGTTTGCTGGGAGTGTTTTGATTGCTGCTTATATTTCATCAGTTGTTATTAGCCTATTCAGGTTTCCTGATGCCTCCTGATTCATTTTTGGGAGATTGTATTTTTCTAGGTTTGTCCACTTCATACACATTGTCCAGCTTCTTGGCATATAGTTGTTTATAGTATTTTATTACAATCATTTGTATTTCTGTGGTGTCAGTGTCTACCTTGTCTTCTTATCTACTGATCCGGTCCTAAGCTTCTTCTAGTCTACTGTTGAATCCTTCCATTGTGTTCCTTATTTCAGCTATGTCATTCTTCATTTCCAATTGATTCTTATTTATTCTTTCAACCTCTTTTCATGTTGGTGTAGCTCTCATTAAGCTCCTTAATATCCTCATTAATTTCCTTGATATTCTCATTAAGTTGCTTGCATTTCTCACTGAATTGTTTGAGCACCCTTATTACCATTACTCTGAATTCTTTATCTGACAAATTGCTTGCCTCCATTTCATTTAGTCCCTTTTCTGGAGATTCCTCTTTTTCTTTCATTTGGGGTTGTTTCTTTGTTTCCCCATTTTTGTTGTCCCTTTGTATTTGTTTCTATGTATTAGATCACACTGCTATGCCTCCTAGATTTTGTGGGGTGGTCTCATTAGTAGGTGTTTTGTGAGACTCAATAGTGCAGTCTCCTAGGTCTCCCATGCTGAATACTCTAGAAAAGCCTCTTACTTGAGTTATTTCTGTTCTCTTATTATAGTTGGGTGTTGAATTTTATTGTCCAGTTTGTGGACGGAGTCTACTCTCAGGTTGGCTGCCTATGTGGCTCACCCCTGACCATGTCGTATGAGCTATTGTGGAGGTGCTGATCAAACAGAACAAAATACAACAAAACAAAACAGGAAACAGAAGCTCTAAAACAAAAATGTACACAAGACCCCTACAGCACAGAGAAGGGAGAATTAGGAAAGAGAAAAGAGAGCAAGAATGACAGTAAAAAAGAAAGAAAATACTAGGAGAAAATAAAACCAAGCCAACAGACCAACGAAAGAAACACAAACTACAATAACAACAACAACAACAACGAGGAGGGTGGCAGAATATGTAAATGCAGAGCTGAAACAAAGAAAATAAGGATAAAGAGTTAGAGCAATAGGGAAAGGAAAATGGATAAAATAAAGGAGGGAGAAAAGAAATGAAAAGATAAGAAAAAAAGTTTTGGAAAGAAAAATATAGGAGTAAGCAGATAGACCTAAAACAAGAAAAAGAAAAAAGATGAGAAAGCAGGAGAAAGTGAAGTAAAAGAGAGAAAGAAAAATTGAGTAGTGAAAAAAAGAAAAAGGGAAAACAATTGAATCTGAAAAGGGATTAGGAATATTAGCTATATGAGTGAAACAATGATTAGACTAATAACAAATCAATAGAAAAGATAAAGAAGATAAATTTTTAAAAAAGGAAAAAAGCAAAGACAGAAAAACTAAAACAAGAAAAGGAAAGAAAAAGGGAGGAAAAATAGAAAAGAAAAAAAAGAAGGGAAAAAAAGTAAAAAATAAATAAAAAGATGAAGGAGCATTAGTTTTAGTTGAGTTTAATACCCTGTGGGAGCTTGCTTTGGATCCCACTCTTCTGTTCTGTTAGGTACCTGCGTGTCAATCACTCTCAGGCACTGTCCTTCGGCTTTCGGCAACTTGCTTGAAGCTCCAAGTGACCCACCCATCCACTGCTTGTGTCTGTCTCCACAGGCCTTGGCTGCAAGGAGGAGGGGCCAATCCGCCCGATAAAGTAGGTTTGTTAGCAGCCTGGGGCCCAGGGCTGGTCAGTAAACTTCCCCTCGTTCCCTGGGCTCTGCCTCTGCCCACCTTTGCCTGCAAGGGAGCTGTCAATCTTAATCACTCAACAGTGTGTTTCTGTTAGGGCTTTAGGTGGGAGAAGTACTGTTTAGCTTTCTGGGAATATGGTTGTGTGTTTTCCTGCTTCAGAGCTATTCCTCTGCGACTGGCCCTGTATATTACTCTGCCCTTGGCTGGACAGAAGTCCTTGTATGGAGACCAATGGGGTCGGCTGGAAATCTGGAGTTTTTATCAGTTCTCCTGTGTGGAAGAGGTTCGGGGGGGCGGGGAAGAAATATCAGCATGGTTCCCCAGATAGTGGGGCAGATGGCCCCTCTGCCTATCCAGTCACTGAGGGCTCCTTGAGATTGTTCAAACTTGTAAGCTTGGCCTTTGCCTTGGTTTTCTCTGAGAAACTCAACGCAGGGTGTGGCAGGCAGGGCGCGTTAAGGTGGGGTGTACTGTGTCACCCAGGGTGGGTTTTTTCCCTTTACCTGTCCGCTGGCTGCTGGGAGCAGCTAACTCCGCTCAGGAGAACTGGCCGTTTCAGCTTGGGTGCCCATGACCAAATGCTCCTGGCTGCTGTTTTACCAAGTTGCCCTGCAATGCTTCCCACCCAGCCTCTCCTTAGCATGATGGATGAAGTCTCCTGGGAAAACACTTCTCCCTCCCTGCACCAAAGCCTCAGGTGAATGGTTGCAATGAAAACTCCTGGGCTCTGGGTTTGGAGAGAGGGCGGGAAAACATAACACAAACAAAACTGTGGCCTTCTCTCCAACCAGCTCCACCTACAGGTTCCAGCTTTCTCTGCATCCAGGAAGGAGCCCTACAGCTTTTCACGGCTGGATGTTATGGGGCCTGCAGGTCTTGGCTCTCCTGCTGGATGTTATGGGGCCTGCAGGTCTTGGCTCTCCTGCGCGAGGCTGTGGAGCCCAGCCTGGGTTCTGGGCCTCTGCCTTCTGAGGGAACAGGCTCTCCCACAGCGGAGAGATCCCTCCTCCCTCTCGGCCTGCTGGCCTGCCGGCCTGCCACCCCTGGGATCTAGGTCAGCTCTTCTCATGACCTCGCCCTTCCTACCGGTCTCCAGGTGTTTTCTGTCCTTCCTTGATATACGTCTCCTCCTCAGCCGGACCTCAGTTGGTAATTCCAGGCGAATGTTCTCCAATTCAATTGTATTCCCAGTCTGGCCCTGGGACGAGGTGGGTGACAGGCCTGCCTATTCGGCAGCCATTTATTTCTCCTCCCAATGGAGAGTTTTAACCAAGAGTTTGAAGCATGATGTGATTTTAATTTGTGGAAGACTGATATCCATTTCTGCCGCTGGTAGGTAACAGGGACTGAATGGGGTAATTAGAAAACTGGACAAAATGTGTGAAACAACTGTTGTTCAACGTTGGACATCAAGCAGTCCAGGTCTGTGCTCATGGAGGAGACAGACCAGGTGAGCCCTAAAGTCACCCTGGCTTTCTACTTGATGCTACCTCCTGTCTATGGAGCAGAGAGAGGAATCCCAGGCAAGCACAACAGGCTTGATAAGTTGAGGAGGCACAAGTGCAAACTTGGGGAGATAAAAAGGTTAGAATGTGTTGGGCAGAGTTATACAGAGAGGGATCTAGGCAGTAAAAGAACTCCAGAAATTTGCATGGTCTTGAATCTTAATGGAACATTAAGATGCATGTGTATGGGGTGAAATTTCATGAAACCATATGAGCAGTGACCCAAGAGCTCTGAGCTAAACAGTTCCCAGGGGTAACAGAGATGGGGCAGCACTCAAGATTAGATTAGCCAGTGAAGATCCTCCTTGACAACTCAGGGCTTTCACTAGAGAAACCAGAGGGCCAACCCTAGAGTAAAGTCTACATTTAGACTCACCTAACAAATATTTAAAACAAGCCTCAGAAGATCAAACTGAACCACAAGTTCAATTTGTCTGAAAAAAGATTTTGTCCAAAAAAGTCTTTATTTCACCATCTGCTTACCAAAACAAAGCTCAACACTTTGTAAAGGAAGACAGAAAAATCTATACACTCAACAGTGTAATAACCTAACTCCCAGCACCCAACAAAAATTACTAGATATGTTAAGGAGGACAAGGTGATCCATAACCTACAGAAAGTCAGCAGAAACAAGACCAGAAATGATAAGAATGATGGAATCAGCAAGCAATGACATTAAACTAATGATTAAGGTATATTCAGTATTTAAGGAAAACATGAATATAATAAAGAAAGAAATTTAAGATATGAAAAATAAGACTTTCTAGAGATGAAAACACAAGATCAGAAATGTAAAATTTTCTCTATCGCATTAACAGCAGATTAGAAAATGTAGGAAAAAGAGTACTGAACTCGACAATAGAAACAATCCAAAAGGAAACAAAAAGGGAAAAAGACCAGAAAAAAAAATGGAACAGGCTTTCAGTGACCCAAGTGACAATACCAAGTGTGTGAAATTGGGGGAACAAGAGAAGTGGGAGGTGGGGGATAGTGGACAAAAATTGGAAGAAATAATGACTGAAGATTTTACAAATTTGTTGGATGCTATAAATCCTCAGCTCCAAGAAGCTCAACTAGCTACAAACGGTAAGCACACCAAAAAACACATACCAATGTATGTCAAATTGCTGAAACAGGGATGAGGAGAAAAAAATGTACATATTCAGGGAAATATGACCCACTATGTAGTGAGGAACTAGCAATTCACAAAAAATATGTATTTAAGCCTGAATGATGATGGAATGACATCTTTAAAGTTCTGAAAGAAAAAAAAATTTTCAAATATGGGACAACAATAGTGTCCAATGGAATTCTATGCCCAGAAAAATTATCACTAAGATGATGGCAAAATAGAGACTTTATAGATAAAAGAAAAAAGCTGATAGAATCCACCAGTAGCAGATTTGCCCCAAAGAAGTATAAAAGAAGGTTCTTAGAGCCAGCTAGAGACTTAAATCTACACAAAGGAATGAATGGCAAATATGTGAGTAAATATAAAATATATTTTTTATTTAAAAATTATTTTAAAAGATAATTGACTCTTTAAAACATAAAAAATAGCAATTTGTAGTAGGTTTTAGAACGTGTAAAAATAAAATATATGACCACAGAGCACAATGGATGAGACGGAGTAATGGCATTCTATCACTTTAAGGTTATTACATTATATGTGAATGACACATTATTATTGGAAAGAAGACTAGGGTAAGTTCAAGATGCAAATTGATAAAAGTGAAATTAAAAGGCCTAGTTTATAATCCAATAGTGAAAATAAAATGGAATCATTAAAATACATTAGCAAGATGTAATAGCTATAAATCCAACCATATCATAATAGCATTAAATGCAAATGGTCAAAATATACCAATTAAGCCCTGGCTGGTTCGGCTCAGTGGTTAGTGTGTTGGCCCACAAAACAAAGGATTGTGGGTTCAATTCCCAGTCAAGATCACATGCCTTAGTTGCAGGTTCACTCCCAGCCCCTGGTTGGGGTGCATGCAGGAGGCAACCAGCCTATGTGTCTCTCTCACATCAATGTTTCTCTCTGTCTCTTTCTGTCTCTCTCCCCTCCTCCTCCCTCCCTTTCACTCCCTCTGAAACAATCAATGGAAAAAATATCCTTGGGTGAGGATATATAAAACAAAGAAATGACTTTATTGTTCTCCTAAAAAATGACACATGCTCATTATAAAAATTTTTTTTAAAAAGTATCATGATATATATATATATATATACTGATTTAAAGACAGAGATAATGAGGCTGGATTTAAAAGCAACTACATGCTGTCTTCAAAAAGCCACTTCAACTATGAAGACAGGCCATTTAAAGTAAAGAAGACAGACTAGAAATGGAAGCTAGACATAAGTAAGCTGAAGTGGCTTTATTAAGGAGAGTTCCACACAAGAAATAGCACCAGCGCTAACAAGAGGCCTGCTGCAGTGATAAAGCAGTCTATGCATGTGACAGCATGTCAATCCTAAATATATACACATAAGTCATAGAGATTTCAAACTACTTGAAAAAATACGTTAGCTGGAAGGAGAAATAGGCGAATACGAAATTATGGTTGCAAATACCAACATCCCGAGTTAGAAGTAGGGAGGAAATCAGTGTGGCTCTAGAACACCGGAACAACGTTACCAACTGGCGCGGCCTGCCTGACGTTCTCAGGTGAGCACTGCTGGGAACGGCCCGCCCGACAGCAAAATATGCTTCCTTTTACATCCATGGGCATCTTCGCCAAGAGAGATCACAGCTGAAAAGCAAAAACTGAAATGCTGCCTTCACCCGCGCTGGCGAGTGTGCGGGACAGCGGGGATGCGCATGCAGCCACTGTGGGAAGAGTTTGCTGTTTCTTATAGAGTGAAACATGCGTTTACCATCGGCCCAGCAATGACAGCTGTGCAACCAGTTCAGTGCCGGATCGTGCTGGGCCTCGAACGCCAGGTCCAGGCCTGGCGTCTGACCCCACGAAAGGCCTCATGCCCAGGTGTCCCCTCCACCCCCGGCCCCTACTCAGGTCAGTGCTGTCGGGACGCATGCAGCCCATGCAAATGAAGGGCACACTGACTGGCGGCAGCTTGCCTGAGGCCTAGCCTGTCCCACTGCAGGAGACACGGGGGCCTCCGGGGTCAGGCACTAGAACGAGGGCAGAGGCCTCAGCGTCCTTTGCTGTTGTTGGCAGGCCTTTCTATCTTGGCTGGGAGATGGGGACTTCTGGGAGCCTGACACTCTTCCTGCCTCTCGGCTCCCCCTGAGAGGGCAGCGCCTGCCCAGTGGAGGCAGGTAGCTACGCTCAGTGTTGCCTTGAGACGGGTAGCAGAAGCCCACGCACATGTGCTCCCTGCTCTCTAGCACATATGCAGCCGCGTGGGGCGGCATGTACCTGAGGCGTCCACACCCCCCACAGCTGCACCGAGGCACTGAGCAGATGGCAGGACCCCTAGAGTCCGAGCACACGTCCTCCCCACCCCCCTGGAGGCACCCTTCTGTGTCCACTGCCTCCCAGCAGGACTGGCTCTGTGCAGAATGAAAGGGTGGGTCGCTCACTGAAAACATAGTCAGAATTTCAAGGCAGTGACAGCAGAACGTAAAACCGAGTGCAGACTTCCTGAGTGAGGGCCTCTGTGTGGCTGCCCAGTCAGGCACCCTCTCCCCAAGCCCCCACTGCCTCTGGTGACACGCCCTTCATGCTGGGTGGCTGTTTGCACCCTGGTCTCACTGACATGAGGGCACCTGGGCCTGATGCCTCTCGGGTGCCTACTCATCGGGCCCGGCCCAGCCGGTTGGGCTCCCCTGGCTCTCGAGGGCTGGGGGCTGTATGTTCTTGATTCTCCTCTGACTTCCCCACTCCCTCCTCTGAGTTTACAGTCTTAAGATATTGTCTTAAATTTCCTTGGATCAGTCCTAGCCCACCCCGTGTCGGTGGGCTTCCGCTGATCCTTTCGTGTCCCCAAGAGCTGCCCACAGCCTTCTTTAAAGTGCCGGCCGCACCTGCGGGCGCGGTGGCCGTGGGACCGCTCACCAGGCAGGTGATTAGCTGGGATGGCCCCTTTCTTCTCCGGAGCTTTGAGCTTCCCTTCCTTCCAGGAGGCCGGCTCGGTCTCAGCACCGGGACCACAGGCCAGGAACAAAGGAGCAGCCATCCCCGGAGAGGGAGCCCCCAGCACAGCCACGGTTGTGCATTCATTAGCCCTGGCTCCATGTCTCCAGGCCC
>NW_006286977.1:433288-434436 GCF_000327345.1 Myotis davidii | reverse complement strand
CAGATGGCAGGACCCCTAGAGTCCGAGCACACGTCCTCCCCACCCCCCTGGAGGCACCCTTCTGTGTCCACTGCCTCCCAGCAGGACTGGCTCTGTGCAGAATGAAAGGGTGGGTCGCTCACTGAAAACATAGTCAGAATTTCAAGGCAGTGACAGCAGAACGTAAAACCGAGTGCAGACTTCCTGAGTGAGGGCCTCTGTGTGGCTGCCCAGTCAGGCACCCTCTCCCCAAGCCCCCACTGCCTCTGGTGACACGCCCTTCATGCTGGGTGGCTGTTTGCACCCTGGTCTCACTGACATGAGGGCACCTGGGCCTGATGCCTCTCGGGTGCCTACTCATCGGGCCCGGCCCAGCCGGTTGGGCTCCCCTGGCTCTCGAGGGCTGGGGGCTGTATGTTCTTGATTCTCCTCTGACTTCCCCACTCCCTCCTCTGAGTTTACAGTCTTAAGATATTGTCTTAAATTTCCTTGGATCAGTCCTAGCCCACCCCGTGTCGGTGGGCTTCCGCTGATCCTTTCGTGTCCCCAAGAGCTGCCCACAGCCTTCTTCAAAGTGCGGGCCGCACCTGGGGGCGCGGTGGCCGCGGGACCGCTCACCAGACAGGTGATTAGCTGGGATGGCCCCTTTCTTCTCCGGAGCTTTGAGCTTCCCTTCCTTCCAGGAGGCCGGCTCGGTCTCAGCACCGGGACCGCAGGCCAGGAACAAAGGAGCAGCCATCCCCGGAGAGGGAGCCCCCAGCACAGCCACGGTTGTGCATTCATTAGCCCTGGCTCCATGTCTCCAGGCCCGAGGCGGCGTGGGCTGGCTGTGTGCGGGGCGCCAGGTGCTGGGTGGGAGGCTGGAGGAGTGCGCTCGGAAAGCAGGCTCTGAAGTCCCAGTCTCGGGTTCAAATCCCAGCCCTGCCACTTGCTAGGAATGTAGCAGGCAGGTGTCTGAGCATCTCAGTCCTCAGTTTCCCCAGCGCCTACCTCACAGGGTTGTGGAGGGGTTGAGGGCGACAGGGCAGCAGTGGGGTGAGCTCCGCCCACTAAGGACTTGATAACTGTGAGCTGTGCCGAGTAAGCCCGGCCCTGATGCCATCCCATATGAAGGGTCCGAGCAGGACATTGAGGCTGGCCTGGCACTGGGCGTCCAGACTAGATACCAC
>NW_006286977.1:432071-433267 GCF_000327345.1 Myotis davidii | reverse complement strand
CCCCCCCCCCACCTCCCCGCCTCGGCTCTGTCCAGCTTTGCTCTTCTTGGCCCCTCTGACCAGGGCTCCTTCCTTGCAGGTTCCAGGCTCAGCTGGGCATGCTTGTCCCTCCTGCTTCTGGTTTTGGTCACTCTTCAGGCCTCAGCTCCCTTCTCAGGGAGCCCCCCCCTAAAGCATGGCCTCCTCAGCGGCCCCCCATCTTCTGTACCTTTAACGATGCACACACATATCTAAAGCTTTGCAGTTAAAATAGTGCTGTGACTACCTGGTTAATTTCAGTCTCCCCAGCTCTCTGGAAGCTCTGAGGGCACAGGACTGTGTCCATGTTCCCCACGCACCCCTGCTGTTTAGCGCAGGGCCAGGTAGAAAGGCGATGCTAAGGAGTCCTCGTTGCGTCAACAAATGAGTTTCTGGATGAGACAAGGAGAGAGACAGAGACAGAACTCAAGAACGCCAGCATGCCGGGGGTGCGGACGGGGTGGGGGTGGGGAGCTGGCGGTGGCATCGAGATGTGGTTGGGCTGCAGACCATCTGGCCCTGGGCCGGGCGAGGACTCAGTCTTCCTCCCGGGGCGCCCGGCCCTCTGAAGGGCACCGCGCTGCTGCGTGGCGCATCCCATTTGCATTTTAGGAAGATGAGCCGGCAGCTGTGCGGAGTGGATTTATAGCCTGGCTTCTTTGTTCAAGTCCCCAGAGTCATTTTCTTCTTTTTTTATAGGATTCTGCTTGTTAGGGCCTGAGCCAGGGACTGATTGTTTCTTCCTGACTCGCTTTGTGACCTTGGGTGAGTCCCGGCTGCTCTGTGGGGAGCTGGGACGGACCCGCGGCTCTCCCAGGCTTCTGCTGCTTCGGCACCCCCCGCCCGCCACCCTCCCTGCCGCTGAGATGCCCCCGTGGCACAGTCTTCCCTGCACACACCTCAGGTGTTCATGCTGCGGCTTCTCCAGAGGGGGGCACAGGCAGGACACACGCACGCGTCACCACGGTCCTCCCTGGGGACCTGCTCTTGCTCAGTTGGTGGAAAACACATCCGGGTCTACCCTGTTGGGTCCCAGGATTGAGGAAAATCGTGGGGACCGATTCTTGGTTTCTATCTAACCCCCACTTCCCCATCACTCCAGTCTCCCCCACTCTTGGTCCGTCGTCATGGGTGCCCTGGAGGGGTGGCACCCGCCAGGATCAGGGGAGCCGGCCTCT
>NW_006286977.1:429395-431919 GCF_000327345.1 Myotis davidii | reverse complement strand
GCCCCGCGCCCTCGGCACCTGTAAGGTTTGCTCAGGGGGGACCCTGTCTTCACTTGAAGAAACCCACCTAAGGTTTTGGTTTGTTTGTTTCTCTGAAAAACAGTGAAGGTTTTGCTGCCGTCCTGCAGGCGGGGTGGGCAGGGGAGAGGACATTTAGCTGGGCTTTATTGGCCTGAGGAAAACACACTTGGGTTATGAAGTATGCCCCCTTGAAATCTCACTTGACATTCTGCAGAGAAAAAAGGAACGTTTTTAAGAACTTGGCCGAGCCACCTAATACCCTGGCTCCAGAGCGAAGGCCTTTTGAAAGATTAATACCGAGCTGCAGACAGTCAGTCACTGTAATTGCGCTCACCCCGCTCGGGCCTCTGCCCACGGAGCTGGGAGCCGCAGGAAGCCGCAGGGCGTGAGCAGCGGCAGCTCAGGTACAGCCCAGGCTGCCAGCCCTCCCAGCCCTGCAGACCCCAGAAGCGCGGCCTCGGCGGGGAGGCTGGGCATTTTGAATAGGATGGAGGATGGTCTCCACACTCACCTGCCTCGCACACGGCTTCCCCTGCCATCTGCTCAGGAACCCTAACCCCAAGTGGGCTTTTCGCGGGCAGCCTCACCTTTCACCTGAGAAAGTTACATGAAAGAGAAGTTGGCGGGGACTGGGACCCCCCCCCCACCCCCCCGCATGACCTTCTCAGACGCAAAATGTCCCCAGGGATGCTCTTTGCTGTGCTGGCTGCTCCTGAAAATGGCCAGGATGGTGGGCCTTGGCCCGGTCCCTGGAGACGACACCCCTCACCCCTGCTCCAAGGCCATGCCGCAGGCTCTCGGGTAGGACAGGGGTGACCATGGCTCTGCCCTGCTGAGTCACAGAAGTGCCCCCGCCCTGCACCCCGGCTGACCCTGTGGGTTTCTTAGTGGCATTCGCCTATGCCTCTGATCGTCACGGTGGGGGCCCCCTGGAGTCACCTGTTGGTTTTCATTGATCTCTTACCTCCACTTGGCTGGTCATATGACCGGCCCTGAATTGTCACGTGGGCACCCTTGGGACCTCAGGGGCTGGCTGCTGAGATGGTTGACGCCTCCCCACCCCACCGCCTGTGGGGGAGCACACAGCCCCAGCGACATGGTATTTGAATGGCGTCACCCCACGGAGAAGAGCCCGGGCTCTCACCTGGCAGTGGGATGGGGGCAGCACTGTAAATGTTAGGGAGACACGGTGTCTTCATCTGGGGGGCAGGGCGGGCGGCAGGTCTGCCCACGGAGAAAGCGGAGCGCCAGACTCGCTGACCACTCCGTGGCGTGGACGGACTTCACCGGCGGTGCCCCCCAGTGTCGAGGGCGGCTTCTGGCCCGGATAAAGTCTGCACCAACCGTGTGACCTTCACGGAGAGGCCAGGCTGTGTCCCCTCGGGGTCCCTGGAATAATAAATCACCCAGGAGCCGCCCGAGGAGGCGGACGAAGGACAGAGAGGGGACGGGAGCCCTCACTTCCAGGGAGCAGTCATTTCTGTGAAATGTAATTATGATCCAGTAACACAAACATCCACATCTGGAATTCTGCCGTCTGATTCCCGTCTGTCTGTTCGGCTGTGGAATGCTAAACAGGCCCCATTTCTTTCCTGCTCACGGACAGGTAGCAAGGCGCTCGGGGAAGGGCTGGCACAGGGGGAGAGCGGATCGGCTCGCTCCGAGGGTCCAGGGCCATCCCGTGGGCCCCCGCCCTCACTCATCCAAAGAAACGAGCGTACCAAACCCAGCCCAGCGGAGGCCTGCAGAAGACACTCTCGGAACCAGTGGTTTGAAAACCACCAAGAAGCAGGGCAGCCTCATCACGGATCTGTACTTGCCCTTTGCCTTTCTGTCCTGGCTCACAAGACGAATTCTAGGCCAGGAGCTTGAAGATCTTGCTTTTTTTCCTCCTGAAATTAAGGTCCAGGGAAGAAGCCGCTCTGCCCAGCAAGAGGCGGAGAGGGCTGTGATGTGCCTGGCGTCTCAGTTATTAGTGCTGCTGCCCTCTGGAAATTCCCTTTCCCATGTGTTTGGCGTCTTTTCTCCTGGTAGTTATTACTTTTTAGCTTTTATTACCCTCACCTGTACATTCTACCTCAAAGGCCCCAAGACAGGGCTCAACGGGGGTTTGCAGACACTTAAAGAAGTGGCCTGCATGAGGCCTGGCCCCAGCAGTGTTGTTCCCACCCCAGCACGGGGGGGCGAAGGAGCACATCAGGTGTCCCAGAGGGGCTGCCGGACCCAGAACCACAGGGCTGCAGACCCTCCACCCGGGGCCACTCATTTTAATGAGCAGACGTTTGCCTCGCCAGAACCCATTTCCATGTGCGTTTCGTAAGCCGCTGGTCAAAACATGCAAGTGCTTTAAGCCCTGAAACAATCACTAAGTCAGAAATCCAGCCGTTTGTAAATCCGCAGAATGCTATGCCTTGGGGATAGCAAGTCTCTGTTTTTCTGTAGATAATGTACGTGAGAGCGAAGTCATAAGTAGGGAAATAATGAAACCGCCGTCTCTCCCCCG
>NW_006286977.1:413064-429331 GCF_000327345.1 Myotis davidii | reverse complement strand
CCCCCCCCCCCACGCAGGCAATCACAGCGTGTAGCCCCAGCATCGGTTTGTCCCCACACAGTGACAGCTCCCAGAAGCCAGGTGGCAGGGCCAGGCTGCTTTCCGGGGTCAGACCTTGTGTCCTCACCACCTTTAATAACATTCTTCTCCCTTGACGTCTTCCCCGAGAGCCGGGGAGGAGGCCCCGCTGCCGGCTCCCAGCGAGCTCGCGTCTGGGCGCTTGTAAGTGCAGGAGCCGTTACATTTTCCGTTTTCCGGCTGGGAATGGAATGTTGATACTGTGTGATTGTTTTATTTATTTTATACGTTTTCCTTGGAATGTCTGCCTGTGGCCCCGGCCTGGCTCGGCGGCCTCTTGATTTACGGTAGTTATAAACATTCCAAAGTAGACATGCCAGTTAAATGATACAATAACATTATACAGTTACAATTCTGTTATAAATGTGCGGACGGTTCCAAAAACACCATTTCTGCGTCCCCTCGCCCACCCTATTCCTTCCTGCTACCTCCGCTGTGATGACTTTGGAAGCCGCCGGCCTAGTGGAAAGAGGGCAGAAGATCTGAGAGCTAGTCATGGAGTGGCCTCCACAACCCCCACCCTGCTCCCTGGAAAACATTTCCCAGAAGCCTCAGTACTGCTGTCCAGAAGCAACAGGCTCATTTGAGAACACGTCTGAACTTTCCTTTCGCTGAAAATCACATTTATTCACGTATCCGAGGTGACCTCTGAGGAATCGCGGGTCCAGCGTGGCGGCCAGGAGAGCGTGAGATGACCTGCCTCCCTCCTGTCCTCCTCACCTGACAGAAAGAGCGGCTTGTTTTCCTAAAAGATGCTGAAAGGGAGAGGAGACACGCCCTCCGCAGACACAGCAGTTCAGAGCCTTAGCATTCGGGTCAGAAAACCCGCCTTGGCGTCCCCCACAGAGAAGGACCAGGAGAAATTCCTGCACCTCTTTTCACAGAGAACACGGTGCCACTGCACAGACTGGTGGGACCCTCTTGTTTCTAACCTTAGGATGTGCGCACACCTGACAACCGATGCATGACATAAATGTGCAGGGAAACTTTCCCCCTCTCTCTCCTAGAGTGGAGGCCGCAATACGGCCCACATAACTCCCTGTCATCCACTCTTCTCCATCAGCACTCAGATGATTGCAACAGGTTCCTACTGGTTTCCCTAAAACCCACCCATTTATCGATTACTCCCACCATTTATGCCACCATCCCACCATCTATCAACCATCCCACTATCTATCCATCTAGCCCACTATCCATCTCTCCATCCCACCATCATCTATCCACCACCCATCTCTCCATCCCACCATCCATCCTTTTATCCATCCCACCATCCATCTATCCATCCATCCCACCATCCATCCATCCATCCCACCACCCATCTACCCATCATCCATCACATGCTTATTTAGTTGTTCCTATGTCCCAAGCACTGTGTAGGTCCTAGTCCAGGTGGGAAACAAAACAGATTCCTGCTCTCAAATGAAATAGTAAATTTCAAAGTAAGACACCCCCGAGGGAAAAGAGTAGACTATCTGGAAAGAGAGTGACATCAGTGAGCTACTTAGAGAGGGTTTTTGGGGGGAGGGTGGGGGAGCTCACCAAAGAGGCAGAAAGAACATACATACAGTTTGTTGCTGAAACTGGGATCATTTGGAGAGTGAGAAGGGAGATATTAGAAACTATTCTAGGGGAACAGACAGAAACAAGGACGGACCCCGGTCAGCTGAGAGGTCTGGTCACCTCCCCACCAAGATTCAGAGGAGAAGCTGAAAGGTTAGGGACAAGGAGGAGGAGGGCTCCTTCTTTTCCTTGAGGAGAGAGGCTGCACACCAAATAAAACCAACAAAACAGCAGAGACAGGACGGGGGAAAGAATGGTTGTGTGGTGTTGGGGCAATAGTGAATTTGGTTGAGGTTGATGAACGAGCCTCGGAAGGGAGAGGAAATAAGATAGAAGCAATGTTTCTCCAATTTTCAAGGGCCAGCAAGAGCTGCTGGGTGCCGTGGTTTTTCTCAGTGTGAAACACGTAGAGAATTTCAACGCCAGTCCCGCAGAGCTACTCCGTGAACGTCGGCGGCGCCCACGGCGTTCTCACTCCAGCCGCTCCCACGATCTCTCGCCCAGGAGAGGGGCCTCGTGTCTCATCTCCGTGCGCCTTCCGTGTGCAGCAGGGCACACATTCTCTGCGGCCCTTCCCCTTTCC
This sequence comes from Myotis davidii, assembly GCF_000327345.1. Taxonomy (NCBI): domain Eukaryota; kingdom Metazoa; phylum Chordata; class Mammalia; order Chiroptera; family Vespertilionidae; genus Myotis; species Myotis davidii. Next base: position 427,110 of record NW_006286977.1, on the reverse strand, counting down.
AGCATCTCTATCAGGAATGACAAACCCACGTTCACCACTTGGTCCAAATTGTCCACACACAAGGCTTAGACCAAAAATAAACACATTCCCTGGGCTGTGAGCTGGCTTCCCTCAGCATTGTTTTCATTGTCATTCTAGCAAACGGTGCAGGCCAAAGAGCGGGCTTCTCTTTTCATCCCTTTAATAAGTTTGGCTGTTTGGAATGTATGTCTGAGTTGGTCTCCCAGCAGGCCCTGGGCCAGGGGAGGGGACCCTGAGGTTATCTAAGAACCTCTCTTCGAGTCTTTTGTCTGTGCTCCCTCACTTGACCATGAGCTTTCTGAGGGCAGGGACTCGGCCGGCTCACCTCCAGCCCGGCACCTAGCATGGGCTGACACTTAGTTTGTGCTCAAAAAATGTGTCCTAAGGGACTACCCACTGGGCGCCCTCGATGAGACACCCTAGAGCAGTGGTTCTCAACCTTCCTCATGCCGTGACCCTGTAATACAGTTCCTCATGTTGTGGTGACCCCCAATTTTATTGTTACAAATTGAACATAATTAAAGCATAGTGATTAATCACAAAAGCAATATGTAATTATATATGTGTTTTCCGATGGTCTTAGGCGGCCCCTGTGAAAGGGTCGTTCGACCCCCAAAGGGGTCGCGACCCACAAGTTGAGAACCACTGCCCTAGAGGGACCGTTCTCCGAGCTCATGCTTCATTTCACGTCCTATTCCCATGGAAATGGGGTTCTTAATGTCAGAGTTTCATCTTCTCCCACACATGGCTGGCCTCAGCTCCACGCCCGTCAATTCCCTGAGGCCATCCAAGGAGCCTCATGAGAGCAGATGGCTCACGTGACCTGAGATGGGCACTGAGCTCTGCACCTCACTGCCGGGCAGTCTGGCAGCTTCTGTTAGAATCAGCGGGCCAGGCAGGGTCTCCAAACAGAGCCCCCACTCCCTGCGGCCAGGCCTGTCCATCCTGGGCTGCCACCCCTGAGGTCAGGGTGATCGTGGCCAGTGGCGATTGCGGTTGCAGACGGGGGGGGGGGGGGGGGGGTGTCTCACCCTAAGCCTTCCTCCAGCTAGCTCTGTGATTCCAGGCAAGAGCCTGCTGTCTCTGAGCCTCAGTGGGCTCTTCTGTAAACTGGGGACAGCAGAATGTCCTGAGCAGCAGGTGACGGCACCGTGCGGGAAGCGTGGCTGTCCCCGCGCACGGACTGCAGGCAGTCAGGCCCCCGCAAGGCCCTCTCTGGGTGCCCACGGCAGGGGCAGGTGAGGGTTGCTCTTCTCCCTGTTTCGGTCCTAAAAGGTGTGGGGATGCTCAGCTGGGCCTCGCTGCCTCTGTGACAGCCTCCGCTTGTCACCCAGCAAAGGCCACGGCGTTGACGGCACCTGCCCGTGGCTTTCCGTGGCCTCGTTCAAATACCTGACGGCGGCGGCTGGGCCTCCCTCCCAGGAACCTGGTAATGAGCACTGTCCCTGGATCCCGACACGATTTAAAACTCAGTTTATGCTGCTGGGAAGCAGACGAGACTGGCATTTGAAGTGGCCTGCTGCGTCCTGGTGAGGGGGGGTGGTGCAGCTTCGGGTAATGATGTTTACGGGGGCGCAGGCCTGAGCCTACAAGGCGGGAGGTGGGTAGTGGGTGTGAGGAGGGGCGTCAGGTGGTCAGCTCCTTTGTTAGGGACACCTCCTCCAGGGAGGAGCCCAGGGTACACGATGGCAGCAATCCAACCCTGCATTCTGCACCGTGGGCATCCAGCCTGTACCAAACCCCCTGGGTCAGACCTGGAGGGCGGGGGTGTCTGAGAGGATTGGGGAAAGCAATTCTCTAAAAAATGTGCGGGGTGGGCAGGGCTTAGGAAAAGCAGCGAGGCTGGTGTGGGCCTGGAGGACTGGAAATAGCGGGGACCTTTAGAAAGGGGACCCGAAGCCTGTGCCGGAGACAGCAGAGGAGCAGTCCCACCAGGTCTCCTCCAGGTGCCCCACTGGCCAGACGGGCCAACAAATTATGCTCAGCCCATAGGATTCAGCACCTGGTTTAGGGATGCAAACTCGGGGGCATCACGGGGCCAGGCAGGTAACGAGTAAGGGGAGCCCCATGGGGGTGCACATCAGGGAGGGGGAGAGTGTGGCAGATGAGCTTGTCCATCCAGGACAGAAAGTGGCCCATGTGGCTGGACCTTCTAGCTTTTTTGGTAGAACCTGGAAATGGGTGGTGGTGTTGTTGTTTTTTGTGTGTGTGTTTTTTTAAATGAGTTATCTCTTAATTTTTAATCTTAGCAGCAAGGTCAGAATTTTTAAAAGAAGACGTTTTGCAGGCAAGACGAATGGGATCTGTCTGTTGGCAGCTGATACTCCCCAGTCACTGGTTAGGGATCGCTCGTCAGTGGCCGTGAGATAAATGAGTGTGAAGCACCGAAGTGGGGGGAGGGGAGAGGGGGAGGCAGGGGCAATGGGCAGGGGCAGAGCTAGACCTGCCATTGGGAGCGGTGAACCTGGCATGCTCTGAATGTTGTCCCTGACCACCCTACCCCCACCCCCACCCCCCATTCTCCATCTGTGCACCCTGTCGTTTATAGAGTATTTATCCCAACCTGTGAGCAAGTGTTTCTTTACTCCTTTAGTTGGCTTTCCCTCCCTTCCCCAGGACATATGTCTGTTTCCTACCTTATTCCCAGAGCCAGGCAAACAGAAGATGACGGATAGGCATTTGTTAAGTACCTGCTGTTCCACCTCCTTAGGGGAGGTATTGTTATTGCTAGCAGGAGTAGTAGCTGTCATTGTCATAGTCATCAGCCGTATTTTATAACTGAGGAGACACCGGATGGCTGGATGGTTAAGAGATGTGGTTAAGATTGCGGAGTCGGGAAGTATTGGAGTGGGGACTCAACCCCAGGACTGATGGATTCTCAGGACCTTGCTCTTAGTGTGGATGCTGGCTCATTCCTCAGCACCCCTTAGATTAGAGCATAGATAGACCCTACCTCTTCCGGGAAGCCCTCCCTGACTTACCCACCAGCTGGATTAGGCACTGCCTCTGGGCTTCCCAGCCCCTCAGATCCTCTACCAGGATTTCCCTGTCAGCATTTCCCTGCTGCCCCTCTCTTGTGCCTGGGTTGTAAAGTTCACCTTGAAGGCAGAGAGCTTGTTTTGCCTATGATTCCACTCCCAATCCCTACAGCCAGCCCAGTGCCTGGCTGTACCCATAACGACAATTCTAATAACACCGAGAAATGAAGAGGCGTCTTGCTACTGAGTGACCACCGTGTGCCAGGCACCCGGATTTCATTCCATCTTCACCACGTCCTCCTCGTATAGACCCGGAGCCGGGGACTCTGAGAGCAGCTGGCCAGAGACCACTGCTTGCCAGAAGCAGAAGTAGAATGCAAAGCCAGTCCTGCCCGTCCCTGTCCTGGCCTCTCACCACTGTACTACCGGGTCCCACTGCGGGGGCTTCGTAATCACCAGACAAAAGGGTGGGTGGCCTTGTTCTGGGGAGGGTGGGAGAGTAAACTCCCCAGGCTTTGGGGGCTATGTGGTTTCCGTCACAGCTCAGCTGTGCTGTCAATACGCGGAAGCCACCCTGAGAGCACACCCACCAATGGGCACAGTTGTGTTCCAATAAAACTTTATTTACAAACACAAGTGGTGGGCCAGATGTGGGCTGTGGGCCTTCGTTTATGGAGCCCTGCTGTATGTTGTTGCATCAAAGATGTCGATGTTACAAGGCATCCTGGTTTCAGAGAAATTGTCATGCGGACAAACTATGCATCTCAGAGCCAAAGCGCTTTGATATTTGTTGAATGAATGAATAAATGAGTGAATGATCGATTTGGGGGGGGTGTCCCTGAGTGTTTGGCAGGAAAGACGAGTACCCGATAGTGAGTCCCATGGATGTCCCACGAATGTCCTTCAAGCGTGCTTTGCTCCTTCCTAGGGGACCACCGCCATTGCACTGTACCCAAACGGGACACGGGGGCCCACTTTCCTGAGGGGAAACTGAGGCCCCAGGAAATCAGGGATTTGTTCAGGCCAACCCACCACCGTGGTTCTGGTGGAAGCCGGGTTCCCAATTCGAGGGCCGTCTTGGTGAATGGGATGCAGTTCTTCACCAGCCGAGGAGCCAGCCTGAACTCGTGGCAGGCGCACAAAGAACAAGCCTGCACCTCGAATCCATCAGATGAATCCAATCTGAGCTCATTGCACCCTCTTTCGTCGCAGCTCAGAGGGGAGAGGGGCCTATAGACACAGCTCCTGCCCTCAGGGAGCCTAAGCACAGTGCGTCTCATAAGCCATCGGATGGAGAACTGGCGTGTGAGTCCAGGGGCTCGGGCCGCCTGTCCCCGTGGGGCCTGCCGAGGCCGTAATGTGGACGCTGGAATGAATCACAGCTTTGTGGCCTCTACACCGGACCTGACCTCATCCGTCTAGACTAGTAATGGCGAACCTATGGCACGCGTGTCAGAGGTGACACGCGAACTCACTTTTTTGGTTGATTTTTCTTTGTTAAATGGCATTTAAATATATAAAATAAATATCAAAAATATAAGTCTTTGTTTTACCATGGTTGCAAATATCAAAACATTTCTATATGTGACACGGCACCAGAGTTAAGTTAGGGTTTTTCAAAATGCTGACACCCGAGCTCAAAAGGTTCACCATCCCTGGTCTATACAGAGCCTTACTCCATGGCACACTCGCGAGGTGCTAGGCTGCTCCCTCCATCCCTGGGCCAGTCAGTTAGATTCAGATCAGGGGAGGAAGAGAGCCAGGCGGGTGAGCGAACACAGGATGGTCGCTGCAGACTGCGACGTCTTGATTTAGACGGCTCAATGGCCCGGCGGAGGGCAGGAGGGCAGAGGTGGGCACATACAGAGCTCACAACGTCTGTGGTAAGCAGACCGTCACCTTGAGCAAACCGGCTGGCCAGCAGGAGGCCGGGCTGCGGGCTGAGTGGCAGCACTGATCCACCATCACACTCACTTCCCGAACCCAGGTCGGCTCACTGCTGGTCTTTGATCCGCCCATGAGTCTGGGCCACCTTTGACGCAGACCTCCCCTCCTGGGCTCGAAAGTTTTCCAGCTTGGGGCATAAGATTTTTCAGGTGCCTCTGGGGAGCTAGCGCCAGGAAAGGGGCGCTGGGAGGCTTGCCTGGAGCACGGTGGAGTGAGGAGGGGCTGCACTCCCCAAACTTGCCTGGGTGGACGAACCCCGAGGTGGATCTGGGTGCTTTAACCAGCATCCCAGGTAACTGTGTGTCCACGGCTTTGGGCCTCCCTGGGGCTCTAATAGAACCTTCCATAATCTTCTCAATCCCTGCACCTGACGCTCCAGAGAGCAGAGGATGGCTGCTTCCATGGCGGCCACCATCCTCTGCAGGGAATGGCCTAGGGGGCTGGTGTCCTGCTGACCTGGGAGCTGGGGGCAGAGGCTGGGCACCTTGCCCAGAGTGCAGGGGGGAAGGGAGAACTCCTAAAGGAAGAGAAGATGGAAAGGGTCCCAGAGAACCCCAGCAAAGGCCAAGAAATTTGGGGTGGGGGGTGGGGAGCTGAGGTGGAGAGTGGAACCACCCGTGCAGAGTGATGCCAGCATTGCTCCTGTCGCAGGAGCTCCCCAAGAGTATTCAAAGTGGGATCTCCCCTTCCTCCCACTCCCCTCCCCAAAGGAAGTCCCGCTTGTCACGTGTGAACTCTTCACGGTCCAAGTACCTTGGCGTCGCTTTCTTCCATTAACAGGACCGTATTGAACGTGATCCTGTAACTTCTGTTCCGCGCGTCCATGCCTGGAGGTCTCCCCCAGCCGTGGGGAGAGGCTTCCCACACTCGTTTATCTTTCTTTCAAAGCATCTGATTTTTATATCATTTTATAAATGTGGTCCAATACACATCACATAAAACATGCCGCTGCAACTATTTAAAGTATATAACTCAATGGCATTAAGAACCCACAGTACAGTGCAGCTATCAGCACAGCCTAGCCCCAGAGTTTTTCTCACCACGAAGGGAAACCGCGTGCCTGGTAAGGGGGCATACCCCGCTCCCCGCCCCCTCCAGCCCCTGGCAGCCACTCATGACTTTCTCGCTGTGTGGATTTGCCTGTTCTGGGCATTTCATGTTAATGGAGTCATACAAGATGTGGCCCTTTGTGCCTGGCTTCTTTCTCTAAGCATGTTTTTGAGGTTCGCCCACATTTTGCATGAATCACTACTTCCTCCCTTCCCAGGGCTGCGTGACGTCCCGCTGTACGGATGGACCCTATTTGTTTAGTCATTCCTCTGATGGTGGGCATTTGGGTTGTTTGTACCTTTTGTGAATCGTGCTGCTGTGAACATTCATGGACAAGGTTTTAGGTGGGCGCCTGTGGGAATAATCATTCCTGTGGGAATAATCCTAGGAGTGGTCCCATGGTAACTCTGGGTTTAACTTATAGAGAGCGTGCTCTTCTTGTTACCTGCTACATAGTATTCCAGGTTGTAGCTCTTTTACCAGGAGCCCATCAGCTTCAGGAAAGGCTGGATCCAGGTGCCTGGATAACATCAGCAGGACTTGGAGCCCCTCTCTGTCTCTCACCTGCTTTCTTATATGTTGGCTAACTCTCGGGCAGGCTGTCCCCAGGTAGTGGCAGCTCAGCAATCCCAGTGGAAGGGAGGATCTTTTCCAAAAAAGTTCCAGTGAAAGCCCCAATCTTGGCTCTGATTGGACATTTTGGGTCACATGCCCACCCCGAGTCAGAGGTCAGGGGTTGAGTCTGACCTCGACCGTATGCACTGGGAGCAGGTGAGGGTGGTCAAATTGGGGGTTTTAAAGAAGATGACTTCTTTCTAAAGGATGTGGGCTCCTTGGGTGAGGCCAGGGACTGGGCACAATGTCCTCTGCACAGGGTTGCCCCAGGGGCCAGTACATGGTACCAGCAGGGAGGAGGGGAGGCTGAGCCTGAGGTCCCAGATGGTGGTCAGTTTGCTGAGGATAGCTGAGGTGCAGAGCAGAAGGTTTGAGGTGCAGAGCAGAAAGGCAGCCAGGCCCACTCCCAAGCCAGATGTCCTGCCTCCACGGCGCCAGCCAGGGACCTGCTCGCGGCACGAAAGCATCAGCAGGTTTCCCTGACTCACTGCACTGATTTTCCTTTTTGCCTCCGCTGCCAGGACTCAGGGTCTCAAACAAGAAATAATGTCACCTTTGCCCTAAGCCCAGGTGTTTGGGAGACTGCCTGACCCCTCCTCCTGTGTGTTCTTCTTGATTCTTCTCTTTCTAGTTGGCAGCCTCTCCATTTTATGTGTCATTTATTGTAAACCACCTCCAATCCTTTTTGGAAGCAGGCAGGGTATAAATTATAAATCGATTTAATTTTAAAAACTCAATAGGGCAGTTTCTCTGCAGGGCTCCTAGCAATTGCTTCTGCTGACACTTTCTTCATTACCCCATGGAGGGGTGTCGGTGAAAGCAGCTGGGAAGGGGCTTAATTGTTGGGGTGCTGCTACGGGGGACGGGGGACTTGGCCTGGGTGTGGGGTAGCGCCAGGAAACGGGGCACGCCATCCCTCCGGAGGAGCCACACTGGTGGAAAGCAGCCTCAGCGGTCAGTGTGGCCCGGGCTATGTGACGGGGGGTGGAATCCAACCTTTCTGAGCCTTCACTTCCTCATCTGTAAAGTGGGTCTGAAAACAGAACCTGTTTCAGAGGGTTGATGGGATGGTGAACTGAGTTATGAAAACATATCTGAAGCTCAGAATGGTGAGGGCACAGTGCAGATGCCTAGCCCAATCTTTGCTTTTGTTCTGCACGTTTGCTTTTGTGCAACACACACACACACACACATAGATCATCTTTACAAATTTCCTTCTCCTGTCCCTGGCCTTACTCAAGAAACCCACATTATTTAACAGAGGCAAAGTCATACAAGCCATCTGTCCATTGGCCCTTCGTCCTCCCTCCTTCTCCCCGTGGCCCCTCCTTTCTTTCATCATCTGAGGTGTTTGTGGAGCATGTACTTTGTTCTCAGCACAGAGGAGCACAGGAAGCAAACACAGATGTGGTCCCTGCTCTCCTGGAAGGACTTTGCAGAAAATTCCAGGCAATACTTAAGAAAACAAACAAAAAGAATTTCAGAAAATGGAAGGACTGTGCAGAAAATAAAAGAGTTTGGAGAGTGGATTGTGAAAGGTGGGGCTTGCCGGTCTGGATGTCTGAGATGGGGCCTCAGTACCAGGAAAAGCCAGCAAGGGGCACTCAGGGCAGCGGGGAGGGACCGTGCAAAGGCCCTGAGGCAGGGATGAGCTTATTGGTTTCAAGGCACAGAGAGAATGCTGGTGGGCTGGAGGGGATTGGACCAGGGGTGGAGTGGAGGGCGGGGAGGTGGGAGGTGCAGACGGGGGCTAACCCCGGTGGGTCTGGTGTGGGTTTTATTCTAAGTGCTCAGAGCAGAGGAAGAGGACCACATGCTGACACCTTCCCTGGCCACATCCTGCCCCTGTCCGGAGGCCCCCAAGCCAGCTGACCATCATGAGGGACTTACGGGAGTCAGAGCTGGGAGGATGGCAGTGGCCAGAGGCTTTGGTGGCCTGACCTCCACAACCTGTCCCCGATACCGCTCATCCTGGGGCTGCCTCCCAGAGCTCTGGCGCTGCGGCCACGGGGCTCCGCACAGTGCCAAGGAGGGGACGGGGTTCTGTTGATGTCATTGGTTTATGTTCCATCAGCACAGAAGGTTTGTACTTTATTATATAGACATGGGCTTCCTATTTTCCAAGGAGGCTCTGTCTTTCCCACCTGCCCCACGCTACCTATAGAGCTCTCCAGCTTAAAGGAACAGTGACTCGATCCAATGACTGCTCAGAGATGTGTTTTGCTTCCCCTCTGTGGGGATGCCAGGCCTGGAGGACACTGCGAGCAGAGGCCATTGTTTCCGCCCTAAAGGAACTGGCAGGGGAGCAGTAGAATAACTGACAGTTAAAAACAGTGGAGCAAAGGATGACTTGCTGGTGGAACCTGGGTGTCCGCAAACTGCAGAATATTCCTTCTCGAAGCTGCTGCTGAAAGAGGCCTGTGGCCAGACACGGTTAGATTAAGCAGAGTTAAGAAGCTGCCAGAGCCTTCACACCCTGTTATCTCCTCATTTCCCTGGTCCTTCTACCGCTTTCGCTTTCTTATTGGCTCCTAGGAGGCTCCAGCACCTGCAGCTCTCTGTTACTAAACTTGATCTTAGCCAAAAGGCCGAGAAGTGATTGTGCAGCTCTCTGTTGAAGGCTGCGCTTTGTCTGTGACCCTGATGAGCAGGGAATTCACACTCCTACCCTGGGCACAGCCTGACCCAATAACTTGAGGGTGTGGGTGTGAGTGACTCCCCTGCGCCCTCACTCTGATGGGAGGGGCTCAGTTGCCTGCCCTGGGACAGCCCCTCACTGACCTCCCCACCCATTACCTTCTTCTCCAGTCCCCTCTGGTCTCTCCTGTAAGTGCTTCCTAACGTGTCACTCTCCGCATCTCAGGACATGTTTCTGGGGCCTGCATCCCAGACAGTGACGTCTCAGGCTGGGGATCAAACATGGCATTAGGCAAAGTTAGATAGCTGCCTACACTGCAGACCTTGTCAGAGCCTTGACTGCCGGTGCATACTGGCACTCCAAGAGGGGCATTAGCAGGCAGCATGGCACTCACATTTCTTGGCCCAGAGATTGCTATAAGGAGAGGCGGACTCTCGCCCCTCTCACCACGTGGGGGGACGGCTTTGACCCCGGGCAGTCTGACGCCAGAACTATCTCCCCGACTTATTCCCAATGTTTAGTTAAAAAAATTTCAAACATACGCAAAAGAGAGGAAATCGCCTGTTGAGCCTCTCCACGCCTATCACCCGTCACCGCCCCCATGCTTCTCCATTCTTGTAGCGGGGCCCCTCCCGGCCTGCACAGCACTCCTGTGCATCAAGCTGCTGCGGCTTCGCTGTCCTGCTGTGGGCATAAGTAACTCTTCCGTCCCCACAGACAGCCTCCCCACTGGGATGCAGGCTCAAGAGTGGGGACTTCGTTTTGTCCGTTATTGTATCCCAGCACATAGCTCAGTGCCTGGTACATAGTAGCTGCTCAATAAATATTTGCTGGCGCCCTCTCTCTCTCTCTCTTTCTATCTTTTGGATGATATGCATCTACCTATCTACCTACCTACTTTATCTTACTACCTACTCTATCTATCTATCCAACCATCTATCTATCTCCATCTGTCAATTATATCAATCATCTACCTAAACACATATTTTAAATAAAAACAAGATCCTTCTAAGCATCCCATTTTGTGACTTTCTGCTTTTCCCTAACAACTTGCCCTAACCCCTGCTCCATGTCAGTAAGTGGTCCTCCTGCTGCACCAGAGTTAGGCCTGCACAGCATTGCATTGTATTAATGTGTCATCGTTTGTTTAACTGATCTTTGGGGCGTTGAGGTCATCTCCGATTTTTCGTTGTTGTAAATGATCCTGCAGCGACACCCCTGTTTATGGGCCCCTGGGAACACCCACAATGATGTTTTAGAACCAAAGAAGTCTGGGTCAGAGAGTGTGCAACTTAAAAAGATAGTTTTAGTATTTTTAAAGACATTTTTGATGGGTCTTAATGATGGACGGTGACGTTTATCAGTAAAAAATGACTCCCTGCTGAATTACTTGTACCAGGAATTCTGTTTGAGAAAATAGATATGAAAATAGGTGCCATTGAAGGGAGGTGGCGAGGGTCCACTTAGCTGGGCAGTACGGAGCGCGCTCAGCAGACGCGGCCAGTCTCAGGAGCAGCGCAGCCAGTCCCGGCTGCTCACCCCCAGGGGGGCCCCAGCTAGCTCACCTGGAGAGTCACCCCTTTGACTGTGAGCCTTTCGGAGAGCCTTGGTTGACAGGTGGCCCCGCTATCCCCTGTGGGAGGACATGAGTCTCCTCTCGGGTCATCTGGAGTTTGGAGGCCATATATCCTAGTGGATAAGACCAGGGCCTTCTGGAATCGGGCAGCCTGGTTGGAGTTCCAACTTGACCATTTCCTAGCCGGGGGCCTCAGGCAGTTACTTACCCCTCTGTGCTTCAGGTAGAATCCCAAGTGCCCCAGGGAGCCTGGGCGGGTGCAGGAATGAGGACTGAGTGCTGGCGCGCGGGCCACCTCGCCGCCTTGCAGGGCACACAGTGAGCACACACGTGCCGGGGCCTGGCCCTGAGCCCTTTGGGTCCACGTGCTTGTCTTAAGGCCGAGGGAAGGCGCTGGTGCTGAGGGACTGGTGTGGGAGTCCCCTTCCGCTCCCCCGGCACCCCGGCATCGTAAACTCTAAGGGGCAGGGATCCTGTGCCTGGTTTGCATTGAACCCCTGTGCCTGGCAGGTGGCAGGAAGTCCATGGGACAACTGGGCAGGCAGCAAATGGCCTGAGACCCTGGGGACAGACACCTCAGATGACTGGCATCTCTCTGAAGAGAGAGGCAAGGAGGCCACCCTCCTTCCGCAATCATGGGAAGGGAATAAAGGGGAAGGACCCGAGCCCAGGGCAAGAGAGGGCGGTTCCTTTCTGCAGAAGGCCAGTCAGACATCGGGACGGAGAGCACAGGCTTCCGGGCAGCAGCGGGCACCAGGGCGGTGGGCGAGAACCCATCGTGCCTGTGTTGCTGGGCGAAGGGCTGCGCACAGAATTGATCTGTCTTTGGAGGCTGCAGTGTTGACAGAGGCTGGGGCACGGCAGGCATGGCCTGCGAGCTGCCTGTGGTTCCGGGGCTGGGACAAAGGAGCCGGGCAGAACTGGGTTGACATTCCAGCTCTCCCCATGATGTCATCGTGTGCCACTGGCCGGGCACGTCCGCCCTGAGCCCCAGTGCCCGCAGCCTCCCGAGCACAAGGCTGGTGCTGGGTGGTCCTCCGTACATTCCTACGGCCCCGCCCTCTTTCCCCAATAGCTAATGTGTAAACCCAGCCGCCAGCACAGTGCCGGCCGGCACACAGTAGGCTCTCAATAAACAGGTGTGGGATGAATGGATGACTGAGTCATAACCTCCCTATTCTCCAGCTCCCAGTAAAATGAACACCTGTCATTCATGATTTGGGACATGCACACCTGTCCCCCTGCCAACAGCTGCTGGCCACCACGCTAGACCGAGTGCTGGATGTACGTGAGAAACAGAGGCTGGGAAGTCCCAGCAACTTGGCCTCGAGTCACAGCCGAGCCACTCAGCTGTGTCATTCCCCTCCCAGCCCCTTGTGTGTGCAATGGGATGACTCCCCAGGCGGGTGTGGGACCAGAGTGACCCTTATACTGTGTGTGGCAGAGCACCGGCACAGGGTGAGCGCTCAGCTTGCTGACCCGTAGCTATGCTGGCCGGTGAGCGTGGCCGTGGGGCTGACTCGGGAGTTGATGCTGTACTTGTCACCTCCCATGATCACCAGTGTTGACGTGTCTTGCTCAGCAATGAGCCATTATGCGCTCTTCCTCACCTCTGAGATGAGGTGGGGCGACCCTAACCCTAACCCTAACCCACACCCTCACCCTCACCCTCACCTTAACCCTAACCCACACCCTAACCCTCACCCTCACCCTAAACCTAACCCTAACCCTCACCCTCACCCTCTGGAGAAACTGGACTGAATGCCCCCATTTCCCAGATGAGGACAGAGAGGCTTACAGGGGAAGTGCTTTGTGCCAGAGTCCCACCATCACCAGAACAGAACAGTTCACTTACTCAACCAGTGTGACTGTGCGTCTTTGTACCGTGGGCAGCGTGCTTGGATCATGTCATCCCCCCAACAGCGACTCAAGCAAGTACTATTGTGAGCCCCTTTGCAACCGAGAAGCCAAATCCAAGGTGGGAGGAACCAGGTAGGCTGACGCAGCATCAGGTGACCAGGAAGTGCTCCCCCTCCACTCTGGGGGAGCTGGGCAGGCAAGGAACAAGTTCCTCTCTGGCTCTCTGGGCATCCAGCCCTCCAGTATTCCAGACCCTGGCCAGTGTCCACAGCAGTAGACAGAGCTGCCCGACAGGTCCAGAGGCCCAAGGTAGAATCTCTGTGGTTGGCTGAATAATGGCCCCACAGAGGTGTCCACACTCTAAACCCAGAGCCCGTGGAATTGTTACCTCATGTGGCAGAGACTTTCTGATGTGATGGGGAGATTGTCCTGGGCCATCTGGGTGGCCCCAGTGTCATCATGAGAGACCTTATAAGAGAGAGGCGGGAGGGTCAGACTCAGAGATCAGAAGATGCTGCACTGCTGACTTTGACGAAAAAGGAAGGGGCCACAAGACAAGGAATGCAGGTGTCCTATGAAGCTGGAAAAGACAGGAAATGGATTCTCTCCTGCAACCTCCAGAAGGAACCAGCCCCTACTGATGCCTTGATTGTAGGACTTCTGACTTCTAAAACTGTAGGATAAAGAATCTGTGTTGTTTTAAGTCACTAAGTGTGTGGAGTTTTGTTACAGCAGCAAGAGGGTACTAATACAGACTATGTCTGGGAAGATGCTGTCCAAACCATTGCACCAGAGGGTGGTGCTCCAGCAAGGCTCCGGGAGAACTGGAAGAACCAGGAGGCATGGGGACGTACACTGCGGCCAACAGGGCTGAGTTGTCACCTCTGGGGCCACACTTGAGTGGCCATCTGCACTGCTCTGGGCCGCACCGCCTGCTGGTTTCATGGCACCATTAGCTGCTACCAGGAACAGGAGCTCTGCCCCCAACTCCTTGTGCTCATCCAGGGACAGCAGCTTTCTGGCAAAGGGGGAGAGAAGCCAGCGGAGGTCAGGGTGTTGCCTGAAGCTGCTCGAAGCCTCCCTTTGAAAAGGGGTGAGGGCAGAGGGGGCAGTGGGCTCATTGCTGGGAAGGGGGTGGACTGTGATGAAGTTAGCTGGCCTTGGAGTGAGAGGGGGGCGTAGACACTGCTGTCCCTAGAAGAGCCCACGTCACTACAGTCTGCTCCGTCCCCCTCGCTGTACCTTTCCACCTTTGCATCCATCATAAGCATCCAGCTTGCCCTCTGCCAACCTCATTCTCTCCTGGGCATGTCATTGATTTTCTAATGGGATTGGTTGTGTTTTAAACTTGTTCCCTTCCC
>NW_006286977.1:398572-412994 GCF_000327345.1 Myotis davidii | reverse complement strand
TGGACTCATGGCTGTCTTTTTCCAGCTTTGTGGCAAGCCTCAGAGCCCCGTCTTCACCAGCCATACACCCCCCTTGTGGGTTGTTGGGGAGATTCTGTCTCCCAGCTCATCTGGATGTGAGCTAGGTCATGTTCACCTTGGGGCCCCAGCACCCAGCTCACGAGAAGCAGCTCCTAGAGCAGTGATGGCGAACCTATGACACGTGTGTCAGAGGTGACACGCAAACTCATTTTTTGGGTTGATTTTTCTTTGTTAAATGGCATTTAAATCTATAAAATAAATATCAAGAATATAAGTCTTTGTTTTACTATGGTTGCAAAGATCAAAAAATTTCTATATGTGACCCGGCACCAGAGCTAAGTTAGGGTTTTTCAAAATGCTGACACGCCGAGCTCAAAAGGTTCGCCATCACTGTCCTAGATGTTTGTTGAGTGAATGAGGCACATGCATATGTACTACTCAGTGCCGGCACACAGCAGACTCCTGGCCAAAGCTGGGCCGTGAGGATGTGGCTGACATCCAGCCCCCATCCCATCCCACCTCCCAGCCGCCTCCTTCAAGCTGCGTCCGGACTGCCTCCATGTGGAGACTCTGATAGACTTTTTAAATTGTCTTTCACAAAGCAACTTTGGAAGTTGGACCTTTGGTGTCTGGGCACACTGTGTGGGTGCTTTTCTGCTCCGTCACCCATGGGCATTGCGTATCTTCCCTGCCATCCGGGAGCTGGCAAAGCAGAGAGACAGCTGTTTGCCTCTGCTCCTCAGAGGCACCTGGCCTCAGAAACCTGTGCTGCTGAGCGAGAATGATGGACGGAGCGAGAAACAAGTGTGAGTGAAGAGTGAGCCTGGGCTTTGCTATAGTGCAAATGACCTTGGAGAAGGTGCATCAAGGGCAGGGGTCCTCAAACTTTTTAAACAGGGGGCCAGTTCACTGTCCCTCAGACCGTTGGAGGGCCGGACTATAGTTTAAAAAAAAACTATGAACAAATTCCTATGCACACTGCACATATCTTATTTTGAAGTAAAAAAACAAAATGGGAACAAATACAACATTTGTATTTGCATGTGGCCTGCGGGCTGTAGTTTGAGGACCCCTGCGCTAGAATATGGCGGAAAGGATCAAGGGCAGGGGTCCTCAAACTTTTTAAACAGGGGGCCAGTTCACTGTCCCTCAGACCGTTGGAGGGCCGGACTATAGTTTAAAAAAAAACTATGAACAAATTCCTATGCACACTGCACATATCTTATTTTGAAGTAAAAAAACAAAATGGGAACAAATACAACATTTGTATTTGCATGTGGCCTGCGGGCCGTAGTTTGAGGACCCCTGATCTAGGGTCTGTATTTCTAAAGCATAATCCATGGATAAGCAATTCTGCCAGACATTCAAAAAATGCAAACGTTTGTGTGTTGTGTTTTTGTTTGTTTGTTTTTTGCAGGGGGAGGGGTGTGTGAGGTGTTCCCAGGGCCAGAACAGTTTAGGAAACACTGGAGTTGAACCAAGTTCCGCAGGCTTCTTTGGGCAGGACTTCTCAGGGCCTTTACTCTGCTGGCATGCTCTGCAGATTTCCCAGAGGAGTAGAGATTATAGTTTTCTGCAACATGTCGATCACCAGCCTGTGTTTCAAGCACAGGGCTCAGCAGAACAGGTGGTGGAAAAGCTGTTCCCGGGGGAGGCTGTTTGGAGGGGCTGAACTGCCCTGGTCTGGCCGAAGGAGAGGCAACTGAAAGAGAGAGCAGGTGGCCACGCAGCCCAGGTCAAGAGTAGGTCCAGGAACGACAGCCTTGCTTGTTGCAGGCAGGTGACCCCCTGCGAGACAGACTTGGCGTCTCCCAGGAGCCAGGGATGTGGTTATTGTTGTTGTCAGTGAACAATTACCTGCCTCTATTCAGGGCGAACAAAGGATTCTGCTGGGTTTTATGTTTTCTTCTTCTTTTGTCCCCACTGTGTCCCGGCCACAGGCCACAGTTCCCCCCAGAAAGTGCTTGCGGAGGGTTAATCCATAAGGTCACTTGAAAACGAAGCCATTATTCCCTTCTTAAAGGTTAATGTATTTTTTCCAGGAGTGTGTGAGTGGAAATTTCAAGTATCCCACATTCTTCATTTAGCTGGGTAATGTCCTGAGCTACTCCAGAAAAAATGAGCGCAAGAACAACAAGAGAGCCCAGCAGGAGATGGGAGGGCAGCAGGGGTGGCTGGCTCTCCCAGGTGGGATCCCTGGCTCAGGAAACACAGAGTCCGCTAAGGATGCTAGGACAGACTCGACAGAAACCCCTGGGTTCCAAAATAGCCAAGGGCACCTGGAAGAGGGAAGGGTGGGCCAGTGATGGGTTGACCAGTTGGCCAGCAGCTGGAGTAATTTATCCCAGAAGTCTGCCTGGAGGAGGTGGTTTTGCATACTTCGTTCGATGCAGGGAGGAAGGGAGGAAGGGAGGAAGGGAGGGGATTCATCGGATAGCCCAAAGGCATACCCAAGAGAGGCTGGGGCTGGAGGCTTTGATCCTCACCAGACCTCTGTCACACTCCTCTGTGGAAATACTGCTAATTTCCCTCTACCTTAAAGAATGTAGCAGGGCAGTGATCACCCAGAATAAAGACCTTATTTCTCAACCTTCCTCAGAGCTAGATGTTGCCCTGTGGTAGATGTGGCCATTGTAATGTGAGTGGGAGTGGTGTAAGCCATTTCCAAGTCACACTCTTAAGTGGAAAGCTCCTGGTCCCTTTATTCCTTCCCGCTGGAAAGCAGAAGTAATGGCAGGAACGGGCGCAGCCATTTTGTATCTTGAATTGGGAGTGATGTGTAGGAGACGCAGAGAAATGAGGTCTCTGAAGACCACAGAGCTTCCCTATCCACACTCTGGGCTGTGACCCTAGACCTTTATGGGAGAAAGAAATGAACGTGTTGTTTTAGCCACTCTCACTTGGGGTCTCACTGGTTCAGCAACCAAACCTGTAACATAAGACACCCCAAGGCAGTCCCAATAAACACACCATCTAAATACAAGGGAGAGGTTTGCTATGCAAATGCAGCTCCGAAGCTTCTTCCATTTGGAGATTATGGGGCCCTTCACTACTACTCTGCTCTGTCCTGTGTCTCCAGCCAGCCTCCCTCCTCCACCTGGCCAGCTGCCAGCTCTCCCCCAACCCCAGGTCTGAGCACACATTTCAGGACAGAGGACGGAGTGAGGTAACGGAGGGTGCTCAGGCAGCGAAGGGCCACGGAGACTTCTCGTCCGCAGCAACCCCTGACCTTCGCCGTGGCCTCCCACTCCCTGTGGACGGAGGCAGCTGCAGAGAATCCGGGTCAGATGTGCCGAGGGGCCGCTGGGAACAGAAAGCTGTCAGGATTGCAGATCAGCCTGCCAGGATGTCAGAATAAAAATTCAAGTCCAGGTTCATCTGGCCTCCGCCGGGTGGGGCTGCTTTTCTCGATGATCTCAGTGTCCCCACTCCAGCCCTGTTCCCATAAAATCACAGGACTTCTGCCAATTAACGGCCTGCCAGCCGGGCCCTCTGAATGTAATCAGCCATAATTACTTAATAGCCTGAAGTTTGGGAGGCTTCCTTTGAAGCCTGGAATCCTCAGCCCGGTAGCCCAGTGCTCCGGAAAAGCCTGCGCTGCCCTGACCATACCAATCATCTCTGCGTTCCTGCTCTCGGGGCACCTTGCCATTCCCCTGACAGCACCGTGCGTGCTCCAGGCTCCCGGCCCCCACCCCAGCGGCGTCCCAGCATGGATTCCTGAGAGAAAACAAAGTGCAGAGCACAAAAGGCTTGGCTGCAACCACGCACATCCACACACACCAAGGGAGATCGAAGACGGTGCCCACTGGGTGCCAGAGATCATTCGAGAATGAGAAGGGCTATAATCAGGGAGGAGATGTAATATGCAATACTTCATGTTGGATTAAGTGTTCCATGCAGCTGGAAAGCGAGGCTGTAGATAGAAAACAAATGTTCCAACATCTTCACGGGTGACCTCCAAGTTTCCACAGGCTCCTAATCCTTCTCTCATAATTCAAGCTCGTTGGCCGGGAGATGATGGCTTGGCCGGTGGAATTCCATGATCAATCAGCAGTTCTCCCAAGGCCAGCGCTTCCCTCCACGGACCGTGTGCTGACACGCCTCTCCAGCAGGATGGAAGCCATGTTTCCATGGGCTGGGCAGAAAACCACCTCTGAGCTCATCTTCCCCAGCTCAGTCGGTGCAGGGGCGGGGAGGGCTGGGAGAGGGCAGGGAGCGTCCGAGATGGAGCCAGTGTTCTGAAGGCCACGCTTCTCAAGCTTGTCCTTGGTGGAGGGGTCTTTTAGTGATTTTAGCATCCATCCTTCTGTTGGTCAGCGTGCCTACACTTCCTCCCTCCTCCCTCCTTTCCCTTCTTCCTTCCTCCCTTCCTCCCTCCCTTCCCCCTCTTTCCTTCCTTCTATCCCTCCCTCTCTTTCCTTCTTTTCTTCCTTCCCTCCCTCCTTCCTTCTCTCCCTTCTTTACCCCTTCCTTCCTACCCTCCTTTTTTCGCCTTCCTTCTCCTGTCTACCACCAGTCATGCTCTAATCTTAGCATCACTTAAAAGCATCTACAACGTAGCCTATCATAAGTAAAATTTTTGGTCCGCTCCTCTGT
Organism: Myotis davidii; assembly: GCF_000327345.1. NCBI lineage: Eukaryota > Metazoa > Chordata > Mammalia > Chiroptera > Vespertilionidae > Myotis > Myotis davidii. The sequence goes on along the minus strand of NW_006286977.1, from coordinate 408,374 downwards.
GTGTAGGCAGCTTCTGAAAAGACTCCCCCCAGGCCTGGGTTTCACACCCTCATGTAGCCCCTCCCCTGGAGTGTGGGCAGAACCCAATGACTCGCTGCTAACAAATAGATTGTGGTAGATGCGATGGCAGGTAACATCTGAGATTGTTCCAGAAACTGACGTCTATCTTGCCCAGCTCCATGGAGAGGTCCCAGCAGTGGGGAGCTGGTGTGTCTGGCCAACAGCCAGCAAGGCCCTGAGGCCTCAATACAGCTGTGTGAGTGGTCTTGGAGGCAGCTCCTCACCCAGGGGGAGCCTTAAGATGACCACAGTGCCAGCTAGCACCTTGATTGCAGCTGCACGAGACCCTGAGTCAGAAGCACTCCACTAAGCCGCAGACACTGGGAGACAGTACATAGGGGTTGCTTCATCGCTCAGTTTTAGGGTCCTTTGTCACTCAGCAGTAGGTGACTAATACACCCAGGTCCCTGGCTTGTGGCTGCATCACCCCATCTCCACCTCCAACTTCACGTGCCTTCTCTGTGTCTGCTCTCCTGTCTCTTTATAAGGACACTAGAGGCCTGGTGCACGAATTCGTGCACAGGTGGGGTCCCTCTGGGTGGCCTGCAGGGATCAGGCCAAATCCCGCAGCGTCCCAGATTGCGAGAGGGTACAGGCCAGGCTGAGGGACCCCACTGGTGCACAATCGGGCTGGGGAGGGACTGTGGGGTGGGGCTCCAGGGTGTGTCCGGCCCATCTCACTCAGTCCCAATCGGTCAGACCCCAGCAGCAAGCTAACATACTGGTCAGAGCATCTGCCTCCTGGTGGTCAGTGCACATCATAGCGAGCAGTTGAGCAGCCTTAGCATATCATTAACATATTGCGCTTTGATTGGTTGGTTGGTTGCATATTACCCTTTTATTATATAGGATGTGTCATTGGGTATAGAGCCCACATGGGTAATCCTGAATGATCTCCTCTCAAGATCCTTAACTTAGTTATGTCTATAAATACCCTTTCTCCAAATAAGGTCCCAATCGCAGGTTGCAGGGGACATGTCTTTCAGGGGAATACCATTTAACCCACATCTTGTTCACCAATGTATTTAACTCTAGGGCCTCCAGCAATTCCCAGCCTGTCTGGAAATGCTCACCAAGTGTTTGTTGAGGGAGTAAATGAATGGATGAATGAGCTCACCCATTACTTTTGTGATTCTAAAACCATGCTCTCACATCAGATTAACCAGGAGGGCTTCTTAGAACAGATTGAGGAGGCCACACTCAGAGTTTCTGACCCAGCAGTATCTGGGGTAAGGCCTGAGGATTTGCATTACCAATGAGTTCCCCAGGGTGCTGCTGCCGCTGCTGCTGGGGGCGGGTGGGCCACACTTTGAGCACCTGCTCTGGGTGGCTGTTCTTCCATTCAGCCATTAGCACCTGGGCTGTAATTAACATTTTATTTTCCCCTCAAAGAGCTGATAGGCCTCTAGCATCTCCCCGCTGTTCCAGGTTCTTCCTTGTCAAGGAGAATAAACTATCTGATTACCTAATTCTTCCCCAGGAGTCTGGTACCTTGTGTCCTCTTGTAACCAGACAACCAAGGTGTCTGGGCTGCCTGCCGCTACTCCAGCCAATTCAGCAGAGGCAGGGTTGAGTCCTATATGATCGCGTATTCCAATCCTGAGGGCAGCGTGGGAGAGCAGCAGGTCACCCACAGACATCTGCTCTGCCTCCCATAAGCCAGCTGCTAATATTGGGTAGAAGGACAAAGATTACGTGGCGAAGTAGGACGTGCAGGTATGGAAAGTGGGTATGGGATAATTATTACAGGTTACAGGTCATGGGGAGTAGGGGAGGGGGGCGCAGGGGTGGGTGCCTCCAGGCTCCCTGGGGCCAGATTACAGGTAATAGAAGCTGGGGTTGTAAAGAGCAGGTGCCTCCAGGACTAGGCTGTCTCAGCCACAAGGTTGTAAATCTTTCCAGGATGACAGGCAGTTCTCAGAGCAGGAGGATGGACTGCATTCCGATGTGAGCTCCCATGTCCCAGGGCGTGCAACTCCCAGCCAGGTGAGAATGTGCTTTCTAATCAGAACAGAACAATCACAGTTAACAGAGCAGGATTAATAGTTCTTATAATTATAGTTAGTTTCCAGTGTTCTCTTTCTGCCCCTGACACTCCCTGGTGATAACTGCAGTGAAAACAGCTCTCCGAAGAAGGCAGGGCAGAAGCAAAGATGGAGCCTCCACCAGTGACTGGGCACTGCTGGTGCAGAAGGTCAGGGTTCCTGGATTCTCTCACATCACAGTCCTGGGTGTGGGGCACACCAGAGTCCAGGACTGGTCCAAGACTCACCCCAAATAGAATTTCTGGGTTCTGGGGCACATGTTCCATAGAGAAGAAAATACAGACAGGGACTATTTTGGGGGGAAAAATAACCACGAGATGGATTTTTAGCTGGGAAGACAGGCGGTGCATTGGGGTGGGTCGCCCCTTAGGCACAGCCGCCACACCTGGGGTGCTGGCTCAGGGACTCCCACCTTCTGTCCAGCAAGGCCTGGGGAATGTATTTTTTCTTTCCTTTTTGTCTTGGTTTTTTTTTAAAGCATTATAAAGATGTAATTCATACGCCACACGATTCACCCACTTTAATTGTATGATCTAACGGTTTTTAGTATATTCACAGATATGTGCAATCAATTTTAGGCCGTGTTTGCAACCCCAGAAAGAAGCCCCATAACCTTTAGCTATCCCACTCCTATCCCCGCACCCCACCCCCAGCCCTGAGCAGCCATGAGTCTACTTTTTGTCCCTGTAGATCTCCCCGGTTTGGGTTTTCATCTATTTGGACTCACCTCCTATTTGTGTGTTACGATCACCCTCTTTCGCCCAGCATAATGCTTTCGAGGTTCATTCGTGTTGTAGCAGGTGTCAGGGTCTCTTCCTTGTCCCAACTGAATAATTCATATTCCATTTTCTGGATAAACTACATTTTGTTTATCCACTCATCAGCTGGTGGAAATGGGGGTTGTTGTGACTATTATGAACGCTGCTGTGGACATTTGTGTACACATTCTGTGAAGACCTGTGTTTTCATTTCTCTTGGGCCGATACCTCGACCCGAATTGCTAGGTCATGTGGAACTCTATGTTTAATCGTTTGAGAAAATGCTGCACTGTTTTCCCAAGCAGCTGAGCCATTTTCACTTCCCACCGGCAGTGTGTGACGGTTCCGATTTCCCCACCTCCTGGCCAACACTAACTACTGGGCTTTCTTACTCTAGCCATCCTATTGGGTGTGTGTGGTTTTGATTTGCCTTTCCCCATGACTACTGATGCTGTGCTTATCGGCCATTTGTATACTTTCCTTGGAGAAGTGTCCACTCAGATTCTTTGCTTATTTTAAAATTGGATGCTGTTGTTTTTTATATTATTAAGCTGTAAGCATTTATTATATATACTGGATACTACACTCTTATTAGAGTCTAGGAAATATTTTTTTTCCTGTTCAGTGTTCTGTCTTTTCACTTTCTCTTTTTAGATTTTAAAAAAATCCTCACCCAAGAATATGATTTTATTGATTTTAGCAAGAGAGGAAGGAGGAGAGAGGAGAGAGAGAGAAGGATATGTTTTATTGATTTTAGAGACAGAGGAAGGGATAGAGAGAGAGAGAGAAACATCTATTGGTTGCCTCCCATATACCCCGACCAAAACCTTTTGGTGTAAGGGGTGATGCTCCAACCAACTGAGCCACCTAGCCATGGCTGTCTTTTCACTTTCTTGATGGTGTCCTTTGAGGCACAAGTTTTTAATTGTGAAGAAGTCCAATTCATCTGTATTTTTTGTTGTTGCTCATACTTTTGGTGTTATGTATAAGAATCCTTTGCCAAGCCAAGATCACGAAAATTTGCCCCTGTGTTTTCTTCTAATAGTTTTATAGTTTTCACTTTCACATTTAGATCTTTGCTCCATTTTGGATTAATTTTTGTATATGGTGTGAGGCAGAGCTTTACTTCATTCTTTTGCATATGAACGTCCAGTTGTCGCAGCACCATTGGTCAAAAACACAATTCTATTCCCATTGGATGGTCTTGACACTCTTGTCGAATGGAAGAATCTTTTTAAAGTCATCTTTATTGAGGTATAATTTTCTTAGAGTGAAGTTCACCCTTTTCAAGTATACAGTTCCATGAATTTTGACAGATAAATATAATCTTGTAGCCACTGTTGTCATTAAGGTATAGAATAGTTTATAATCCCAGAAAGTTTTCTCCTGCCTCTTCGTGTAGTCAAGCTCTCTCCCAACTCCCACCCCTCAGACACCACTGGTTTCTTTCCTGTCCATATAGTTTTGCCTTTTCCAGCATATCATATGTATGAATCATGTAGTGCGTATCTTTGTGAGCCTGGCTTCTGTCACTTAGCAGAACGCACTTGACGTCCATCCATGCTGTGCAAATATCAGTAGTTGGTTTCTTTTGATTGACAAGTAGTCTAACATTGTAGGGATATACCATCATTTGTTGACAGACCTCCAAGGTGGTTTCTAGATTTGGCAATTAAATAAGGTAGCTATCAGTGTCCAGTCATGTGCAGGCTTCTCGTGAACATGAGTTTTCCTTTCTCTCGGCTAAGTATAAGTGGCATTGCTGTGTCCTCTGATGAATATATGTTTAACTTCATGAGAAACTGCCCGGCTCTTTTCTGCAGTGGCCACACCATTTTGCATTGCCACCTGCAATAAGTGAGAGTTCCGGTTGTTCTATACCCTTGTCATCGCCTAGAACTGTCAGGCTTAGAAATGCTTTCTATTCTAATAGGTGTGTAGATGTGTCTCAGTGTGATTTTAATTTGGATTTCTCGGATGATGAATGATGTTAAGCATCTTTTCATGTGTTTATTGACTACTCATAGATCTTTTGTGAAATTCCAGTTCAAATCTTTTGCCTTTGAGATTTTTTTTTAATTACTGTGTTGTGAAAGCTCTTCCTATATTCTGGATATGTGTGTTCTCTGGTATGGTCTGGCAAACCTTTTCTCTCACGTTGTGGCTTGTTGTATCAGTTCTCTATTTCTGTGTAACAGCTTACCTCCAACCTTAGAGATGAAGATGACAGACATTTGTTATTGCCCACAGTTTCTGGGGATCATGAATTCAGAAGCAGCTCAGCCAGGCTGGCTCTAGCTTGGGTTTTCTCATGAGGTTACTGGCAACACATCAGCTAGGGCTGGAGTCATCAGAAGGTTGGACTTGGACTGGAGGATCTGCCTTCATGGTGACTCACTCACCTGGTGCTGCTTGAGGATCCTCACAGCATGGCTGCCAGCTGCCTGCTGAGGGAGCAAGCTAAGAGAAGGCAAGGTGGAAGCCAGAAGGTCTTTTATGACCTAGCCTCAGAAGTTACATGATAGTTTCCACAAAATTTTACTTAGGTTTATACAGATCAGCCTTATCTACACTAATAAAAGACAAAGATGCTAATTGACCATACCTTCACTATGCCCATCAGCCAATCAGAAGAGTATGGAAATTAACCCAACAAAGATGGCCATTAAATTTGCATACTGCAGGCAGGGTGGGACAGCACCATCTGCCACCTGCCCCACCACCATCTGGGCCTGCTATCTGCAACCCGGGACAGTGCCATCCGCCAGCCCGCCCGGCCGCCATCCGGGTCTCCGTGTGTGACCTGACCTGGGGAGGCCGGGCGGGACAGCAGCAATCCACTGGCTCACCTGGCCGCCATCTGGGCATCCTGTGTGTGACCCGACCTGGAGCAAAGACTGAAGACAGTGTAGAAGGAAGCCAAGTGCTGCAGAAGGGAGCAAAACGGTGGAGAAAGGAACAGAGACGGGAGTGGAGCTGAGGCAGCGGACATGGAAAGGAGCGAGGCAGCGGAGAAGGGAGGGAGCCGAGGCGGTAGAGACGGGAGGAAGTGAGGCATTGGAGAAGGGAGCGAAGCCCGCTGCAGGCTTCTCTCCCTTCTCTGCTTCACTTCGGTCTCAGGAAGCCCTATTCTTGCAGGAATCTTTCTGCAATGGGCCTCTAGTTCTATATAAGAAGACATTTATAAGGCATGAATGAATGAATAGCAAGAAGTGAGAATCTTTGAGGATCACTTCGATGACCGGGGACCAACATTTATATTTTCATCTTCTTACCAGCCTGGGGATTTGATCGTCCCTTCTGAGCCTCAGTGTCTTTATCTGAAAATAATCCCATGTTCAGGAGCTAACATCTTTGAAAGCACTTTGTGGACCCATGTGGTCCATTCAGCTCCATGTAAACTCCAGCTTCTCCCAGACCCCAGGCATCCATCCTCTCATTCATTTATTTATTAGAAACCCACCAGGAGCCTGACGCTGGGTGCTAGTGATTTAGCTGTGGACAAACTAGAGGTCCTGTCCTCGTGAAGCTTCTCATGGGGAAAAATGGGCAGTCAACCAACACTAAGAGGAAATGAAAGCTAAGCAGAGTAGCGTCAGCAACTCGTAGGGCATCCCCAATGCTTTGTGTAATTCTCCCAGGATCCTACAATGAAACCATGATCAGGTCCATTTTACAGATTTTGTTAAAAAATTCAGGAATATTAAGTGACTTGCCCAAGGTCATGCAGCTGGCCAAACCCAGCGGCATCTGGCTCTCTGCCTCTGGGGAAGAGAGTCAACTCCTAACACTCCTGAAGCATCCATGAGAGTATTGGGGATGGGTGGGTGGGTGCTGGACCACAGGGGAGAGGCGTACCTACTCACGAGTTCTAGCATTGCCCCAGGGAAGCAAGCCCCTCGGCACCGCCATGGTGCCCCCAAGGTCCCAGTGGAGCCACTGGGCCCTCGGCACCTGATCAGGGCTGAGGCAGATTTCATGAGCAATTACACTCCATGCAAGATGAGGCCGCGGAGGAGATGCTTAATTAGATTCTGTTTAAGCCTTGGGTTTCTTTGAAATGAAACCGCCAGAGGGCTGTGGGTGTTGTGCGTGTGTCTGTTTTCCCAGAAACAGTCTCTGAGGCTGGAATGAAAACACAGCTGCTGCTCCGAGGGCATGTGGCTGGCTCCAGAGCGTGATCCGGCGCCCACACCCGCCCCCCACCTCTCCCTGGGCCACTGACTGCTGCCGTTGGTGGGAAACCATCCCAGGTGGGGGCCAGGGTGGGCTGTTTCTCACTTGGGAGATGCCAGGTATTGGGAGATGCCAGGTCTGAGCCCAGATGGCCCCTCACCACCAGGAAGGCCTCCTGGGGCCCCAATCCAGCCGGCCTCTGGGCCTCCTCTGCAGGCCTCTCTCTCGGAGGGACTTCCACAGTCGTGCCCTCTTGGCGTCACCTGTGCAAGCTGCTGGTGGCCCTGGAAGGTGCAGCTGGAACGTGATTCCTGGGAGCAGGGCCTGTCTGTGTTGCTCTGGCGGGAGCCACGAGCGTGTGCGTGCTGAAGGACACCGCCTGCCCTGTCTGCGCTCCTGAAAGGCGGGTGTCACACGGAGGCCTCTGGGTCCTTGGGAACCTGCATCAGCTGGGGAAAGGGTGGCCAGGTTCAGTGCAGGACACCCAGTCAAGTTCAAATTTCAGATAAACAATAATCTCTTAGTGCAAGCATGTCCCAGGAAAGCACATCCCCTCTCTGGTCCTTACCTCTCTGCTGTGACAAGTGGGGATCTTAAAACCCGCCCCACAGGGCTATTGGGGCGTTGGCGTGAGCACAGAATCTGGAAGAGAATTTGGTCTGGAGGCGGGAGGGAGGGAATGGCACTGACCTCAGCCTTCATCTGAAAGCCACATGTGCCGCTCTGACTCCTCTAGTCCAGTCTCTACGATGACCATGGTCTTCTTTTCCCCTGACCACGCCCCCTCCTGCCTCAGGGCCTTTGCACGAGCTGCTTCCTCTGGTTGGAATATCCTTCTCTGCACAGAGCTCACTGGCCACGCCTGTCTTCTCTGTTTAATCAGCAGCAGCCTGTCCCTTGCTTCCATTGAGCTTGTGAGAGTGGGCTCGATGCCCATCCTGGGGCAATGACTGAACTCCCTCCCTCTGGCCCGCGAGCTCTGAGAGGGCAGGGCCACGCTGGCTCTTGTTCATCGTGCTCTCCAGCGCCGCACACCTCGTGGCCCACAGCGGGACCGTGGGTGGGAGGAGGCAGAAGGATGGAGGCTCAGGAATCTCACGCTGCGCCCTGCACTCCCCCACCCCTTTGTTCTGATCCCTTCCCCAGACGGCCACGAGGCCCAGAGCAGAGGGAGGAAGCCACGGGGCTGTTGGCTGCCACGGGTCTTGCAAGTTTGAGGTGAAATGTTCTGTGTGGCTTTTCTGAGGCTGGCTGGTGCCAAAATAGACACATTCCCCATCCTGCTTCTCCCGCCCTGGCTGCAGCGGACTCCTCTGGCCTGCAGATATGCTGGAGCCGGGCTCGGTTTCCCTGGGCTCCTGGAGGGGGATGTTCAGGCTGCACAGTAATCGGCTTCTTCCCACCAGCTTGCCCAGCAGCGACCCATGCGAACCGGCCCGATGGGGACTGGGGTCAGGTCTCCGCCACTGGCCTCCCTGCACATCCACTCGGACTCCCGCTCAGTCCAGAGGCCAGGAGCGGGACTCTGGAGGCAGGAGGGACAGCACAGGGACACAGCCCTCCCAAGTCTGCAGTCAAAAGAAGTTAAAGGAAAACCCAGACGTCACTGCCCATCGGCTTGATGTGCTCATTTCACTTTAAAACAAATACATGAGAGGCTGGACAGAGGGCACGGAGCGTGGGGAGCACCAAACCTGAGCTCCGTACCAAACCCTAATCTTGGCCTTCGCCTCCTTCATTCCAGTCCCTTCCAAGATTCCAAGAATCAAAGTAAAAATGTTGGACCACACACCAACCACAGTCATCTCTCCCTCTAGTGGGTTGGGGAGATCCAGGGCTTACCAGGAGGGTGAGGGGGGCTCATGGGGAACCTGGAAAAGGAATTAAGGGTCAGAGGACCAGAATTGTTAATATTTGGGCAACACTATCCTAGAGCAACAGTTCTGTTTGTTTGTGGACCTGCTCCTGCCCTTCGCCCTGTGTGAGAGGACAAGCTCCATGAAACAGGGGTTCATCGCCCCCCAGCTCCTGGGCCAGGGAGGCCTCAGGACCCGTGTGCTGTGGGCAGAAGGCCAGCCAAGGTCTTCCTCTGTCATGCCATTTACTCTTGCTGTCACCCCCACTTTACAGATGTGGACACCGCGAGCAGGGACTCCTGGTGTGTGCGAGAGCTCAGGAAGGCTGCAGACCCCCCAGGACCCGGGTGGGGGGGCTGGGAGGGGGGCCTCTGAGGACCCGGCTTTCCATTTCTCCTGATGGAGCATCATCCTGAAGTTCCCTGTTGCCTCTGGAGGGGCGAGCGGGGCTGTGGGGGGGCCCAGGATTTGATGAGTCAGAAAGAGCCAGACCGGAGGACGGACGGCACTAACCAGAGCTGATGTTCAGACATGTTCGAGGGCCCTGGGCCTTGAGTGCAGAGGCCTCGGTGGAAACTTCCTTCTTCTCGGACCCCAAACAGGCCCCTCGGAAGGATGGCCACCGGCCAGCACCGCGCCCCCTGCCCGCCCAGCAGCTGTGAGGGACATGCCTGGGTCACAGAGACCTGTGGGTGCTCTTGCCAGTGGGCCTCCAGGTGGGGGTGCCAAGAAGGATGGTGGGGCCGAGCCCATGTTTCTTGGACATCTCTGCCAGCATGGGGCCATGAGCTTGAATTGGGCAGGTGATTAAACTCCTCTGGGCCTCAGTTTACCACAGGCCCAGGGGCCACACTCTGGCCTGCATTCCCAAAGTTCAGGTCCTCCTGCCGGAGGTGCCCACTTGGAC
>NW_006286977.1:386434-397315 GCF_000327345.1 Myotis davidii | reverse complement strand
CCCCCCCCCCCCCCGCCCCAGTAACTAGATGACTTAGTCAGGTCACATTTGCGGCTCACTGCGCATGCCCCCGGCTGTGAGCTCCCCAAGGGGCGGCGCCCTGGTGCAGCCAGGCGGACACCTGGCGGAAGGCATGGCTCTCACACCTGCAGACTAACCAGTGGCCCAGGGAAGGCCCCTGCGGATGGGCACGGGGAGGCGGGCCCGGGGCTCCCTGCCAGCAGGAGCCTCGTTTACTCTGGCACCCCATGAATAGACTTGGGGGGATGCTGTGCCCCACTTCCTTGGGGAGGCACCTCGTCTTTCTTAAATCATTCCATCCTGTGGACAATGCCTATTCTTCCCCCGGGGCCACCTGCCAAGGTAAATGTTTGGATTGTTTTAAAAACTTACATTCTATCACTGTGGGAACCTGGGTGGACAGAAAGCTTTATTTTTTGTTGGTTTAAGGAGGTGGCTGGGTGGGAGGCATGGGTAGGAAGCATTATTATTATTTTAAATTTTCCTATATTGCTTTAACACGAGACATGATTTGTATGGCCTTGGCTTCCTGCGACTCCAAGAATATGAATTTATATTATGTTCAGGACTTTCTCCCTCTTCCTCCCCGGAGAGGGTGATACAGTCCCTGGCCATTTCCTAGATAAAAGAAAAAGGACCGAGGAAGAGGGACAGGGAAGGGTGGGGGGAGCTTCCTGGGACCCGCCTGTTCTCAGGAGGAAAGTTTGAAAGCTGCAGCCAGGAAAGAGAAGTCGCCTTGTTTGTCAGAGCCATCGGCCCTGCAGGGGACGAGGACAAAATTAGTTTAGGCCTGGGCTTCAGGTACGTGGAGCCTGGGGACCTGTCTCAGGCAGGCTGGCCACCATCTCGTGCCCGTGACACAGCCGCCACCGACATTAGGGTCCCCAGATTGGATGCCGTGCCCCTGGCCTAGCTCAGGCTCAGGCAAACCAGGACACAGCTGCCATCAGCCCCCAGCCCAGGACACGGGGACTTGTCCTCAGTGACGTGGGACACCACAGCTCATCTGGGGGGACCAGCAAGCCCCTCTGTGAGCTAGAGAAGGACAAGCAGGAGAGGGGCACAGAGGGCGAGTGGGGCGCTAGCAGAGCGGACTGTGTAGACACAGAAATGGAGGAGGGCAGGCACAGGAGCTGTCACTCAGAACGAGGAGCTGTGCTGCTGGCCAGACTGACGGGAGGGCACAGCACATCCTGGCAGCCTGCACAGCGAGGCCTCCCCAGGGCCTCAGGGTCACTGCACGGCTGCCCTTCCTTCAAAGGCCAGCCCACCTGGTCTCTCCGTGACGCACCAGGGCCAGCCTGAGTCATCGTGCCCACGCACCTGGGCCCCTGTGGACAGCCCACTCTGCCTGAGCACTTGCCCACACCTCCACACGCTCCCGGCAAACGTGCCCTCCCGGCCTCTTTCCCACTCGAGGGGAGCTCCCCCGGGCGGCTCACCCCTCCTATCTGCATCCTGGCAAGGACACTGCCCACACTGAGGGCACCGTGCCACACACCCACCTGGAGGCTCAGTTAGAAGTGGACAAATGGTGATGGGAAAAATTAAATTAAATAAAATAAATTCTGAAAAAAAGTGGGCAGGCTTACCTGGAAGGTGAGGAGCCAGGGGCACATGAAAGCAAGGACCCTTGGGGGCTCAAGCCCTGTCGTCTGGGACTGCTTTCTCTTCCAGGACTGTGCCTGCTCCTCTCTGCACTGCTTAGCTGTGCATCTTTGGGCAAGTGACTTAACCTCTCTGAGCTTCAGTTTCCTGTCCAATGGGGCTAGTGGCAGTTCCTGCCTTGTGGACTCATGGTGGGTGTGGGGGATTAACACACACAAAGCATGTAGAGCAGTGCCTGGCACTGGGCACCCTTCGTTCATCTTTCAATCTTCCCTCTGGCCCCGAGATCCCTGTCCCTCGATGCCTAGGTGCCCTGTGCCAGGCCCCTGTGTGTGCTTAAGCTGGTTGTGAAATGGGAGACACAGACACTCCCCTCGTTGGTGTGCCCATCTCAGCCAGGTGCCACCAGTGGCTGAGTGTCCTCTGGGTGCTGGGCGCTGGGTGAGGCCACTTGGCACGTCTTTTCTCATTGTGATCCCACAACTGTCCCAATTTCACAGATGAAGAAACTGAGGTTCAGAGTGGTCCAGCTGCTACCCCCGCACCTCACAGCCCGCGAGCAGTCCCACAGTGCCCCCTCCCACTGGCGCCACCCCTGCCCATGCCGGCCGTGATGAACCTTCCTGGGCTCCACAGATGCTGCAGGTGTGTCCACCGGGCTCTGAGGAAGCAGCAGGCATGGCTCCCTCGCCAGGGTGCCATAAGCAGGGTGCTAAAGGCATCCCCGGGCTGGCGGGCTGGCTTGGAGGGAGGTGTCTGCAGGAAGTAGAGAAAAGACTCACAGAGCTGTCCACATGCTCATTCCCCCTGAAAGCATCTCCTCGGACAAAGAACAGCCAGGCCAGGCGGGCAGAGGGCTCAGGTTGGCGCCAGGGCCCAGGCAGCATCGTTCTTAGAGGCATCGGCCATTCCTCTCATTGGCCGGTGGGATTAGGAAAGTGGTGAGACAAACAAGGCACCCCACACAGAGCTGGGGGGCTGCTGGCACTTCTGGGCCCGGGGGCAGGCTGGAAACCAGGGATGCTGGCCTCAGAGGGCTGTGGCAGGGTAGCCCCCCCCCCGCCCCCAAACTGCCCTGGTTGCTGCTCAGGGATGCCGGGTGAGGCGAGCGGGCCACGTAGGGCCCAGCCTGGCACGCGGCCGGGATGCCACCGCCAAGGATGGGAAATGCCTGACTCAGGCCGGAATTCCGTCCACTCTCGGAGCTTGAGGGCTCTCTGCTGCGCTGGGGGCCTGCTGGCTCAGTCCCATCAGGTCTTTCTGGCATCATTTGGCCAACAGCGCTGAGCACCGTGCCAGTGCCCATGCCCTTCAGCAGGCCTGGGGCCGCTGAGCTGTGGGCAGCCATGCAGCCCGAGTGGCTGCTCCCCGGGAGGTTCCAGAAGGAGACGCTTGTCCCCACCGGTCCCAGGACGCATTCGGAAGTGCCTCATGAGCAGGTGCAGAAGAAGCTGACAAGGGCCCGCCCGCCCGGCTGGGAGGTCAGCCGTCAGTGCAGTCTCTCATTTCCTCTCCCAATGGCCCGCAGACAGGCATCGTGCTGGGGCCACGAACTCAGGGCTCAGAGAGGAGGAGGCAGGGGTGCCCAGGCCAGACATGGGCCCACCACCACGGGTTCTAACTACTCAACTGAGAACCGCAACCTTCACCTACTTGACGGGTACAATTCCAGGGCTTTCGGCCTAGTTACAGAGCTGTGCAGCCGTCACCACCGTCTACATTTTAGAATACTGCATCCCCCGACAGTCCATCCGCATTATCAGTGACCCCATTCCTCTTCCGTCCCCTGCCAGCCACAAGCAAACACTGGTCGCTTTCCCTCTGTGTGGGTTTGCCCCTCCTGAACGTGTCATGTGGAGGGATCTTTGATGCCCGGCTCCTTTCACCAAGCATCATGTTTGAAAGTTTATCCGCGTTGTAGCAGGTGTCAGAACATCATTTCTTGATGTGTCTGAAAACGATTCCGTTGTCGAGAGACCGTACTAGTATTTTATTTGTTGAGACATAAGTTGATGGGCATTTGAGCTGTGTCCACGTTTGGGCTATGGTGAATGATACTGCCATGAACATTTGCATCCATGTGTTTGGGTGGACATAGTTCTCATCTCTCCGGTGCATACCTGGAGCAGGGTGACTCCACCAGACGGCAGTTGTAGGAGTGACTTCGGGAGGAACTGTCAAGCACTTTCCCCAGGCAGCGGCGCCGTTTGACGTGCCCACAGCAACATATGGAGGTTCCGTTTATCTGAATCCTCGCCAGCTCTTGTCTTCTGTATTCCAGCTGCCCCAGAGGGTGTGATGTGGCGTCTCCTTGTGGTTTTTATTTGCATTTATCCACCAGGTTTATCGTACTGCTTAAACCTAAGCCTCTATCACAGCGGTTCTCAACCTATGGGTCGCTGACCCCTTTGGGGGTTGAACGACCCTCTCACAGGGGTCGCCTAAGACCATCGGAAAACACATATATGATTACGTATTGTTTTTGTGATTAATCGCTATGCTTTAATTATGTTCAATTTGTAACAATGAAATTGGGGATCACCACCACATGAGGAACTATATTAAAGGGTCGAGGCACTAGGAAGGTTGAGAACCACTGCTCTGTCGAATGAACACAGTGGTCTTCCCTCCCTGCTCCTCTCCCTGCCTCCGCTCCACAAGGCCGCCTGACTGAGGGTGGCGTGGCGTGTTTGAAAGGACGGGGAGGGACAGCAGACCGGGCCTCCGCTCTCCATGCTAAAAGTCCATGGCCAGGTCTCAATGAAGCGCTGGAGGTGCGGCTGGCCCTGCGGGGGCTCGGGGGGTGGCACGAGAGCCATGCTAGGCTGTATGATGAGGCAGGGCACGCGCGGGGAGGGGCACAGACAGCCCAGCAGTTGTGCCTGGAGGAGGGCTCTGAAGGACAAGAAGCATTTTGACAAGAGGGAGGGATAAGAGGCTTCGTATTTTTTCCTTCCTTTCCTTAATAACTGTTCTTTAATTGCCAATTACATGCTGGGCATTGTGCATAGAAGCCAGAGACGCAGGTGTGGGGCGATGCCTGTTCTCTGCCCCTCCTGCCAGGTAGGTGGGGCCTGTGAAGGCAAGCTCAGCCTCCCGTTTGCTGCAGTCGCTCCCGCTGTGAGCAGTCCCTAAATCGCAGGCCAGCTTGTGTCACCAACGATTTCATACAAATCATGAAGATGAGAACAGTGACATTTGTGACCAACTGGACACACATAAGCAGCCACTAGTGCCTTTGTAGCCATTAAACACAATGGCCCGTGCAGCGGCCTTCTAACTGCTCCTGCCCGCGACCGCAGGCCCCTCGGCGCAGCCAGGGCTGCCCAGCGGAGCCCAGTGGTACGTTACTAGTAAGATCTCGGTGTTTCCGTCTTGGTCTCATGTGCGTCTGGGCCATTGGGACAGCGTTTCCCAGGGAAGAACCCCCCCGCCCAAAGGGTCAGGTTTTTATTTGATGGGTTCCCCGGTTCTTGATGGCATACACGCTTGTGCATGGCAATTATTTTGTTCAAGGTCTCAATCCTTTTCTCCAATTCAGGGTCAGAGCGTAGAGCTTTGGGGGCAACTGGGGTTTGGGCAGGGCCTCCGGCCGTCCGAGGCCGCCCCTTGGATCCCTGCCAAGTGGAGCCTTCCATCACGGCCCCTGCAATAACCGCGCTATCGCACCATCTGCGGCTGTCTCGCGGCCCCGTCATGATTTATAGGTTTTCTAGATACTCCGCGTCCCCGCGTCTGCGAGGACTTTTCAATAAAAAGCGAGGTCGTTTGCTTTGTGTTGGGGATGTGAGGGGCCCTTTTCCTGTTTCTTTTTCACTTCAGCTACAAGTGCTGCATTTTAGAAAACAGCACCTCGGCCCAGTCAGCAAAGGAACCGTCCTGGCTGCTGGGAAATGTGAAAATGGAGGCGGTCACGGGCGTCTCGGCCCACGGCGGGATGTGGGAGGAGAAAGTGGAGAGCTCGGCTCACTAATTACATTTTAAAATCTAGCCCCGCTCCCGCAGCTGACCATGTCGCCAAGACCAGGCCCGGCGTTGCTCGGGGACGCACGGCCCTGCCCTTGGCTGCCAGGGGTCGGCTGAGCGTTTGCTCTCCAGTGTTTCCACCTGGGGCACCCCCTCAGGACCTCAGACAAGTTCAGGCCCCCATGAGGGCTGGAGGTGATGGGCAGAGCAGCCACAGGGCCCATCTGCTCCAGCCCCGGGGTCTCTGTGTGGGAGACGCAGATTCAGACGCAGAGGAAACCAGGGAGAGACACCCTAAAGGGCAGAGAGTCCAGGGCAAAAACTGGGGTGCCTCTCAGAGGTCAGCAGACTCCAAGGGCGGAAGCAGCTGTGGAAATCACCAGCCCGACCCCAGGACCTCTCCTGGAGGTCAGAGAGGAGGGAGGCTGAGGCGGAGCAGCTTCCTTCTGTGCCCAGAGCCTGGCCCGTCCAGAACGCCAGAGGCTCTGAGCCTGTCAGCCTGTC
The DNA here is from genome assembly GCF_000327345.1 of Myotis davidii. Classification (NCBI taxonomy): domain Eukaryota; kingdom Metazoa; phylum Chordata; class Mammalia; order Chiroptera; family Vespertilionidae; genus Myotis; species Myotis davidii. The sequence goes on along the minus strand of NW_006286977.1, from coordinate 391,216 downwards.
AGTGGGGGCTTCCTGCACCCCTGGGGGTTCTGGCTCCCCCCTTCAGCCCAGAGGCTGCTGGGTAACAAGTGATCCCTGCTCCCCACTGGGGTCTCTCCCTGAGGGGCAGGCAGACCGCAGGTGGCTTGGCACCCTGCCCTGTTGCTCACTAAGCTGCACTGGTTGTTCAGTCATGCAATGGCTATTTTCATTCAATGTTGACTGACTCCTGCCACACACACCACCCTGCCCCCACCCCCCGGGCTGCACTAACCCCCTGATGTATGTGGGGACCGAAACCCTGCCTCCCCTCCAGGCTGCCAGCTGGGTGCAGGAAATACACGAAATAAACGAACCACACATGTAAACATGTAATTACATATAAACATGTAATTACAAATGTCGAAATAAAAGAATCATGCACGTAAACATATAATTACAAATGTGCAACGCGCCATGAAGGAGAATGAAAAAGACATGATGAGTGATTACAGCAAAGCTGACGTATTTCAGAGGAGATGGTCAGAGACAGCTGGGTTTGGAACAGGCCCTAAAGGATGAATCATCAGTCATTTTGGGGTGCTTAATAGGTAGCATGGTAGCAGGTATGGACTTTGTGTTGATGTATTTGATGTTGATGTGACATGAGTAAGAAATGTCGTTTTCTCCATCCTGCGAATGAGAAAACCGAGGCTTAGCAAGGCCCAGGGTCCTGTCCTGGACAGGGCAGTGAGGAGCTGGGATAGGGTTAGGGTTAGGGTTAGGGCAGTGATTCTCCACCTTCTGGCCCTTTAAATACAGTTCCTCATGTGGTGACCCAACCATAAAATTATTTTCGTTGCTACTTCATAACTGTAATGTTGCTACTGTTATGAATCTTAATGTAAGTGTCTGATATGCAGAAGGGTCTGTGAAAGGGTCGTTCTACCGCCAAAGGTTGAGAACCGCTGGGTTAGGGTTAGAGAGGATGATTAGCACTTTCTTAAACAGGGGCGTGGCCTGAGTTGGTGATGCCCATGCCACTGCCGGGATGAGGTTGGGTGGGGCAAGCCCAGTTTTCTAGACCAGTCCCTGGCGGCCCAGTGCCCTCCTGACTTGAGGGCAGAGGAGGGGTTCTCAGGCCCGGCCTCTGCCAGGTGCCCCATGCCCAGACCACCAACACCCTTCCCTCCCTCGGTGGGCAGGGAAGCAGGTTCCATGTTGAAACTGAAACATTTGTAGGGGACACTGTGCTCCCAAACCGCCTTGGACAGCGGTGGAAACCACTCGGCCGCTTCGGCCTGTTCCCTTTGGTTAGAGACAAAGCAATATGTCAGGCTGCGGCCTCACATCCTGGAGCCAGGCCCCACCGCACCCTGAGAGAAATCCTGCTGGAGTGGGTGCCACGGCTTCTTGCCAGGCTGTGCCAGCGCTCCGGGCGGCAGGGGGCACCCGAGGGAGGGAGGGCCGGCGGGCAGGTACCAGTGTGCGCCTGGCAGCGAGACTAGATAAGCGCTATGGGCCTGGGAGGCAGCTTGGATGGGCAGCTGCGGCTGCATCTGGGAGTTGCCGGTGGCTTCTGTCAGTGGGGAGGATGCTGGGTTTGGGTGTCTGCTTTGTGGACGTGTTCCTCTCCCCTGGCTCCCCACTCGGAGGATTACACAGATTGGAGAAAGCAAGGCAATAGCATCTTGGTGACAGTCCAGTTTTCCTTCCGTTGGGGAAGGTTTTCACGTTGACTCTCACTCCCAGGTCCTCTCCCAGAGCCCCCCTGCGCCTCTCTGCTCCCTCTTTCCAGCTTGCGGATACTTGTCTAGAACACCCCACCTCCCCTGAACCCACCAGTCAGGGAAGGCTCCGTAAGATGGTAACACAGAGAGGAGCCCCAGGCCATCCAGCACAGACATACGAGACTCTTCGCCTCCCACAGCCCGGCCCTGCCTGGGAGACCCGGCGCAGCTCCATGTTGGTCACGGGACCCAGAACGTAGCTCTTGGTCCTGCTGGGCGCCTGGGCTCCCAGTGGCTGTTTCTTTGTATCTTTGGGACAATGGGCCGAGCAGTGCTTACCTATTCCTAGTCCCTTGAAAGTCTTTCTGAGAAGCCACCAATGGAAATCTTCTTGGAGTTGGAGTTGAGGTTGGGATTACAGTACAGTAAGCTTTAGGGTTAGGAGTAGACTTTGGGTTAGAATTGGGTCGAGATGGGTTTAAAGTTGGGTTGAGTTGGGTTTGAGACTAAGTTTAGAGTTAGGAGTAAAGCTGAGTTGGGTTAGGTTGGATTGGACTAGGGGTAGAGTTGGGTTGGAGTTGGTTTAGGTCTAGGTTAGATTTGGAGTTGAGGTTGAGTTGAGTTAGTTAAGTTGACTTGTGGTTGTCCTCTCTCTCTCACTGTTTTTCTCCTGTGAGTAGGAATACATTTAGTTAATGTGTGCATGTGTGAATGTGAGTGTGAGAATGTGTATGTGAGTTTGCATGTTTTAGTGGGTATGTGTGTATTGTTCTGTTTAGTAAATCTAGCATCTAAACCTGGCCTATTCTGGGTGGTCCCAGAGACAATCCCACCCAACTTTTAGTAGCCACGAACAAAAACAACCTCTACAAACAACAAGCCCATTGTGAGAAGCCATCTCACAAGGTGGATTCGGGGCTCCGAGACCTCGCCGTTGAGGGTCTCTCCTCCCTGGTCCCCTTCCCACCTCCCTCCCTGGTCCTGGGAGCCGATGGGCAGTGCCTGGAGCAGAGACCCTGTGCCTCTGAGAACTGCATAGGAAGCCTTTGTCACGCCTCCTGGTTTTCCGAGATGGTCTTGGACTGCTGACTAAACCCACCAGGTTGGAGCCCAAGAGAATGAAGCCTGGGGGCCCTTGAAGTTCTGACTCTTGTGTGGAGTTTCCTTCTGTGGGCTCAGATGCATTGTGGTGCACACTTTCCGAAGCTCTGGGGACTCTTGCTGTCGGCTGGAACTAAGTGCACGCTTACAGATGCCATTGAGATCCCTCCCTGGGCACAGCCTTCCCCCACCTCCATGGCTCTCACTCCACCTCCTCTAAAAGGCTGCCCAGCACTGTCCAAATCCGGGGCCCCCATTAGAGAATTCCATCCACCCGCTGAGGGACTCATGATCCTCCTCCAACCTGCTCGCACTGCCCTGTTCTTAGGGAGCATCACCACTGCCCCTTTCCTGGCCATCCAAGTTCAAATCCATGCATCAGGCTTCAGTCCTCTCGCCTTCATTTCACTTGAACCCTGGCCATGCCACCTCCTCCAGGAGCTGTGCCCTTGGGTGGGCTGGGGTATGCATCTCTGGTTCCGAGGCCTATGTTCTTAGTAAGAAGGGTGAGAGGGAGGAGAAGGGGAGAGAAAAGGAAGGAAGGTGTGCAGGTGTGGTGTGTAGTGAGAGTGCATGAGTGTGTGGGTATATGTGCAGGGGTGTGTGAGTGTGAATTTGAGTGTGTAGAAGTGTATGTGCCGGTGTGTGTATTTGAGGGTGTATAAATGTGAGAGTGTGTGCGCGCATGTGTGGCATCCTCCTGTGCTGCCTGCCAGCTCTCCCATTATCAATGTGCATTTTTAATGCCGGGTCTCATCGCTGTGCCGAGGGCATCTGCACGGAGCTGACTCACACCACTTACAGGGTGAGTCACTCCCCGCCTGAGCCGTGGAAGCGGGGGCGCGCTCGCACTAAATCCCGCTGGCCTTCGGTTCTCAGTCTGAGCCCCCGCCGAGCCACCCACACCCACTCCTGTGCCTGTTATTGTGTTGAAAATGCCACTTCTTGAGCTGGAAAGGGAGAGTGACAGGCTCAATGAGACAGTGGATGCTCCCCAGCCAGATGGGAGAGGGCAGAGGGCAAGCAGCTGCCTCTCCAGACCACCCTGCTCAGAACCCCATGGGCGCCTCCCACGTGAAAGCTCTGTCCAGTCCACTGGGAGGGTCCAACGACAGACAGACAGATAAATAACAAGGAACAGACTAGATGGTGGGAGGTGCTGCTCAATGCTCTTTTGTAGCTGTCAGAACCCCTGAAATTATCGTCCACAATTGTTTGTTACCTGAATGCCAACCCTCTCTGTCCAGGCCGGGCCTGTGCTCACCTGGCCTTTCATTCCTGCCTGGCCCCTTTCACCCGCGTCCTGCCCAGTGGGGAGCAGGGCAGCCCAGGCAGGCTCCAAAGAATGGCTTTGCCCGGCTGTCTCCTCACCCCGCTCCTGGAGTGCCCACCGGCCCTGAACTCAGTCTGTCAACCGTGTCCAAACACCCAAATTTGCAGGGAGCCATACAATCAGCCATTTCTCGGCGAGCTTGACTTCGGGGGACTGCAGGAGCTATTTGTCGCACTTTTAAAGCCTTTTATAGATCAGTTTGTTACCCCTGATGACAGAGAAAGAAATCACGCTATTAGCGGCAGAAACTTTAAACGGTTTTGGGTATCGGGTGTTTCTGATCGGACGCCGTGCTGGGAATAAATGCCTGTCCTCAGGGCTGCGTGCGTGCTGACGCCAGCCGCCTGGCTCTCCCCGCCCCGCACCCTTCCCTTTGTCTGGGCTGTGCTTGACTGAGAACCTGTCGCCAGCTTGCGGCCTCCCAGGCGCCCAGCTCAGGGATGGCCCAAGTGTGGGGTTAGATGTGGGTTTCTTGGCCGAACCCGCTAGACAGTCAGCTCAAACCGTTGAAGGTCATTCTGTCTCTCTTGGTGGCCTCACACTTCCCTCTTCCGGTTCTCGCACTCTCCTGTGCCTCTCTCTGCCTTTGCTCAGCCCTGTCTCCCACCGTCTCTCTCTTCCTCTTCTCTCTCTTTCTACTCTTCCTCCTCCCCCTTCCTC
>NW_006286977.1:380821-386388 GCF_000327345.1 Myotis davidii | reverse complement strand
CGTGGAATCCAAGGAGCTCCGAGGACAGGACAGGACAGGACAGGACACAACAGGGATCGTGTGGGTTCTTGGCCCTGAGGCCCATCTCATGCTGAGGACTAGGTCCCTTCCCAGGCCTGTTGCATCTGCAGGAGTCTGTGGGGCAAACATGGGGGACGCATGGTGGTGTGTGCCCCCCCCCAGCCCAAGGCTGCCAGGCTAATGCCCCTCCCAGTTCCTCTTCCCACACATGGGTTGAGTCTCATTTCCTATTAGGGGCTCGCTTTCTGGGAGGAACCAGCCACCAGCTCAGCTGGCCGTGGCTCAAGGCAGAGGACGGGAGGCCAGTGGAAGAACCCAGACCCAGGCGGGGGACCGAGATGTGCTGGGGGCAATGGCATGGGAGCTGAGCAGAACCTCAAGTGGGTGAGGTGCCACGGTGAGAGGGGTGGGGGATGAGAAAGGCATTTTAGGAGTCAAAAAAGGGAGGTGGGAAAGAAGATTTAGATCTGGGTTCAAATCTCGGTTTCACACTTTTAGGCTGTGTGGCCTCAGTCAAGCCCCTTCCCCTCTCAGATCCTGTTTCTTGACCAATTAAAGGGCCACCCCGAGCCTCTTTTGTGAGGGAGTGACATGAGCTCAATGGAGGTCTTCTCTGCCGTGATGCCCCCGTGGCAGCAGGAGAAATAGGCCTACGAAGAGAGCGTGTGGAGCTGGCGTCCCGCCTCCTGCCCGCGGGCCCGTCTCCCGTTGGCGGGCTTCGGAGGCCAGGCTATGCAGCTGGACTCCAAGGGGTGGACAAGGGGGCGGCATCCCTGGACATTTCCGTGCGGAGCCAGGCGTCGTCTGGTTCCTGTGGCGGCGGGGGTGCGCTCCCATCGCGGGACTTCTCCCCCCGCCTGTCCAGCGTCTCTGGGAGGCTCTCCTCTCCTTCTGACAGCGCGGGGTGCAGGGCCGCTCAGGGGAGATTTTCCTCCAAGAGCTCCAACAACTTGTGAAATGTTTGGCAACGTGTTCTCCGTAAGACCCAGGCCCCGGAGAGCCTGTCTTCGAACGACAACCAGGGCCTTCAATGCCGAAGCTGCCTTCCTTGGGGACCAACAACATATGGAATTTATTTTTAATTTAAAAGAACAACAGACTGCTTTCTCCCTCTTCCTCCTGCTGCCTGCTGCCGTCCCTGGCCGCCCCATAAACACAGGCTGCTGCTACCTCCAGGGCTGGCTCACTGTGTCCAGCCTGGAGAATGTTCTCCCAGCTCCACTTGGCCAAACGTTCCCACGCTTCCAGGCCAGGCCAAGACTCTGGCTGGACCAGGACGCCCCACAGACATGCTTGACCCTTCCCTTCCCCCCTTCTTCACCCCTCTGACTTCTCCCTCCAGAGCATGTCCCCTCTTCCTGCCCTTGGGGGTGTCCTGGGAGGGAAAACAGTGGCCTAAGGGCTTGGAGGGTTCAGATGAGAAGTCCAAGGGGACTTGGTCTCATGGTGATGTCCCTCCATGGTGAGGCGGTGCCTCCCCGACAGTGAACGGCCTGGTGCTCCAGTGCCACCCCACCCTCCCCACAGCGGCACCCCGGCCTGTGCCCTCGCTGCAGCTCCAGGCACTATGCACTGTTTGATGTCATCCTTGTCGAAAGCCCATTTTACAGATAAGGAAGTTGAGTCTCAGAGGCCTGCCCAAAGTAGAGGGGTACAGTGAGGACTTGACCCCCATGCTGACCCTGAAGCCTGCCCCCCAACTCCTCTGTAGCACTGTTCCCATCACAATCCCATTACAGCTGATTTAGAACACAACAGGGGAGGGGCTCTGTGATGACACTGATGGCCACAAGATGTGCTTTCACAGGCACCTGTCATTTCAGGAGGGATTCAAGTCAGTTAGGTTTGGGGGATAGAGAATGGGAGAGAAAGAGAGAAGAGTGGGCATTGTGGCTAATGCAGTGCTCAGCACACGCTTCTCCAGGCTGCGGCTGCAGGAGCCCCCTCCCAGCTGTGCCGGCAGCAGCCAGCCCCTGCAGAGGGCAGCCTGGGTTCATCACGGCCATCGGCTTTCTCTCCGCGAGGGACACCAGGGCTCAGCATGGCCCACGGGCGGCCGTGGGAGGGCGGCTGGCCTCTCAGGATGGCTGGCGTTTGGGAAATGCTGGGCGTCCCGCCCCGTCTGCAGATAGGAGAGTCTCACCACTCCGGGTTGCAGTTTCGAAACAGTCAGATAACCCTGCTCCCAGAGAAATGGCCTGAACACCATTTATAGATAGTGACACAATTTAATGAGATAAAGCCTGGGGCATCCATGAACCAATTTATGGTACCAGCCGTGATGAAATGGCTCTTCTCTTAATAGATACCCAACTGAGCACAAGCCAGCGCTCAGAGCCTCAAAGAAACTTCTCGGCTCCAGCCTCTTGAAATGTTGGGCACAATCCAAGCACTTGTCAGTCTTATCACTACCGTGAAAATGATGTGTTTGTGTCACATTCTGCGGAACCTGCCTGCCCAGGGAGAGGCGCTCCAGCTGCTCTCGGGGATCCGAGCCAGCGTCTTCACCCTGTGTCCACGTAATGCAGAGCCTGCATTCCAGTGCCCCCTTCTAGACGGGAGATTTGTGATGGATGGTTTGTCCAGAAGAAGTTTAAACAGCTGGACGGGGAGTAAATATCGTGTTTGCTGGTTCTCCGTTTCCTTGAGGCAGCTGGTTGGCTAATGACTCCGGCGTGGGTTGACTGTAGCCAAACAGAATATCAGGCCTACTTAAGAAAAAAGAGGAAGATTCTCTGCCCCCTGCCCCCCATTCCCGCTATCATGGGTCCCCAAGACAATGACCCCCTCTGGCCGCAGCCCCACAGGCCCCTTCAAAGGGGCAGTCGTCCCCCGTGGTGTCTGTCTGTTCAGCCTGGAGAAATGACTTCCTCCCTGAGCTCCTAAAACATTTATCATCCGGACGATTGGCCAGGCAATTAATCATGTCCTGCCTTGAATATCTCTTCTATTGTTGTATTGAACGGCTATTTAACCCTTATCAGTGGAAAAGTTTTCAATAGCCTGCCTTTCTGACAAGACGGGAGCTTCCCCAGTGCTGGGCGGAGGCCCACCTCTCCCTCTCCCGCCCAGAGTCCGATGTACCTGGTCTTGTACAGGGGGCGGGGCTGGCTCCACACTGAGAATGAGCGCTCAGCACAGGGGGTTTCTCCCACGTGCCCCGTAAAGGGCCAGCGTCTCGGCCTGATTCTGGGCATCGCTCTTGGCTCCCCCAGGTACTGATTCAGCACCTTCACGGGACCAGGTGCTCCGGACACCACACCACCAGCAAGTGGTGCCCACGGGTCTCCTCGAAGGTTCTGGAATCCGGTCCCTCGCTGGGAGGATGCATTTGTCCCTCAGGGAGAAGTTGTCTTTCCTCAAAGGCCCTCGGTGGGTGCCAAGGATCCTTCAAGTCTGGGCAAAGTGGGTTGTTTTGGTCTTGAGAGCTGTGGCTTCCAAAGGGTGGAGGTGAGTGGCAGAGGTCCTGGTCACCTACCCCAGAGAAGCCTGGGCACAGCCAGAGGGAGGAAGTGCTCCAGCAGGGGTGGTCAGAGACCAAGGGACAGGGTGAGAAAGCACAGGCCGGTGGGGGACGGGGAGGGGAGTAGATTCAAAGGGGTGCCCCCCCACGTACAGCAGAAAACAAACGTAATAAACACGGAACTGTGTATGAAAAGTGTGTCATATTTTTTGTGAAAAGTATATCAGAGGGACTGGCTTGTCTGGAAATGGAAGAAGTGGCAATGCCAGCCGTGCAGATAGGTAATATTTAGCTATGCTTTGAGGGCAGGTAGGAGTCTGTTCACATAATACAAGTCTTTTAGGGAAACAATAATAAATAGATTTTCCTGCATTTGATGTAATAAGAGTTATGATTTGTAAGCATAATATAGTCCATCTAATAGAATACATTCACTATGTGGCCTGTAATATATAACAGATTGAAAAGTATATATGAAATGCTCTTTCAGTAAGATGGTTTTCATTGGACCAGTGGTTACAGCTTTTAACTCTCTCACTGATTTTTAAAAGATCCCTCTGGTCCCTGTGTGGAGACTCTTTGGGGGTGCAGGGGGAACCCAGGATCCCAGTGAGGGAGCAGTCATGGTTGTCATACACCAGGGAGATGGGGGAGATGGGGAGCAGCTAGGGCATTCCAGAAACCTTCCTCTGGACCTCCCACTCTTGGGTTCCCTGCCTTCTTCCTGACTCCCCCGCATGCCTCCCCCCTGCACCCTGTTTGTGTGTTGAATGGGGGACTCTGAGGGCAGAGTCAGCTGGACCGTCTCTGCCTGGTGAGCACCGGCGGGTTCGGCTCTTCTCGGGACCCCATCTGTGGGCTTTGTCACGGCAGCGCAGGCCGGAGTAAGAGGAAGCTGTCTCCCAGGCTGTATATTTTTCTGGGCAAATCCTAGCTTTTCAAACCATACTTCATTCCTGCCTGGGGTTTATGGCTCTCACGGGGCCCATTCTGCAGCCCACTTCCCAGCAAAAGCCAGATTTGGGGACAGCTGAGACCAGCCCCAGGCCCTAAGAGAGAGACCTACATCTCCCCAGAGGGCCGCTGGCCCCTCGGACAGTGGATCCTCTGTGAACCTGTGGTGACCATTACAAGGACATCAAGACTTCCTGCCCCGGTGCCTGTTAAGAAACAACACACACACACACACACACACACACACACTAAAAATTACTGATGATTATGGAATTCAAGGTGACCTTACCTCCGTCTGGGCCCAGAGAAGGCAATGAAGTCACTTCCTGAAGCCACCCTGGAAAACGGGGGTGTGGACCCGCTGAGGGAGCTCTGCTCCGAGGAGGCACAGGAGGTGCAAAAGTGTAACACCTGCTGGGTAATGAGCACGAAGAGCTCTGGCCACTCCTGTTCCCTCTCCTCCCAGACATCTCGACCCGAGGGCAGCCCCGAACACCCGGGACATCTGCTTATCGCCAGCCACTGCTCTGATGACCCCTGGGCTGGATTGAATAGTGCCCCCCTAAACTTCACACCCATCAAGGACCTTATTTGGAAATAAAGATCTTTGCAAACGTACTTAACTAAGAATCTTGAGATGACATTATTCTGGATTTAGGGTGGGCCTAAGTCCAATGACTTGGTGTCCTTGTAAGGAAAGGAGAGGACATAACGATTCCATTTCATCAAAGACAGATGCCTAGGAGAAGGGAGACAGCTGACACACTGGCACATCACCTCCTCCAGGAAGTCCTTCAGGGTGGGCTTAGTGGAGATGAGCAGCAACACTGTGAAAGCCTAGGCCTCTGCCAACGCCTCACCTGACCATCATCACCTGTGTCTTTGTCTCTGAAGGGTCTTTCCGTTCTGAGGGGTGGGTTTCTGATCCTCCGAAGATACACAGGATAAAGCAGCATGCTGTCTCTGTTCCTCCATGATCACCAGGGTTGATGTGACCCAACTGGCTGGTCCAGCGGATGGCCCCTGTCCCCCCAGAGGTACAAAGTGATAAACCTTCCCCAGGAGGAGCAGCCCAGAGCTCCATGTCTGGCAGAATTCTGAAGCTACAGAATTGTGCAGTGATTGATTA
>NW_006286977.1:366136-380009 GCF_000327345.1 Myotis davidii | reverse complement strand
ATGGGGACAGGTGTGCCATGCATTTGTCATCCTTCATAACTGAGAACCCCATTCTCCCTCCCCAAAGCCCCATACATTTTCTAGGTCTTAACCCAGTGTCATATACATGATAGATGTTAAAAGTATTTGTTGTTTGATCGATAGTTTATTCAGTAGTCATTTTATAGCCCAGTGACTACATGCTAGATTAAGAGAGAGGGTGTCAGGGAGGAAAGGGGAGAAGAATATGGCTGCCAGAGAGGAGACAGGAACTGTGCTGAAGTCAAAGTTCAGCCATCTCACCAATCTGGGCATGAGGGGTCCTTCTTTCTATTCCGACCAAGGACCTACGATGTGCCTGGTGCTGCCTGGAGGCTCAGGGTCCCATGCCCATGCTCAGGAAGGCACCCTGCCCATCTCTAATTTCATGAACTTTATGCCAGGAAACCCTGCTCGTCTCCCCCAGGTCTTCAGCGCTGAGCCACTCACCCCGTGGAGAGGAAGCGGGGCTCGGGGTCTGTTTGACAAACACTCCAATGAAAGCAGCCCTCAGCAGCGGGAGAAAGGACCTATTTTCCAGGGCCTTGTCAGAGAGTCCAGAGTTGAAACTCTTTTCTTGAGAAAGGAAAATACCATGCAGACCCACACCCGCAAATGCATAAATGTGGGCGTGATTTATGAGCCCACACGTCAACCAGTGTTTTCTCTCGGTGACTGAAATCTTTCCTCCTCTTGGACCAAGACATCAACAGTATGGTCATTGTATGTTTTTCCACTTTTCCCAGAGCCAGGAACCAGGAAAAAAGCTAAAAATGAAAATGTAAGAAAAATGAAGTTCAGGCCATACCCACCACAGTTTGGGGAGCCGTGGAAGGCCGCTGGCTCAGAGGCCCAGGGCCCGACCCCTAGAGCCTCACCCTCCGACCTGACATGCCTTGGAGACACACAGGCTCCGGGCCCCACACCTGGCACTCATCAGCACGCCTCTCGTGGGAAGGCCCTGCGCTGAAGGACGCTGAGTGGGGAGACTCAGTGGCCTCCAAAGGCTTCTCCACTTCCCTGTTGGCTTCTGAGTGTTCAGAGGAGACGACACCCTCTCTGAGGGGTGGCCGAGCACCAGCTTTGGGCTAACGTCTCTCCTGGTCCCCCTCAGTGTCACTGCTCCAGTCCCTGAGTCACCAAGAGCCTCTCTGAAGGGCACCAGGCCCAGATAGGTGCCAGTCACATGAGGACACCACCCAGGCCTTGCATGTGAAAAGCAGCAGATCTCAACTGGGGTGACCCCCCCAATCCCCAGGGGCCACCTGACCATGCCTAGAGCCATTTGCAGTTGTCACAGTTCTGTGGTGCTGCTACTGGCATCTCATGCATGCCTGCCAGGAACGCTGCTAAGCACTGACCACGCACAGGGCAGCCCACAGCAGAGCACTCTCCAGCCCTCATCAGGGCTGCCCGGGCTGGGACACTGGTCTGGAGAGATTTCTCTCCTACACCTTCTCCTTTGAACCTTTTCTGCCATGTGACCGCCCCTCCTTTTGTCTCTTGGGACCTTCCCATTGTTCAAGAATTGATGTGCCCATTTGAAGAGGGAACAAACCAAGGAATGGAGTGGGGCATGGGTCCCTCACAGGCGAGGACAGCCACCTGCCAGCCGTTCCCGCCACCTGCCCTCCTTACTCACTCTTCCTCCTGTTCTTTGATGGGTGGCCTGTTGTACCTTCAAAACTAAAATCGAGTGAGAGTGAGTGCCAGATGCAAGCCCAGTCTTTTGCACCCGAGGACAACTAAAGATCGGTGGTGCTGAGAGACCCCGAAAGATTGGAAAGAAAGAAAACGTTCTTAGTGGTGAATGGCCCTGGAGCAGAGAAGAAAGCACCGGCCGGCCCTCTGCATGTGTCCCATGGAGACGGTCTGTAGAAATTCCCAGAGAAGGGCCTCTGGATCCTTCCCTCCCAGGAGCCTGCAGGGAGGGAGGAATGAGACCACCCAGCTGGTGGGAGCCCGCCAGACCCAACATGGAAGGGAGAGGCCAACTTTGAGCCTTCTTCATGGCCGGAGCTTGGAAGCAGATTGGGGCTCCCAGGCTGGAGAGCCCTTGGGGAGCTGAGCTTTGGGAACCAGAGAGCGCTCCAGGGATTGGTGATTGATTACATCAGGCTCAGGCGAGTCCTTATTGGCTCTGCATCCTCTGGCCTCTGGCCTTCCCCGCCCCCGCTGGCTGCTCTATCCCCAGGCACTTCCTACCTCAGGCTTGCCCTGTTGTACCCTCTCCCTGTGACATTTCCCGGACAGTTTCTCTGCTCCAATGTCACCTCCTCCTAGAGGCCTTGCCTGAGTCTCTTTGACCCTCCATGTGTGTCTACCATCTGGGCAGGGACCTTGTGTCTTGCCGCCCATGCCTGGCAAATGGCAGCTGCTCTGTCAATATGTTGCTGACTGGGTCGCACTCCTATTCTGGGGGCTCTGCCAGGGCTTCCCCAGGTGACTTACTTATGAGGTGCTCTCCCCTGACTGGCTTAACTAAGCTCGTCGCGGATGGTATTAGTAGATTCCCCCTCCATCCCCCCAAATTAACAACATGATTGAGAGGCTGGCGTGGGCTCTGGATCTAGCCGGACCTGAGTTCCATCTTGGCTCTCCCTCTCTGTGACCTCAGGTCAGCCACATGCAACCGCTTTTTTGTCTATAAAACAGAGGATAGAAGCCTTGGTGCCTAGGCCTGTTTGGAGAGTTAGATGAGATGATTCGTTTGGGGTGCTGAACCCCGTGGTAGGTATAGCATCCCCTCCACACTGGGAGAAGCATGGTTAGGCAGAGGTCCTGGGAAAATGGGACGGTTTTTCTCCCTGACCCGGGAGCCTGGGGATGTCTCTTTCCCAGTCGTTCCTTTGGGGACCACCAAATTGTTCCACCCTCCAGGTGCGACTCATTTGAAAAGACCAAGGGGCTGTAGAAAAGCCGCTCCCTGCACATGGGAAACTCAGTCATGGGATTTGCATGAAAAGCATCTCAAAGCCGCCTTATTCAGCCTTCAGATATGCGTGGCCCCTTCCCACCGCCCTTGCCAAATATTAGAGGTGGCCCGTTGGAGCTTCCTGCACCGAAAACAAAAGACTTGTAGACTTGGTCGCTGTTCACATATGCCCAGCAGAGCTGGCAGGGCCCCAGAGAGCCCCACACCGGCCCGCTGGCCTCCCGCCGCCAACCCCCACCTCAGGACAGTGCCTATGAGGATCTGCATCCTGGGCTGGTGATGGCTCAGCTCCCAGGGAGCAAGGAAATGCCCCAGGCCTCCTATCACTCCAGATCCATCTGTTGCCTCCAAAGTTCCTCCAGGACCAGGCCCCGGGCCAACACTGGCATGTTTGAGCAGAGCGACCCCTCATTTCACACCAGGCTGCACCCTGAGTCCCCAGTCCTGGCACCCGCATGCCCCTCACGCAGCCTCCCACCTAACTTCAAGCCCAAGCGCCTTGGGCTGCGGTCAGTCTGGCCTGTGGGCCCTGCATGCTCCCCACACAGCCTGAATCCCAGGCTGTCTCAAAGGCCAGCCCCTGCCACCGGCATCGGGGACCCTGCTTTCCCCCCACTGTGAGGACGGCCTTTTGCTTTCAGGAGGTTCATTCATTCACTGTTCATATTTTCTTCCATTCACTCAACAAATACTTACAAAGCCCCCCATCTGAGTGAGCATAACGCAGAAATGAATTCAGAATCCAGGGTCCCACCACTGTGTGGCTCTGAAAGGCAAGTGAGAACGTTTTTCTCAGCCGGTGGGCCTTGCCGTTCTTTCGGTCTGCCCCGCATCAGCTTTCCCTGCTTAGGGAGCCACGGCCTGATTTTGCTTGGGGAAGCATTCCCCTGCCTGCCCTGCTGTAGTCAGGGGGCCGGCCCAGTGCTGGCTCTCTCCTGAGCAGGCGAGCCAGGCTGGGCCAGACTAGAGCCTCACTCCTTCCTGAGGGAGGAATCGATTGGGTCAGGGATGAGAGGCACGTGATCCAAGTCAGGCCAATGAGTCCAGAAACACTGCTCAGGGCTGAAGACTCCATTCCATCAATCCAGAAAGGCTTCCTGAAGGTGGAGCTTCAAGTCCACCTTCAGGAAGGAAGGAAGCGATTCCAGCCAGCACTCTCCTATGGCCATCAGCCACCTACTGACCCATCCACCCAACATTAGTTGAAGACCTACAATGCACCAGATGGTTCCAAGGAAAGCTGGATGTAGTCTATGCTTGCTTGTGGCTTGGCAAAAAGATTGGGGACCTCTCACCAGCATATAAGTGGTTTCTAATACTCCCCCCGCCCTCCGCCACTCCAGCCCCCGCCTGAGAACTAGACTGTGATCTGAGTGAGTTCCTCTCAAAGGGAGAAATGGCAGCAGTCCCCAGAGAACCCGTTGGGAGCACCGGCTGTGAGGAGGTTGTCAGGACGCGCTGAGTCCTCTCCGAGGGGCTCTACGGTGCGCTAAAGCAGCCTGGGCATCAAGCTGGGTTCAGGGACAAACCCTGTCCCTGGGCCGCTGTGTGACCTTAGACAAGTGGCTTCCCTTCTCTGGCCTACATGGTTTCTAGGAGCCTATTCAGTAAAATGTGTTATTTCCAAATCAATCAGATAGAAATGCCGAGTCCAGGAGGCGGAGTCCGTGGGGCTGCCCCATGACCTTTCGGGAAGGTGCTGCCATCTGTCATGATTTCAGAGGTTCCTCCTCCACTGGACCCCCAGTTGCCCTGAAAGGGCCTCTCGCCACACCGAGCCCAGGTTCCCAGCACCAGCCCTCCCCTCTGTTTTCTTTCTGTTCCAGGCAGAACAGGGTGGGGAATTCTGTCCAAGGAAGACAGAGATGCTCAATGTTGCTAATGGGATCCCAGGAAAATGCAGCGTAAAACCGCGCCAGTTATTCAGCTTCACGCGGTGCTTCTCACAGGGGCCTGGCTAGAACCCGCCGGGAGAGCGAGCCTGGTTTCCTTGGAAAGGGGCACCTCGGCGAGACCAGCTTCCCAGCACAGAGGCCGGAGAGAGGCTCTGCAAGGCAACCTGAGACAAAGACCCAGGCATGAAATCTCTCTCTCTCTCTCTCTCTCTCTCTCTCTCTCTCTCTCTCCCTCCTTACACACACACATGCACACACACGCACACACATACATGCACACTTGTGTGCGCGCGCACACACACACACACACACAGAACGAGGCCGTTTCTTCTCCACTTTTCAAAGGAAAGGCTGTGTGTGGGCTTCACTTGGCCCACTTTGGAAGATGCCTCGACTCCGGGAGGCTCTCAGAATAAAATCCAAACTCTGCACGTCCAAGGCCAACAAGGCCTTGGCTCTGACCTCACCCTGCTCGCTCCCTCCTCCCTCATGACCCGCCAGCCTGCCTGGCTCCTTCCTGTTCCTCGAAGACTCGGGCTTGTCCTACTTCAGAGCCTTTGACATCCATGTCCCTTTAGTCTGAGTGCTCTTTGGGGGGCCATCCCTGCTGCCCCTCAGGCCTCAGCTTGATGTCTCCTGATCTGAGAGACCTCCCTAGAATATCCCCCGTCGAAAGCAAGCCCCCCTTTTTCGTTTTCCCCTGGCACTTCTCATTCTCTGAGAGCATGTTATTTATTTGCTGGTTATTTTCTGATTCCTCCTGGCAGAAAATGAACTGTGGGAAGGCAAGCGTCACATCGGCTGTTCATCATTGGATCCCGAGTCAGAGACAGCGCCTTCCGGATCTTGCAAGAATCTCCTGCTGGCCCGTCCTATCTGCAAACATTCAGAAGGGCATTCTCGGAGACGTGCACAGCCTGGCCAAGTGCTATGGTCTGAATGTTTGTGTCCCTCCCAAGTTCCTGTGTTGAAATCCTAATCCCCTATGTTAAGAGGTGGGGCCTTTGGAAGGTGCTTAGTTCTAGGGGATTAGTGTTCTTAATGAAAGAGGCTCTTTGTCTCCTTCCACCAGGTGAGGACGCAGAATGGGCTGCCTATGAACCAGGAAGAGGACCCGCACCAGAGTACAGCTGCGCTGGCGCCTTGACCTGGGACGTCCAGCCTCCAGAACTGTGAGAAATAAATTTCTATTGTTTCTATGCCATCTAGTCTGACATTTTGTTACAGCAGCAGAGCCGGACTGAGACACCAAGTTGACACATTACAAAGCCATCATACTAGGTCCATGTCAATACAGAAGATAGAGTGAGTGAGTTGTTTTGGATTAGGGTGTGATGGTAATCCTGGTACATCATTTTCTGGGAGGTCGTGCCTCTGCCCGTCCTCCAGCTGCCCGTCCCAATTCCTCCCTCCCACCCCACCCCCCCTCCAGGGCCCGCAAACACCCCGGGCTCATCTGGGCTATCATCGCTGCCCCGAACACTGATCCTCACCCCTCTGCCTGGGTACTCTCAACACCTTTCAGTATTCCAGCGCCAACAATAGCACCTTTGGGAGTCACTGCCCACCACGGCTAAGTCACCGACTTCCTCTGTGTCCCTCCCTGCAAACTCCATTATTCCATGTTTCTTGTGTCTCTTTCCATTCACCAACAAAATATATATTTTTTCTCACAGGAAAGATAGCACCCATTATATATTTTTTTCTGCATCTTACATTTTTTTTCCTCTTAACACTGTTTCTTGGAGACCTTTCTGAGTCACTATACACGAGATTGCTTTGTTCTTTGTAACTGCTGCATGGGATTCCGTGAAGGGGGAGGGAACCATAATTTATTCAACTGGTCACTTTTTGTTGGAAATTCAGACTGTTGGCCTATTCCACTCTGATAAGCAAGTGTGGTGAACATCTTCGCACATTTCCAGATCATGCTTCAGCCCCTCCGACACCTGGCTGGCTTCTAGTGCTCCTCAGGGTCCCCTCCAAGGAGCCCCCCTAAATCCTGACTAAGTTTGGCTGGCTGCCCTCTGGGACTTCCAGGCCCCTGGGACACACCTGCCCTGTCACTCTTACTACAAGGTATTCGTGTGTCTCACTTTCCTTGTGTGCTTTCACCTCTGACTCTCCAGCACAGTTGACGGTGCCTGCCACACCGTAGGCATGCGACTAGGAATTGAATGAACTTCGAAAGTAAGCCCTTGGCTTTCAGGGCCCGCCAAAGCTTGCTCTGCCTTAGTTTACTTCTGTTTTCTTTCTTTTTTTTCTTCCTAGTTTACTTCTGCATCCTCACCTCCTACGGCCCCTCGGTGTCCACTTGGCTCAGCCAACCGTCTCCTTTCCCTCGCCAGCCTTTGCTCATGCCCTTTCCCCTCTCCGGAATGCCCTCCCCTTCCTGAAGCCCTCTCCCTTCCTCCACCTCCTTCACCAGGGACGCTTTCGCTGAAATATCAATCTCTCCCTTTCCTGAACTGCTGCTGCCTTTATAGTCACTTTGGCATATTTCTCCAAGCTCCATTGCTCGCTAATTGTTTCCCGTCTGTTGGTTTTGTGTCCCCAGATAGACAGTGAGTTCTTTGAGAGCGGAGTGTCTTACACAATCCAGCACCTCCCGCAGCGCCGCACTCATGGTGGCTGCTCAGGACTTCCGTATTGCTAAAGCAATTGGCTCCTTCATTGATTGAGTCAGATTTCCACACTGATTGCTGGAGATTGTCCGTGGGGGCCCAAGGAGGTGCTAAGCATCATGGTCCTCATGCCCTTTCTAGTCGGAGACACAAGCCATGTGTCCGTGGGAACTGGCTCTCCCTAGACCTTCACCCCAACCCAGTTAGACTGGGCCTTCTGCAAGAGAGGCCTCGGCTTTCACGGCTTGCTGGGCCCTGTGGACCTAAAAACATCTCCTGTGGAAGTTGCATGTAACACCTGTCTTGCTTCCTTGGCTCTTCGGGATAAACAGAGCCTCCAGAGAGAATCAAGTGAGCTTCACCCAGACTCCACGTCCAGTCATATTTCAGAGACAATTAGACACAAGTCTGACTCAATCAGCCTTTATTTCCATCAAAAGAGACAGGAAGCAGGCCACCCAACCCATTAGGGTAGGAGAGTTAAGCCAGGTTTAATAGAGCCCCCAAAACATTGGACTAGGTTTGCAACTAAACTTTGGGAGGAAAAAAAGAGAAAGAGGGTGCCAGAGACGTGTGTTTACCACCGACAATCCAAGCTTGGGGCTCAAATTGATTTAGCCTGCCGGCTAAGGATGAGCTGGCCTGGCAAAGGCAGGAGGAACAGTGCCAATTGCAGATGCAAAATTCAGCTGGAGGTTTTTTCTCTGTTCTTGGTTTATTTATTCGACCTTCTCATTAGCCCACATACCCCTCAAGGCACTTGGGTTTGTGGATGCTTTTGGACTCCAGGGAGCAGGCCCTAAGGCATCTGTCTAGGCTCTGCTTGGCGCAGCACAGTCCCACAAATCTCCCATCTCGAACCCTGGGCTTTGATTGCCAAACAAGGATCTGCCTTCCTACTGTGAGATGCCTCCCCAGCTCTTTCTGATTCTGGTGGGCTCACTCCACTCCCTACCACACGACAGGGATGCTCAGATGTCTTTATTCAGTCGAATGCAAGGAGGGAACACCTCCTCTGGCAGCCCCTGGAGACTCAGACGTGATGCCCACCCTCCCCATACTCCCCATCTAGTGGAGGAGAGTCGTGAGAACAAACCAGCACAAGACAGGGCAGCATGTCCTGCAGATCATGAAGGAATAGGGTGCGTTGGGGCTCTGTGCTCTAGAAGCAACAATGACTGATGTTTGGGGGGGGCGGGGCTCAGCTTGACATCTGAGCTTGATCTTGAAAGGGAGTAAGAGTTTTCCAGGAGAAGGGGGTGTAGAGGAGGAAAGTATTCAAGGTAACGGATATCAAATGTCAAAAGGGCCAGCAACGGTAGGTATGGAGTGTGCTGAGAATGTTCCACAAGGCCAAGGATTCCAGGTGGGTGTGGCTCAACGGGCCACGTGCACCTCGGGCTTTTAGAGGCAAAGTTAAGGAGTTCGTTGTTTCCGGTAAGCAGCAAGGTGACAATGCAGGTCTCTAACCAGAAGAGGAACATGAACAGATCTCTTTAGAAAGAGGATGGTTCTGCGGCCATCCTGCCCCAGGGACCAGTATGGGAGGTGTGGAGACCCGGGAAAAGGCTGATGCTGCAGTTCTCCAGGCTAAAGGGTTGAGCCCAGTGAAATGGTGGTGGGGATGGAAAGGAAGAAGGACCGCGTAGACTTAGGAGGCAGCATCCTTCGCATTCTGGTCGTGAATGGTCTATTGGCTCAGGCACAGGGGGCTAGGATGGTGGGTGATGCCAAAGGCTCTCTTTAGGGGGATGGAATGACTGGCGATGCCGTTGCCAATGGCCAGGAATAGAGGAGGAGAAGCATACCTCGGTGGGAAGCCAGGGGTTCACTGTGGGACATGGAGGACAGCTGGGCAGCTCTGTCCACATGGTGTCGAGTGCTCAGAGTGAGAGGTGAGGGCAGAGGGTGAGGTTTGTGGAGACATCCTAGGTAGTGGTAGGTGAAAGGTTAAGACAGAAAAATAAGACCCAAACACTGGAGGGAGATGGACACTTGGGCTGGGCCTCAGAGAGATTATGAAGGGGAGGAAGCAGTCAGGACCGAGGGCCAGAAGTCAGAGCAATAATCTCCAAGGAAAGGCAGATGGCAATGCGTAAGGATGGAAAACTGGCCCAAGGCAGAAAGCTGTTGCACTTGAACACCCACCATCCCTCTTCGTGGGTCCAACGCACTGATTTCAAAGGGAGCAAACCTATAGCGCATTTTGTTTGGGTGACTCTGACCCTGCCACCCTCGCCTTCCTGAGTCCTGAAGTGGTCACATGACCCAGGCCTGACCCGCAGGATGACCACTACCTTCTGGCCACAGCTTAGGGATAAAACTGTGACTCGAGAGAGGCCAGTGAGAGTCCATTCTAGAGCCTTTGTTGAAACCATTGGGAAAGAGACTCGTCCTTCCTATTGGGGTTGCTATGCTGTAAGATAGCAGGGAAGAGCTCCCAGATCTCAATTTGTCACCTGCTGGGAGAGCTAGCCTGAACATGAAACCAACACGGGGAAAAAGCGCTGAGACAGAGACTGCTGTTGATATCATTTACTCCTTGCATCCAGCAATGCCTAGATGTTTTAAAAGTCATTTGGGCCAACACATTAGCTTTTAAGCTTAAGCCGATCTCATCTGGGTCCTGCCACTTACAATCAGAGGGGTCCTGACCCATCCAAGGCTCCGTGGCAGCTGAGAGGCTGCTGGATATGAGAGTGGCATCTGGAAAAGACTCGAGTCCAGCCCTGCACATCACACAAAACGCCACACACAGATTGTGGTCCCAGGAAAACACACACAACTAGAAATGGATGAACTGGCTGTGTCTCAATACCTGTCAGCCTGCAAACACAAAGATTCCCTTTACGTTTTTCAAGGGCTGAGTCACACAGTCCAGGCTTGGCTGGGCATGTCAACGTATTGTCCCTGCCAAGGAAGATGGTTAAGATGGGAAGGCTGATTTATTTGAGTACTCGTGTGTCAACATCATCCTGGAAAAAAGAGAGAGCATAAGATGTTTTGCTGGCATGTGCTATTATTACCAGAGGTCTCTTTCTTGTCCTCAAAGACCCAAAGCCCATGAGGTTAGATGTTGTTTGAGGAAGTTGGCTGAGCATGGGCACATGGTATGATGGGCCCAGGGGCCTGGGAGAGGACAGTCCTTGCCCAATGCCACGGACAAGGTGGGGGGTGACTACTTTATATGTAGTGGTCTCGGACCTGAGTCATGAGAAGGAGCCAGGTCTCTGAAGATGCTAGGTAGGAGGGATTAACAAGTGCTAAAGTCTGAGGAACAGTAACAAGGCCAGTGAATCCGAGCCACAGTGAGAGCAGGAGAGAGGACCACCACATTCTCCATGTGCCACCCATTTAGGCTCTTGGCTATCTGGTCTACTCTCATACTTAATATATTTAGTCTCATCTTCCCATCTGCCCGTTCATCCATTCATCTATTCCACAAATATTGATTACACCAGACAGTAGGCAGCACTAGGACCTGAAGGAACTGTTCTCCCAGCAGAAAGGGAGGACCCACAGTCTAGGCAGAGAAAGCCACAGGAGCCAAAGCCTGGAAAGGAAAAAGCTCCCCACTGGGTGGGGCCTGTTGGAAAGGGTCTGGAATGCCTGGCCTCCATCTCCACCATGTTGCTAGAGCAGAGCACCTACATGCAGAACACCGGGAAATGTTGATACATGAAAAAAAAAAGTTAATATATGATTCTGGGAGAAATCTGATTATAGTCTAATACAGCCAAGTGGTAGCGGGGACCAACGGCTTAAGGAAAAGCGAGGGGAGGGATACTTATAATGGAGACTCTTCCATCAATTAGCTAATTTTTTCCCTGCCAACCAAGGAAAGCCCTTCATTAGTTACTGTTAGTGATGGCCCGGCCTGGAGCACCTGCTTTCCACCGAGCGTGGCCGTGCGGGCCAGAGGGAGCTGTTTCAGGGCCTCAATCAGACAGTGACGTGATGAGATTTGTGCTGCGGAAAGGTCACCGCGGCTGCAGGGCAGAGGATGGATGGCGGGGAAGACAAGGTGTCCGTTAGAAGGCTGTTGGGGAAACACACAATGAGAACAGCATGTGAGCAGAGGTGGTGGAGACAGGGCAGGCTGGCACAGCCACGGCGACGTCCTTAGACATGCCCACTGAATTGTCTGGTTAAAAAAAAAAAAAGAATGGAGTCTAGACAGCACAAAACCGTTGCCTCTCTCTGGAGTCCCTGCTTGGGAGAGGCATTGCAGCTGAAGGCAGGCAGAGCGAGGGAGTTTTCTGAGGCTGGACATACTCAAGAGTTTTGAGCAGCTCTTTGGGGAGATAGAACCCAAAGCTCCTGTTTCCTCAATCTGGCCAGAATTTGCCTGTTATGTCAGATTTGTGCCAATGAGACATTCCTTCAGCTTGGGGGCTTTTGCTGCTCACCTTGATAAAAGACTTACCTTTTATCCAGGGTCTGACAATAGGCAGTAGAAAGGCCAAAGTGCAAAGGTGTCCAGTGTGGCCACTGAAACCAACCCCTCTTGTACGTGAGAGCATGGCAGACACATCTGGATTCCCCAGCCACAGAACAAGAATCTCAAAAATGTGCTGGAGAGTGCGTATCCAGTTCCCACACCATGCCCGCCTCTCTGGAATTTGCTGTGATGCTTTCCAGGGAAAGTGGAGCCAGTGTGAGCTTTGTGTCAACAAGATGGCCACTGTAATGAGCCATGTTGCCCATTTATGGGGCACTTCCTCTGTGCTCCCCCCGCCCCCGAGGGCTTCATGAGCCCCATCTCATAGAAACTTCTTCACCCAAAGGGGTGAGTCTCGCCCTGCTGACCTATTTTGTCTAACCACAAACCTGCTAGCACTGGAAACCTTCTTGTGCACATGCCATTGCCTGGCTTGAGCTGGGAAAGTCTGTGTTTATGGTTCCCTTCCACACTGATTAAGATGACAAGAAGACAATGAAGCACTTGTCTCCAAAAGTGACTTCTTGGATCCACTGACAAAATGTTAGAAAGTGGGTATGAAGCCCAAGAAACAGGACACCCAGGCTCTTTGAGCTCGGGGAGTATTACAGAATCCTAGCCCAGGCCAAGAATGAGTCACAATGAAAGCTTTTAAAATATAAAACCATCAACCTAGATTTCAATTCCAAGGAAACACATACTTGGCCATGAGGGAATGCTTAAAAAAAAAAAAATCAGGCTTAAACCACTTGACAGGAAAATAAAACAGCCAAGGAACATTCAAATATAATGATTTACATCCTCCCCTCCCTTCCCCTCCCTTCCAATATGGGTCAGGGCAGACCCAGGCTTGGTCTCTGCCAGTGTGCTTGTCCCTCTCCCGGCTCCCTGCTTTTCACTTAACACTATCGCGTGCATGCAATCCTGAGCCAGGCTGGCGCAGCTTGGTGCCGCCTTGGGGTGGCCATGCCGATCTCATGGATTCTTCCTGATTTCCCTGTGCTTGGGCTCTGGGTTTTGCTGGAGGTGGCTTGGGAATATGAGAATCTTTCTTCCATTATTTATGTGTGCAAGCACTGTTCATTTCTCTCAAAGAAATGGAAGCCTGGTTGATTTCCTAAATGTAAGAATGAGACTGCCCTGCAATAAATATTTAAGACTGACCAGGAAGGGCGACCACCATCTGCTAAAACACTGCTAGCCCAGAAATCACTTTCCCAGGGAAGGAAATGAAAGAATAACCATCCTATATCATATTTGCTCAGCACCTGATAGTTTACAAAGGTTTTTCACTTATCTCATTCGATCACCACAATAGCCTCAGAGAGGTAGACAGGGCACAGATTACAGGGATTTATTCAAACCCCACATTTTTTCCCCTTTCTTGGCAGATAAGGGCTGTAAAGGCTTAAAGCCACTTGAGGAACGTCAGACAGCATGGGGACTACATGGAGGGTCTCTAATTCATTCATACACATATTTACACACACACACACACACACACACACACACATTTGTCTGGAGCCTATTGGAAGCCAGAGGAAATGGCAGCGGGACACAGACGAAACTGGTCTTTGCTAGGAGGAAGGTCATGTTCCCGCCCAGGGAAGAGCCAGGTGAAGTAAACAGGTCCCGGCTTTGCAAGGCCCGGAGTGCTTCAGGGACAGGCACAGAGCAAGGACCACCTTTCTAATCTGATGTTTTTAGGAAGATCGGCTCAGGTATTAATATACAATATCTGCCCTGCGAAGGGGGACGAGAGAGTCCCAGACACGTGCCCGGGGTCAGTTGTCACTGGGGGGGATCATATATGGTGTGGGGACAGAGCTCTCCCTCATTTGGCAAACATGCAAATATTTCCCGGGTGCTGGGCTAAATCGGGGTCCACGCACAGGCTCCCCGAATTTCCCTGCACGAGGTAACTCGGGGTCTCTGCCTTTACAGCGGCGTCTTCGCCCTG
>NW_006286977.1:364835-365456 GCF_000327345.1 Myotis davidii | reverse complement strand
CAGGGAGGCGGGGCACTGGGCCAGGCCCGGCACGCCGGCGCGCGAGCCCCCTACTCAACAGGGAAAAGTTATTTGCGGGGAGGGGGCTGTCAAAGTTTCTGGGACCCTTTCCACTCGAGATTCCACAACCCTGCAGTGCCCCCTACAGAAGGCGACCGCCGGGAGGGGGGAGGGCGCCCCACGACCCCTGACTACCGCCCCCGGCGCAGCTCGGGCGGCCTGGAGCTTTAGCTGTTGCTATTGCCTTTTTTTTTTCCTTGTTTTTCAGATTCGTCTTTTTTTAGAATTGGAAAAAAAAAAAAAAAAAAAAAAGCGAGCGCGAGCCGCGGCCTGCAGTGGAGCGTGCTCGGCCTCCAGAGGCAGTCGTCTCCAACTTTTCCTCTCCCGCCCCAAGTCCGGCGCCTCAAACTTTGGACCTGCTGGGGCCCAAATTTTCCTGCCATGCCACTCCACTCCCATGTGCGCCCCCAGACCCCTGGCAGAGGCTGGCCGCGTGGGGACCACAGTCCCGAGGCCCAGGCCGGCCTGCTCCCCGAGGCTGGGCACACAGAGAGCGGGGAAACACGCAGCTCCCCGGGAGAGGGCGGAGCCCTCCCGCGCCCGGGGCAAGGGGCAGGGAGC
>NW_006286977.1:363576-364632 GCF_000327345.1 Myotis davidii | reverse complement strand
TGCGGTGGCCGTGGAGGAGCAGGCAGCCCAGAGAGAGAGAGGGGTCAGGAGGTCGCGCCTGGGCCTCAGCAGGCTCAGCCCAGGCCCCGAGGCCGCACCAGGCGCCCTGCAGTTCAGGGCCCTCGCCTCGCCCCGTTGTCCAAAGAGGGCCTAGGCCACTGCTCTAGGGGGGGAGTTGAGTCAGACCCCGGCCCCAGAGCACGGCCCAGACGCGTGTGTGAGCCCAGTGAGGGCCAGGGAGCCAGGGCCTTCGAGGGTCCCCGAGACTTAAGGGGGGCAGGGGGCTTCACGGGTTCCCTGAGCGGGATTGGCGAGTGAGACGCTTGTAGATCGCAGGTTGGATTGGGGAGGGGTCTCTCAGACGTTGGCCAGCTGGGCGACGATTGGGGGGATTCAAGTGCTTAGAGATCGAAGGCAGGTCTTGGGGAGGGGGACGCAGACCACTGGGAAGCCTAGATGGTATTCGGGGAGGGGTCTCCGCGCCTGGGCGAGGTGCAGAGCTGCTCCTGCCCGGCTCGGGGTCGGCGGCCTGACGAGGAGCTTTTGTGAAGGGTGGGCCGGCCAGGCCAGGCCGGGAGAAGTGAACAAAGCAGGACGATCAGTGGGCGGGGGGCTCCTGAGCGGGGGGGTCACAGGGGTGAGACATGGCCACCAGGCGTTTAACCGACGCTTTCTTGTTGTTGCGGAATAATTCCATCCAAAACCGGCAGCTGTTAGCCGAGCAAGTGAGTAGTCACACCACCTCCAGCCCTCTGCATTCACGTAGCCATGCTGCGGTGAGTCCCTGGGCGGCCTCTCCGACACACGCGTCGTGTGCACTGCGGCTCTGCCTGTCTGTCTGTCTGTCTGTCTCTCTGTTTAAAAAAAAAAAAGAATAATACGGAAATGCAAGGTCTCTTGGCATCTGTAACCCTGGATGGGGGAAGAAAAAAAAAATCAGTTTTAGGTCCCTGCTCTATCTCTGCCTGGCTCTCTCTATCTCCTCACTTCCGCCACCCTCCCGATTCGCCCCCCCTCCCCCCCCCGCACCCACCCCCCCACCACCCCCCACAACGC
>NW_006286977.1:355989-362879 GCF_000327345.1 Myotis davidii | reverse complement strand
CGCGCCCCCGGACCGAGCCTCACTTCGGTTCTGATGGCCGGGATGCGTGATCGCAGACCCAAATCCTTGCAAATGCACGACACCCGCCCCCACACGAGGAAGGAGTGTGTTTTTTTGTTTTGTTTTGTGTTTTTTTTCCCCTTCTCTCCCGTTTTCTTTAATGGCCTTGAAGCCCTCTGTACCCTGTGAATAATTGCTTCCCTGTTTTTCCTGGGGGCTCGTGTGTGTGAGACTTTAAGGTGCTATTAGATTCTTCGTTTTCCATTTCCCAGGCAGGAAATTAAGCTTTTCCCTCCATTCGAACTTAAAAACATCACAAAATACGATGTGTTTGTGAAAACGAACCCCAAATCACACAGGGTTTTGTTTGTTTCATTAGCCTGAGCCTTTCTTTAGCCCAGCAGTAGGATCCTCATAGGGAGGGCTCACAGATGACTGAGGTTTTTGTGTGGTTTTGATGCAGGCTTCCTTCCCCTTTCTGAGCCTCAGTTTTCTGCTGTTAAATTAGGGGCGCTGAGGGGGGGGGGCGGGGGGTGTCTGAGTGATCTGAACAAGACAGTGATTAGCGGCTTTGTAAAATCTTAAATGGAAAAGTGAAGTTATGAAACTAATTGTCAGAGGGGGGTCCAGGCTGAAGACAGCTCAGGTTTGACTAAAAGCGGTATTGAAGAAAGGGAATAGAGTCACCCCCAAACCAGATTCTTGGGGATTATACTGGAAATATACAGCTTTGGGAATCGTACACTTATTTCACCTCTTAGGGACTGTGTTGCCTTTTAATTCTTTTCCTTATGACATTATCTAAATGCTTCAGAAAAAAATTATGCCATGCGCCTTAATTATTGACAGGTTGTCTACATAGACAGTTTTTCCTGTTTGTAAATCACAAGTGGAAACTGTCTTTGGCCGTATGGCTCCTATAAAAAAGCTATTCTAAGCCGTGTGAGCAGTTTCAGGAATAAAATCATGTGTAATCAGATCAAAAATCATAGAAAACAGGGATGGAATGTGTTTAGGTTTTTATTTACTTTGTGTTTTCTTAAGAATTTGACGGTTCTTTTTTGTATTTGTAAACTGAAAAAAAATGCTATTATACTGAAATTAGTGTAAAATGGAAACGGAGTAATTTCAGCACTAATTTTGAAAAGAATATTCTGAAATAAGCCAGGAATTAGAGAGTAGAAATTGAATGAATAAAATTCTACATTGGAACTAAAATTTTGTTAAAGAAAATGTAAAAATTGCATGGCCCTTAAATGGCTTGACTTTATATTACCTCGGGGGAAAAAACAAAAATTCAGCCTTGTTTCTAAGATACTACTTTTAATTGATTGAAAAATATATTGTTTGCTTTTTCAATTTTTATAAAGTTAAAAACACCTTGAAATGTTGGGAAACATGACACTTTTTAATTATTAATCATCATAATAATTAGGTCAGTTTAAAAACCTGGTGTCTGAGACTGGCAGCTTTTTAAAAATGCATCTCTAAGACCGATTTTTAAAATGGTTCTCTAAGTTAGGCAATTAAAAAAACATGTCAGCTAAGTCAAATTATTAAAAATTGATGTCTAAATTACACCATTTGAAAAATAGATACGTCAGAAACATATAACCTAAGTAAAATAATTAAAAATCAATACATAAAGTACACAATTTAGAAAAATAGATATGTCAGAAAATGTACAGATATTTTTAGGCAACTCAGACAATTTCTTGAAAATAGATTTCTAAAATCAAACTGAAAATACATATCTATGTCTGAACATAAAAAAATATTTTCTGTAGTTATACCATTTAAAATGTTACATTTATTAGTCTGACTGTTTAAAAAATCAGTATAAGCAATCAGGTCATTTAAAATATTTTTGTAGTCAATTCAGAAATCTAAAATATAGATTGGCAGTTAAAACAAAAATGGTTTGCCTATTCTAGAATTTAAAAAAAAACATTTTATAATATTTTTAAAAGTATATATATTTTATAAATATATGTATTCTAATTGTGTGCATTAAAAACATGTAGCATGTCATGAATTTCTGAAGTGTTTAGGGGTGAAGTATTTTATCTGCAGTCTGCTTACAGTTGATTCTACAGAAACTATTCTGACACACACACAAAATCAAATATGGCCAGATTTTAACATGACTAAATAGAGAGTACAGTTTTTCAACTTCTGGAAGTTGGAAAAGTGTTAAAAACATTTTTGGGGGGAAAACCCTTCTCTAACAATTTTTTTTTAAAACTTGGAATAACTCATGCAACGTTTTTCACTGCATATCTACCTCCTAAAATTTTTAGATCTCATTTCTGACTGTAAATTTCAAAACCATATAACAAAGTTAAACTATATCTGTCAAATTTGAATATGGGCTGGGTTTTAGGTGATATTCTTAGGAAATTATTAATTAAACTGATTAATTGACTTAATTTTTAATTTTGTTAAAGAAGCCTGCTGAAATTTTTAGTGGTGAAATGTCACAATATCACTATTTTATAGTTTTACACCCCCCCCCCACATAAAGGAAAAATATAAGGCAAAAGTGTTACTAATTGTCGAGTGTAGTAATGATTATGTTTCTAAGGTATCGGTTTTAATTGATTGAAAAACATTGTTTTTAAATTGCTTTTAAAATTTTTATAAGGTTCAAAACACCCTGAAACATTGGGTGACATAAGATTTTATTATTATTCATAGTAATAATTAGGTCAGACAGTTTATACCATTTTTTATACTTTTCTGTATGCTTGAAAATTATAAGTAAAAACTTAAAATATATATACATCTATTATGTTAATAACATGCGCAAAAACAATTAAAAGAAGACAATTTGTAAATATCTAAAACTCAAAGTAATTAAAAAGGAAGTAACTAAACTCTAGAGTTTAACTTAATTTAAAAAAGCAGAACCTGAAATTTCTAGTTCCTAGTTAGAAGAACAAGCTGTAGACATTTATTTTGGTGTGTGTGTTTGTTATCTCCCACAACTGAAAATAAATGACATCTAAAGTAAGAAGTTTTGGTTTTTTAGTTTTAAACTTGAATTTCCACATCCTTATTTAAGGAAAATGCTGTGGAAATTGGTTATAAATCGGTGTGTGTATCCCACACACGATGAAACAATGCATGGCTAAAACCCTATAATTTAAAACATTTAAATATGCATTTTTTGCATCCTAATTTCAGGGGGAAATAATGGAGGCTGGTGATGATGGTGGAGTTATTGTGGGTACCTATATGTGCATACTAAGACAGATTTATTCAGCGCTCAGGCAAATATGTCACAGCAATTCAAGGAAATGTGCAGTGTCAAACAATAAGTCCTAGGGGCCAGAAGGGACCTAAAGGTCATTTGACCCAACACGCCTGGCTGTGATAAATCCCTATGCCTGCCTCTCTTGACCACGTTCTGTGATGGCGATAAGAAATTCCAGCAGCCGCTCAGTCCACCGTTTGTACTTGCAAAAAAATATGTATATATATATATGCCTCATTTAACCCCAACCTGGCCTGTATTGTGCATCCTGGGGCTCTAGCCCAGGTTCTGGCCCTTAGGGTCTCTTCATTCTTCTGCATGACAACCCTGCAGGCTCCTTGTTCCCGGGAGATTTCTCTAGCTCAGCCATCCCGGCTCAGACGAAGAGGTTAAATTTCTTGCCAGTGAATGAAGTCCAGTTTTTTGTGTTCTTTTTACGTTCAACACCCAGAACTGAACAAAATTCCACTTAATTGTATTCTTGGTTGTATTGTTAAAAGCAGACTAGGGGTTGATTTTTAGATTATCAGCGAAGTGCAGTTGTTGGCATTTCTCATTCATTCTCTTTAGGCCTCAGTTTTTGGTCCACCATCATGGTTATGCCTCGGGCAGCATGAAATAAAGGAAGGAGCATTGGACTCTAATTCCAGGAATTTAGGGCTAAGTCCCATGGCCCTGACCCTGACTCAGAACGTGTCTTTAGGCAAGCTTTCAATCTCTGGCTATCTTTTGCCTTATTTATAAATTGACGGGTTTGAGTTAGGTGGTTTCTAGTGGCCCTATGGATTCATTAATGCTTCTTCAAGTTCTGTTTTATTACATTGTTTCTTCTCTGACCAGGGCACACAGCCTTAGCTTTCAATTTGTAATGGAGAAACCCATAGTCAACAATAATGCTGCGGCCCAGTTTGCCCAGTGTTACCAGCAAAAATCCTTAGAAGTAGATCCAATACTATGCAAAAATAATTTTGACATTATATCAGCCAAGTGCAGGTTTTAAGGTAGTACCTCATTCAAGTAGTTACAGGCAGTTTGGCTTTAAGAAGCTGAAGTGAATTTACCAAGTTAAATAATCATTCAAAAAATGTTTAAGGTTTTGAATAAAAAGTAGATATGGAGTTGCTCTTCTGATCTGATGAGGTGCCCTGTGACCTATATGGTTTCTCTTGATCTCCCAGAATGATCTAATGGAGAGATTGCAGCTACTTTGTTAGTGTTTACTGCCTAATCTATTCTCTGCTTTAAAATAATGCACAATCTATAAATGGAAGCTAGAGTTAATTGGTCTTAGATTAGTTTGAAACAAGCACATTATTTTTAATAAAACATGGTATGCTTTGGGGGAAAAACAAAGGATTAACTGTGGTTATAAGAAACCTGAGGTCCTTCAGTCTTGACTATGATATTATTAGCTAAGATTTATTGAGCATTTACTATGTGCCTAGTATTGGGCTAAGTCTTTTTGCATGTGCAGCCCCAATTTATCCTCACAGAGCTGTATCAAATAGGTGCTGCTGTTTTTCTCATGATATAGACAAGGAAACAGGTTTAGAAGAGTTGGGAATCTTGCCCAGTGTCACCTAGTAGGCCCGGGAGCTGGGATGGAACTCAGGCAAACCTGGCTCCCAGAGCCCTGTGCTGCCCTAGTGGGCACCATAGCACTGCTGTTTTCCCAGGTCTGATGCTGCAGATCCTGGAAAATGCAAGAACCCAATTTTTTTTGTTAGTTTGTTTGCTTGCTTTTTCCTTAAAAATAAAGCATTTTTCTTTATCTCACTTTACAACCATACATAGTCCATTTTAACTTGCATATTGAAGGTTCTAAGTTTCAGTCCAGGCTGAGTCTGTTGGGAAATTAGTTCTCTGCTTTTAGAATCCAAGTATGAAATCATTGTATATTTCTCTTTAGATCTATTTGCTTTTTTGTTTCTAAAGATTCAATTTGAGCAGCAAGGCTTACTTGAGAATAAGGGTACTTTGTTGGATAAAAGTGAAGCAAACTTTTATTTTGGCAGTAATGGAAATAAAGTAAATATCACTATAGCATAGACTTGAATTTCCAATTCATTTTACTCAACTTTTCCAGACTTCCTGAATAAACACAGATGGGTTTCCACTTATTTTTCAGTTTTATGTAGAAAGTTCTTTAGACTATAAATTCCACATGCTACTTGGAGTTTTCAATATTTTCTTGATTGCATGCCATTGGCAGGTCAGAAACCTAGATTTAGACATTATAAAGATTTAGAAGGTGATGATGCGTAGTAATGTGTTTTCATTTGGCTATATTTTGGTTTTTCCTCATGGCAATTCTAAATGTTTTACTTTGAGTCTTGATAAACTTTTCTGGAATTTGGTGGTGGTGGTGGGGGGGGGGGTTGAAATCCTTTGTTTTTTAAGTAGCAGATTTGGGTGGGAGTGGGGTTCCTTCGAAGAGATGACCTTCTGAATTTAATTTCCGACGTGGTGTAATGGTGGCTACCTATCACTTGTAATTCCCTGAATGGAGAAGTTGGAAGGTGAGGTGGAAAGAGGCCTGAACACCTGGGTCTGTCCCCATGTCACCCCGCAGTACCAAGCTCTGTGGCTTTGGGGAAATGGATTTATACATTCTGAAGCTTGGTTTTCTTATTTGTAAAAAATAGAGTTGTATCTAGCCCATGACTCTGATCCCACCTCTTATCAGCTAGTAATGGTAGAAACCAAGGATTACGGTGTGTGCTTGGTTAATAACGAAGAGGACAGGCGCACGTGTAGCGGAGACCTCAACCATGTTTTGCAGTAATAACACTGTTCAAAGCCGAGGCCAGGAGCCACTGCAAAACGGCGGATGTGCACATGAGACACCGAAGTTGGGGCTTTGCCTGTGTCTTTTTTCAGTAATAAAAACACTTAAATGCTTTGTTGCTGAAAATGTTATGTTTAAAAAATACAAACATTTTCTTTTCTTCTTAAAGTAAAAGGTAATTAATTCAGATTTCCATTTGACACTATCTTCTCTATTAATATCTTCCATCCCACAATTATGGCAGGGTGTGTAGTTCTCTTTTACTGTCATAACAAATGGTGGAAGGAACGCAGAGGACACTCAGCTTTCTATAGAATGTCAGCTAATTGAATTTTTACATAGAGGAGTGTTTAATTACATTTTTATTGCTCTCATTGTTTAATATATTTTGGCTCTGACAGACCAGTTTCATTTGCACTATTAATTTTTAAATAGGAAGTTATGTTTTTGTGTGTGTTTTTCTGAATTTACTGCTAAGCATTAAAAATAATCAACACAGTTGATTATTGAAATTCACCACTAATTATTTCAGGGATCAATACTGTGAAGGAAAAAAAAGCTAGCTGCTTAAATTATCTATCATTAGTATATGTCTATTCAGAAGATGAAGTTCCACGTTGATCTGAAAAAGAACCTTTAGTTTTCAATTGAAACTTAATTCTTTGGGTGCCGGGGCTGCTTCCTTCCTACTACCCCTTAAATTTTTTTTTCTCCTTCCTTGTTTTTGTTTTGTTTACTTGCTTTTATAATAGCTTTATAAATAAGCGTGCTTTCTAGTCTAATAGTAACATATGCCAAGCAAATGGGGAGAGTTTTTCTCTGCTTTACCACCTGTGTCTCTCCGGG
>NW_006286977.1:349077-355834 GCF_000327345.1 Myotis davidii | reverse complement strand
AGAGCGGAGAGCGGTTTCTCGGCTTGCTTGTTACCGCGGAGAAAGCTCGGGCTGCGGGATTGAATTTGTGCAGACCTCACATATGTGGTCACTCAACTATTATCTAAATACAGCCATAGACAATTTTTGTGGGTTGTTCATTTTCTAATTTTGCTGCATTTGCAGGGCTGTTTTACATGTTAAAATATACATGCATTTGACACGGTAAGATTGCATTTCAGCGTTGCTCTCCTATTTTCTCTTCCTAGAGGGAATTTAGAATATTGTATGTAATAGTTGACATTTATGAAACAGATGAGCATTACATTTTAGTGAGACTAAAGCAAGTGTGTTTTATTTGTTTCTATTGTGTTTTAATTTTTACAACTATGCATTGTATGTTTCCTATTACTTCTAAAACAACAATCACAGTAAATAAAAATAAAAACCATATTTATGTAGCTTTTTTATAAAAAAAGAAAAAAGAAAAAAAAGGAAGAATCATAGTGGGGAGATTGTTTAAATGCCTTGGTTAGTGGATCTTTATTTTTAGTCAGCTTTAGAGTTATTTTAAATCTCAGTGCTTTCTCAACTGACCTTACCTTATCTGTCTGTCTGTCCCCATCCTGCTTTCTCTTTGCTGTCCCTAACTGGATGGGACTCTTGGGACCGACATATCTCTTCAGGAGCTGGATGAGGTATTGTGTTTTGAATATTTTTGTATGTTAATTCATGAAATTATGCCTGTTTTTCTGAAGTCTCTGGTCATATATAAAATGCTAACAGAGCTCACACACATTTTAGCATTTGTTTTGATTACTTATAATTGCTGTGTTTAATAATTTAACACCTCGGATTTATTGAATATATTTTCACACCAGGTGAATTGATGATTTAGAGGAAGGCTGGGAACAGTATTTACTACTCTGGGGAAAGTGACTCAACTTGGGAAGCAGGACAGGTTGAACATTTCCTTGAACTTATTAATAAGCCAAATTGTTTTTAGGGTCATGAGTGTAACTGATTGCCTATGAGTGCCTTGATTTTCTGAGAAATTGCTCAGGTGGAGTGTGAAGGACCTGTTTCTGGGGAAAACCCTAAGGGAAGAGGAGGAGGAGGCGGCCAGCCACTGCTTCTAAGGGCTCTTCCAGGTCATTGCTGCCTTGACTGGACAGATCACTCATGATCCCCTCGCTGCCCCCTAGCTTAGTCTCCCAGAAGATGGGGAGAGGAAATACCCATAGGGCTTTGTTCTTAGTAGCTTATAAAAGAGTTGAGGAAAAGGGGGGTTGAACTGAGCTTGTTAATTTTGTGTGCTTCTGTTACCTGCTTCAGTGATGAAGGGGTAAAAATGTTTTTCCTGAGGGTAGACCTTTTAGAAAGAGTAATTGGGGGGAGTGTTGTTTATTTTGGTTAGTTTAATTTAGAAGAATGAATAGTGAGGTGGGAACTATCTTCAAAAACAAGGAGGTTCCTCATTTGTAGATTAAGATCTACCAGTAAGTTCTAAAAACTTTAACTAGTTGATAATGACCATAGACTGGCACAACTGAGTGTACCTCCCTGAGAACTGGCTAAGTACATTAGCATCTCTACTTCTCTTCCAGGTGTGAGGCTGCAACCCAGTGAGCTCCCCGTGGGCGCTCAGTGCCAAGGGTCTGATGCAAAATAATGTGGACTCTGTGAGGCCCCCCTCCTTTTTTTATTTTTAAGAAAAATAACTCACATTTATGCTTGTGTGTTCATAGAAACTTTCTGAGAAGAGACACAAGGAACTGTTAACAGTAGATACCTTACAGGAAAAGGCTGGGAGGGAAGAGAAACTTCCTTTGTATTGCAAACTTAGGTTGGATATATATTTTTAAACCACCTGCAAGTATTACTTGAGTTATTAAGAAACAATTAGTATTTATAAAGAAGCCCTCAGCTGGTGGCTCACTGAGCCCGGTGCCGTGGCCATGCCTGCCTAAGGAACCTTCCTGCCTGTACCGCCTGGGCACTGGGCCCAGAGAGGTCAGAGGTCACTGCAGTTCACACACAATGAACCTCAGCATCTCTGGGTCACAGCAGCCGTAGTGGGTTTGCTGACCAGACACTTGGGACGTGGAGAACAGGCCTTTTAGAACAGATGTTACCCCTTACTGCACAGTTTGGAAACAGGGGTTTCATGGTCCCAAAAGGAAGTTTATGATGGGAGAAATGACGACCACAGAACAGCCTTACATTGAAGAAGCACTGAGTACTTGTCACACGCGGGGCAAGCACAGCTGTGGTCACCCTTAGGGGTCTGCCATCTGACTGGTCTCAGGCTCTCCCTCATCCTCTTCAGGCTTCAAGCTCCACCGCCTGGCTGCTCACGGGACGAACAGACCCACTGCTTGGCCTACTCTGAGCTTCTGGGCGTTCGAAGGGGCCACATTCTGTGACGGGCGACCCGAGTGACGCCACTTTCTCCCCCACACCCAGTGCTGTTAGAGTTCTCTGAACGGAGCCCAGCACTCCACTCTGGGCACCTCATCCCCTTCAGTAGTTTACTTGCCTCTTCTTGTCCTTTTCCACAACCTTTGTGTCTTTTATGAATTAGCTTTTAGAGTTGTACATGGTATATTTACTTCATTCGTTCATCCCACCCATTTGTTGTTGACTCATTGAGCTAATTATAATTGGATAGTTATGACTGCTGAGTGCCAGGTGCTGAGCTAGGCGCTGGAGAGGTGCTGGGGATGGTGTCCAGAGCCTTGCTTCGCCAACCCTGCAGGGTGCTTCAAACAGCCGTCTTCTGGGAAGAGTAAAAGTGGCCCCAGTTCCCGGTGTGGGTCAGATGGGAGGCCAGCCCGGTAGGTGAGGCCTGAGCCAGCTTTCCTGACTGCAGCACTTGGGCTTCCCAGAGTAAAGCCATGTAGTCTTCCTGTCGTTGGTCCACATTAGTGGGTCATTCTACTGAAACCAACTCCAAGTCTGCATCCTGGGGACACCAGCCTCATTGTCCTGCAGAACACTGAGTGCGGTGTCCCCTAGGAGGAGGCCTCGCCTGTCCTCCAGACATCTTCCCTCCTGGTCTCTACCCCAATCTCGTTCTGGTGACAGTCATCTTAAGAGGAGTTGTCTCAAGGTCGTGGGTTTTTAAAAAATCTGCATAAGAATATTTATCTCTTGTAATTAAGAGATAAATGTCAAACTCCTCTGGGGAGGGCAGGGTGAAATAAATGGAGGCCATAGGCTGGGCTCCCTGGTCACCCTGCTGAGGGTGGCTTTGAGAAAGTCTCTGAACCCAGCTGGGCCTTACTGTCTGTGTTTGTAAAACAGGAAGCAGTGCCCAGTCCCCTCTACAGGTTTGTTGTTGGGACTAATGAAGTCTGTGGAAGTGCAGCACCCAGGTGACGCAGGTCATGGCTCCCTCTCAGCGTTCTTAAGGGAGTGTAGTCATTGAGAAAACAAGGGAAGCCCATCAGACTAGCAGCATTTGTATCCGAGTGCTGTGATTCTCAGATTTTTTATGTCTGTAGTTTTGCACATTTAAAGCAGTGTCTATTTTGAACATTTATTGTTTCACAATCAAGAAAATAAACACTATTTTAAGAGTATCACAGCTCTAAAATAAAGCGTAGTGCTGACATTCCGATTCTCTCTCCCACGTGCTTGTCCATCAGTGAAGTCAGGAGCCTCTGAGCCGGGAGTTAGGCTTGTGCTCCAGGATTGTCTCACATGGATGAGAGAGTTGCTAGGCTGTTGTTTTCAATGTCCCTTCTGGATGTTTTAAATGCTCATTGCCACAGATGATCCGGAATTGTCAGTGTTGCTGCTGATCAGAATGCATTGTGGCTGAACCTAGTTCATTGTTTTAGATGGGGCGGGTTGTATGTGTCTGACTTGCTTAATCGCTGCAGCAGCTTTGCCATTTCCTTAACCGTACAATTCCCTAACTCAGACGTCTCGTAAAGGCAGGGTTTTATAAGTAAGAAGGCTGTATGTTTGGAACAGCAAGATTTATCAGCAAGAGCGTGTGTGCGCGTGCATGTGCGCCTTCCATAGATTAAAAACTTGTCCACACAGCCTGGCACTCTCCAGGGACACAGGTGTCAGCATTTAAAGTGGACCAAGGGCAAAAGATAACTAGCGAAACTAGCAAGAAGCCGTTGGGTGTGATGTTTCGAGCATCTGCTGGGGTTTTCCTGCGTTGGTGAGGGTGAGGTAGATGAGTGTGGGCTTAGATAGTCACCCCAGAGTTCTTGAAGGACAGAACTAAAAACAAAGAGACAAGAGTTCGTAAGTTCTTAATTCTCATAAGTACAATATTTTATTTAAAAAGTTTTCTTATTTAACAAATATTTTATTTTATTTTTTACTTCAGAAGCAGAAGTTCATGTAAGAAAAGCTTTAATCACCAACATCATATATCTGGAGGGAGATTACGTTGAAGTTCAGCAAGGATAAGTAAAGAGAATTAAAAATCTGGCAGGTTTTTAAAGGTCTATATTGACTAAGATGGCAACATGTCTTGGATCTTAAAAAGATTAAAAAAAACAGGTTTTTAAATGGGAAATGAGATTTCTGAAGTTGAAAGGGTGATTTTGTACTTAAAATGTGTTTATGTTCGTATTAGTTCCCATTTTAAATAATTGACACTTATCTTCTATTATGTTTTTCCTTCCCAAAACATACTCTTTAAAAAAAAGAAAAGAAATAGTACAAACTGTGATATAGATCAGAAGCCACACCAGTAAAAACATGACACATTTCTTCTGAGCCGGCTGCATTTCGTTATCATGGTGAGCTGTTGCTATAGACCAGCAGCCGCCAGCCCTTCAGACCTCACGGACCACCGGTGGCCACTGCTGCTATAGACTGTCCCGCGGGGACAGGTTATTCCCTGTTGAGTTTGCAGTCCTAGAGCGTCAGCTCTGTGTCTTACTGGCAGAGTTCTGATGTAGAGTGTGGGCAGATCAGGGCCAGCTCGGCGGGCTGGCATCTGACCACATCTAAAGTATGAAGTCAAGTACTGCTTCAAATAGTTCAGTGTACTTCAACAGACTTCATATATGATTTAAAATTTCTCATTTGTTTCAGATCAGTTGATACTAGTTACTTTGTGGATATCTCTTTATCTTTTTAGTTTAATGTGTATTTGTAAACAGTAAAAACAGTACATCCTGAATTTAAAAACTATAAATACAAAAAATTATTATTATTACTCTAGTGAAATGATAGTGGGTTAGATAATAAACTGCCACAGTGGCAGTATTATGACCCATGACCTTAGCAATTTCAGGTTTTGCTTTGTATAAAAAGTTGGAGGTTAAGTTCAAGTTTTGCTCCAATCAGGTAACAACTCTGCGTCGAGCACCGGCTGTAGAGCTGGCAGAGGCTGAGAGCTGGGCATGTAGTTTGCCCCTTGTTGCTTGGTGAGTGTACCTTCCACAAAGTCCCACGTCTGGGTGACTTTGCAGTGGGACCTCAGGAATAAACAGCTCTGCCTCTCACTGTCTGTGCCTGCCGAGTGGATGAGGTCTGCACCATGCTCCTACGTCCACAGTTGGTCAAAGAGGCTGCTTTTGTTGACACGTGTGTTCATGGGAGCCTGTCCCGTGGTTCCTGGTTGGGCCTGTTTTGTGTTGTAGTTTTTGTTGTTGTTTTAATTGACTTTAGAGAGAGAGGAAGAGGAACCGAGAGATAGAAACATTAATGAGAGAGAAACATCATTGATTAGCTCTGCACGCCCCCCTCTGGGGATGAGTCTGCAACCTGGGCCGTGTCCTAACTGGGAATTGAAGCAGTGATCTCTTGGCTCATGGGTCAACGCTCAACCATTGAGCCACACCAGCAGGGCTTGTGTTGTTGTTTTAATCTGAGGGTGTTTATTGTCCTGATTCGTTTTCTTAGCAAATTGCAATTATATTTCATGGGCTTGTCAAAGTGATTGGCAGCTGGTGGAGTGCATGGGGCTTCTGGAGTCAGCCAACCAGGTTTTAATCTGTCACTAATAGCTTTGTGGCCTTGGGCAAGGTTCTTAACTTTTCTGAGTTTCAATTTCCTCACTTACAAATTGGAATAATAGGTTCCTAGCTCACCTAGCTTTTGTGAGGATTAAAATCAAAAAAGGGTCTGTAGAATTCCTATTAGTGAACTCTTAAAAACAAACAAGATGACCACCTCTCAGACTCAGAGTCCCAGGCAGTGGAGGTGGCTGACACACCATTTTTGTTTTAAAAATTGAAATGACGCAAATGCAGGTGACTTACTCAGGCTCACCTCTCTGCGACAGTGATGGGCATGGTTCCTTCAGTATGTGATATGCACTTCCTGAACCCACAGAATGCTCTGAGGAACAGGGGCAGAACCATACCGGGGGTGCAGGGGGAGCATTGCAAGACCTCCAATTGCTTTTAGGGATTTTGCTATCAGTCAACTCCCTGTTCAGAATTCAGGGCTCATTACTTGAAGGATTCTTTTGATCTCAGTTTTTCTTACGTGATATATTTCCTCCTTCATCTGTGGGTTTAAAATTTTTGTCTTGTTCCTTTATTGTTAAAAAAGCAAACAAGTATTTGCTGAATGAATGAAAACGTAAATTTAGATAAATGCAGGAAAGGTGGGGAGAAAGGCAATATAAATTCTTCCCCCCAATTTTGCAGTGTGGCTTAGAAAATGTACAAGTGTTTACCTACAAAGGACTTTTAAATGCTGTTTGCCATCCTGTTTTCCTCCTCATTTGGATCTTTTGAAACGGGCATTTATAAATTCTGAGCTCCAGAGGGCCCCTCAAGAGCCTTTTTTTGTT
>NW_006286977.1:332403-349067 GCF_000327345.1 Myotis davidii | reverse complement strand
CCTGCTGACTGCCTCCAGGCGAGAGAACAACTTAACCAACCCCCAAACCCATGATTTCCTTCCCGTTCTCCAGAGCTCTCTAAGGCAGGGTATTATATAGGTAAAATAAGCAACGACTATCGGTATTATTTCAAAATAAGTGAAAATGTTGTCTGTGGACATTTTACCGAAGAAAGGAAATGACAGTGTAGGACTGCATTGAGATTGTAAGGATTGCTTTTGCCAAATGGTAGATAATTTGCTAACCGTTTAAGCATTTCTTTTACACATTTGAACACATGGTTAATGATCTCATGGCCAAGTTAACTGGATCAGCCATTTCCAAAATAAGCTGAATGTATGGAAGTAAAGGCTGCTCCTGCTGTTGAACTTTGCATATTGATTCCACTTACTGCCTAGTATTTTATTTTCAATTACAGTTTACATCTAATTTTATTTTGTATTCATTTCAGGTGTACAGCATGAGTGATTAGACCAGCGGTTCTCAACCTGGGGGTCGCCTAAATACATCCTGCATATCAGATATTTACATTACGATTCATAACAGTAGCAAAATTACAGTTATGAAGTAGCAACGAAAGTAATTTTATGGTTGGGGGTCACCACAACATGAGGAACTCTATTAAAGGGTCGCGGCATTAGGGAGGTTGAGAACCACTGGATTAGACAATCATATACTTTACAAAGTGCTCCCCCTGATGTTTCCAGTACCCACCTGGTACCTACGTAGTAATTTGAATATTATTGACTATATTCCCTATCCTGTACTTGGCATCCCAGCCTAGCTGTTTGTTTGTTTTTTACTTCTATCTGATCACATTAATTGTTGAGTACTAAGAGGTCCTTTAAGGAGCTTTTGTTGTCTTTCTAGTTACATTTCTATAGGCAGATCAAGTCAAATTTATGTTCACAAGTATGTCCAAGGAAATTAAGAACTGGTGCGTGGAAAGCTAGGAAAGCAGTTCCAGTCTTAGCAATCTCAAAAGCATGTGGATTTTCAGGCACGTGCGTGTGCTCCTCCATTCCTGTACTGTCTCAGGGAGAGACACTTAGAAGGCAGTAAACATGTGCTTAGCTAAACTGAATCTGAATGGTTTTGTAACATTCCTTTATTTCCCTGTAGCTTGCCGATGACCGGATGGCTCTGGTCTCCGGCATTAGCTTAGATCCAGAAGCAGCGATTGGCGTGACAAAACGGTTACCTCCTAAATGGGTGGATGGAGTGGATGAAGTAAGTTGAATATTAGTTTTACACTATCTTATTTATTTAAGTAATTGTGACATTAACATGTTTTAAGATATTTGCCATAAAAGCTGATTTGGCTACACTTGAATGCATGTCCTAGGAAAACTAGCTTTTGGTTAATTCAGTGTGCACACCACAAGAAAGGTGTGTGTGAGAGAGTGCGTGAGTGATTTTGGCTTAGCAGTAACTACCTGAACCATAGAGAGAAATTGAAGAAATGCGTAACATGGAGGAGTGGTATTTGAATTTCTGGTTCTCTGAATGGAACGTTGCTCATGCGTCAGGCAGCCTACAAGTTGGCTGGAGACACGACTCTACCTGCAGTGTCACTGGCTGTCTCGGTGGCAGGCAGGTACCTGGCAGGCTCAGTGGCATTCTGGTGATTTCATTTGTTTAGATCCAGTACGATGTTGGCCGGATTAAACAGAAGATGAAGGAGTTAGCCAGCCTGCATGACCAGCATTTGAACAGACCCACCCTGGATGACAGCAGTGAGCAGGAGCACGCCATTGAGATCACCACCCAGGAGGTCACACAGGTGAGACTGGAAGTCAGTCCCCAGCCTTCAGGACCTCCTCGGAAGCCGTAGCTGGTGTAACTCTGAGGGCAAGTCTGCCTACAGTTTCACTGCCCAGCCTGAGGTTCAGGAAGTACAAGTGGAGGCTGAGCTCCTCCCGGTGTCCGCTACTAGCGCCATGTCTGGATGAGGGGGGACCGTTTTTAGTTGTTGATACATACTACGGTGGATTAATTTAAAAAATTAAACCCAGAGCATTACTGAGTTCAATCATTTGATCTTAAAATGTGTGCAACTTCTATCATACACTAGCGTTTAAACATTTTTTGTGTTAAAAGTGGTCCTCGTAATTGGAGGTTGGGAGTTTCTGCCCTAGACTGAGAAACTTAGTATCCTAGAGAAACGTGTCCTAGGAGAAAACCTCTTGTAAAATGCTAAATTTCAGTCATGTTAAGCCATATAACCAGTGTTTATTTTTTTATTTTTATTTATTTTTAAATATATTTTATTGATTTTTTACAGAGAGGAAGGGAGAGGGATAGAGAGTTAGAAACATTGATGAGAGAGAAACATCGATCAGCTGCCTCTTGCACTCCCCCGACCGGGCATGTGCCCGCAACCAAGGTACATGCCCTTGACCAAAATCGAACCTGGGGCCCTTGAGTCCGCAGGCTGACGCTCTATCCGCTGAGCCAAACCGGTTAGGGCAAGTGTTTAAACTTTAGTGTTTACATTTTTTATTAAAGTCTTCTGGGTGCTCCTGATGAGAGGGGGTGCTGAGGAGAAGATAGGTGAGGTACTGTTTGGATGTGGCTCTCAGCAGTGGAGCAGTGGCCAGATTCTCTTTGAATCCCCCCACACCAGGGTTCTTGTCTGCAAAATGGGAAGAGTAGCCCGTGCCTCTGGGGAGGGCAGCGGGGCGTGGGTGTGGGCGGGCATCCGAGTTCAGCGGGCTGCACACACAGCGGCCTGCGTGTGGATTTGCCCGGTGCCCTGTCGGTGCTAGTCTGTCCTGTCGGAGCAGAGTTTCAGCCTCACGGGGCCTCGGGGCTCGTTTCAGCTCTTCCACAGGTGCCAGCGTGCGGTGCAGGCGCTGCCCAGCCGGGCCCGCAGGACCTGCTCGGAGCAGGAGGAGCGGCTGCTCCGCAACGTGGTGGCCTCACTGGCGCAGGCCCTGCAGGAGCTGTCAGCCGGCTTCCGGCACGCACAGGCCGGCTACCTGAGACGTGAGTGTGGGACTGCGGCCTGGCCGCCTGTTTGGTCTCCTCGGCCGGCCACTGGTTCTCCGCTCGGCCGTGAACCATTAACTGTGCCACCCCCGTGTGACACCGGCCCCATGGGGTTCATAGCTAAGAAGACAAAACTTACTAGGTGTCAAGCTTAAAGAACTTGAAATTCAACCCAGACCATGTGAAAACCTGTAGCTTTCTAGGTGTTGGAATGGGAAGCTGGTAATTAATAGGTAAAACCCATCCTAATCGTATTAAAGCTCCGTGTTTCCATAGCATCCCAGGTCTTTGAGGGGTCGGCACCTTTGTAGGAGGAGTTTTAACACTCCTTTAGGCTGGGTCTCCTGACTCTAGCAATGGTTCTCAACCTGTGGCTCGCGACCCCTTTGTCGGTCGAATGACCCTTTCACAGGGGTCGCCTAAGACCATCCTGCATATCAGATATTTACATTACAATTCATAACAGTAGCAATATTACAGTTATGAAGTAGCAACGAAAATAATTTTATGGTTGGGTCACAACATGAGGAACTGTATTTAAAGGGCCAGAAGGTTGAGAACCACTGCTAGTAAAGAGACGTGATTCCAAAGAATTGGTCAGGGTTCCCTACAAACTGTTGTTTCTTTACCACCATTGGCATTAGTAACATCCCCACATACTCTAGCAGCCTAGTCCTCCCTTCCTCTACAACTGCATATTTGTATTTTAATTTTGTTACTCCTAAAATTTTATTTAAGGCCATTTGGAACT
Source organism: Myotis davidii (assembly GCF_000327345.1). Classification (NCBI taxonomy): domain Eukaryota; kingdom Metazoa; phylum Chordata; class Mammalia; order Chiroptera; family Vespertilionidae; genus Myotis; species Myotis davidii. The sequence continues at coordinate 345,324 of NW_006286977.1, read as the reverse complement.
CGTACTAGAGATGCTTCTAGAGAAAAATACTGGTTTTTTTTTTAATGTTTTGTAGCAGCAGTTAGATTAAATATTTCGCTCCACTTAGAGATTCTCAGATGGTTCTGTCATTTTGTCATTCACTTGGCATCAAGTGAACTATACACATTTACAGTGTCATTTGGTCTTTCACATGTTGTTGTATGTTTATAATCTTTAATGCCCTTCTCTCCCCAAAGCTGCTGAGAATATCTCCATTTTGACTGTTGAGTTTAAATCTAGATTTCCCCTTTCTAATGGTGGAGTAGTAACGAGGATGGTTTACATATTCAAATAAAGTGAATTATCTGTGATAGGCATGAAGAACCGAGAGGAAAGATCCCAGCATTTTTTTGATACATCAGTACCACTGATGGATGATGGAGACGATGATACTCTTTATGATCGGGTATGTGAAGGGCCTACGTTCTGTTTTCTTCTCTTCACAGACCCGTAGCTTTACAGGGCGATGGACTAGTGCTGCGTGACTCGTCCATCAAGTAGATTTTACAGAAGGCTGGCGGACAGTCATGGGCCATACCTTCTTCCTTCCAAAGGCTTCAGGGAGCCCTTCTGGACTTGGGGAGAGATATGCAGGGCTCCCCCAGGTTCTGCTAGCCAGGCCTTGCGTGCCCGCAGGCAGGAGTTCTCTCCAGGCGGGCTGCTTTTACCAGTCCTGCTTTGGGTCCCGCTTGCCATGGGAATTTGGGTTTTTCCTTTTAGGGAAAAATAAGTGTTTATGTGCTTTATAGAAATGTTTTTAGGTATCATTTTCTTTAAATTATGTCTAAAATGGTACACCAACGCTTTCTCCAGGGGGCAATCTAACATGTGGATTCTGTACTCCTTTCTACTAGGGTTTCACAGATGACCAGCTGGTGCTCCTGGACCAGAACACGCTGATGGTGGAGGAGAGGGAGCGGGAGATCCAGCAGATTGTGCAGTCGATTTCTGACCTAAATGAGATCTTTAGGGACTTAGGAGCAATGATTGTAGAGCAGGTAGGTCAGTTTACCTTCCTCATCAATGGGTTTTTCTACCATAAAATCTGGTCCTTCTTCAAACTTGGTTGACTCTGTACTCCCATCAGGAAAAAAATAATAACCTCTTCGCCCAATGTATGCATGTATATGCAAATTACATACGTATACCACTTCCGTTTTTCATTTTAAAACAATAAACTTTTCTTTAGGTAAATGTCAGTAGAAGTTCTTGTGTTTTCTGCCTCAGGGGTGCTCGTAAGAGCAGTGATTCTGGCAGGAGATAAGGCTTTCCTTCGAATTTCGGCAGGTTATTGGGTAATGGCGACTGGAACAACTAGCTTTCAAGCGGAATTAAATTGTTTGTTCACTGCTACAATCTGATTAGGGTATTTTATTATCTTGCCAGTAGGGATTTGGGTCCTGATCCCCCTGAAACCAGCTGAGAATGGAGTGTCAAGGCTACGGAAGATCTAGTTACATTAATTACTCCCGTGGTTCCCAGGGAACTGCTCTTGCTATCTCTTCTAATGCAGCGTGTTTCCGTTAAGAGCCCCGTTCTTCCATATAGCCCAGTGTTCCCTGCTCTCTGTCTGAACCAAGAGATTAAACAATTAAGAACAAAATTCTCCTTGAGGCAGATGTGAAATTTTACATGGTGGATTGGAGCTCACTGTTGTTGCTCTGATCCACGGAGACCTGTGCTGACGTCTGTAGACACGATAGTCAATTTCTAATCATAACTGGTCGAGCTAAGCTAGCATTCTGCTTTCTTGAATCCCAAGTATTTAAGCAGCAGGTGGGTGCAGAAGCTCCTTCGTCACTTAGAGCCTATTTCCACTGAACCGTATCTATTTTAAAGCACCAGTAAGTCTGAATATGGCATGTTTTATAGTAGCAAAATCCAAGACAAACCTCAGTTTATCAGTATTTCTTCCTCATTAACTAGACTTGATTGCAACCAACACCACACTCTGCCCCTGAATGCCTGACGCTGCTGGGTGGTGGTCCTAGAGCTTCCAGCGTGTCCTGGGCAGCGAGGCTCAGTCAGACAGATACTCCTGTGCGTGGCGACATCGCGATCTGCATGTGGGTCCTGAGGCCACTTCCCCACGTGCAGTAGTTGATTTTCTGTCACTGTCATTTATTACCACAGGGCACAGTCCTTGATAGAATTGACTATAACGTTGAACAGTCCTGTATCAAAACTGAGGACGGCTTGAAGCAGCTTCACAAGGTAATCCCTTATCTTTCAGTGGTTGAGGATTGGAGGAACTGTTGCCACGTATCGAAAATTCATCAGGGTTGTCTTCCGTCACAACTGTCTTCAGCATTCTTGCCCGCCATCACTCAGTGTGATAGTGCGGACATGGGCGTCATGTCATCCAGAGCTGACCATGTGGGCTGCCGCCCCTTTGCTGTAGCTAGTGTTTTCAGGGCACTCACACTTAGGTTGGAAGTTATTTTCCTCCTTTTAGAAAACATTTCATTCTTTGAGTCTTCTTGTTGTAGGAAATCAGTTGAATTTGCATTTGCTGAGATGGTTAAGCATCCTGTTTGCTTGCTGCTGACGCAGCCTCTCGTGCCGTGATACCTTTCTGACGAATTGCTGGTGGAAAACCACCCTGGAGAAGACAGAAATCTAATTTTCCCTTTTAATTACCACCGTACATCTGTGTACTTACCTTGACAAAAGAGTAGTTTGTTGAAGTGAAAGTGTTATTAGCTCTCATATTCTTTGCTAATAAGGTAGCTATTTCAGGGATATTTTTGATGATATTTTTAAAAAATAAACGGAAAGCATTGTAGAACTCTGGTAATTGTTTGTGGGAAACATATCCATACTCTGCTGAGTGGCTCTCGTGTGTAATTGGGGGCATGTTTTCTCTCAAAAGAATATAATACTTCACAAAGTAAGTGCTGTCCATCTCCCCGCATCTTTGAGACCCATTGGTGTTTCTGCCTCATCCTGAGCATTTTTCCAGTTCATGACTGCACTGTCCCATCCTTTTTCCAAAACCAGCCCCTTCCTCTAGCAGAGCGGCACGGCTGTGCCAGGTCTGCCCTGGGACCTTCATGCTCTGGGTGTGCTCGTCACTGCGCAGGGTGGCATTCGGGTCCGCCTGTAACAAGGAAGGGAAGGCTTGCCCTGTATGCAGAGGACTTGATAAGCACTTAGATCCATTTGGGGGCCAGGTCTTGTTTATTAAAAGAGTAAAACAGACTTCAGTTTCTCACTCTGAAATAGCCATGTTTTGATCCGCTGTGGGATTATGCATTGGTCGTGAAGTTTCTTAAAATCTAGTGAAACATGTTTTGTACTATTACACAGGTAACGGGAAAAGCTTGTCTGCAGGAGTGTACAAATCTAGTGGGAACTAAACATTTTGTTTCAGGTTTTCCTTTATAAATCATTCTGAGAGGTTTTAAGGTATATCATTTAGTCTTGGCTTCCCTGGTGCTCTGGGTTACTTGGAAAAGTAAGCATGCTCGTCTTATCTCTCACGTCACATTGCTGGCCGTCTCCTTGGTAGCAGCTCACCTAAGGATGATGGAGCCTCGGGAGTCACTTCACACCCTGGACTCTCAAGACCTGTCTGCCCTAATGTTTTCTCCTGACGGAGGAGTGGTCCTGGGGTCAGGGCGACCCATTTAGCAAACAGAACTACAGTCAGGTGGTGGGACATGGAAGGACAACAGGTATTTTCATCTGTCTCCTTCTTGTCCTTCACCATGAAATATCGAAATAGTGTCGGGGCGGGCATGCCCTTCTGGATGTGGTTAGAGATCCTCACACCTCTCTTCTTCACTGCCCCTCCTCTGGTCTTATTTCTGCAGGCAGGCATGGCGCCTGGGCATAGGCCAGGCTGGTGTGTGCAGGTGAAGCCTGGAGGTGTTGTGTCATCAGGAGCACAGGGACTTATCTGGGGAGGTGGGGGTTCTTTCTGCACTTGACCCCAAGGGGAGCACTTTCTTAGTTTTATTTCAAAGGATAAGTTTTCCTTGTTGCCATATTCAGGGAAGGTAAGAATCAAGCTGTTTGGGGCCAGCGGTTGCACATCACTGCTGTGGCACCCTTAGCCAGCAGAGTGATTTCATTATGAAGGTGCGCCTGCCAGAGAGCCTTCCTGGAGAGAGGGGTCCTCAGGGCAGTGGAAGTAGCGGCGAGCGGGAGCGGGCTCGTCTGGGCTGAAGGCTGACCTTTGCCTTTACCCTATGTCTGGGTGGCAGATCCCACACCGCATTAGTGCCTCCTGGGAGTCAGTAGATCCAGGTCAGGGGCCCTTCCACGCATGCTGAATTCGTGTGAATTAATGGAAGTTTGTAATAAAGGAGTCTGTAGCCAAGAGGTCAGCTATACAGAGGATAGGACTGGAAACGAGTGAGGCTTGATTTTGGGGAAAATGACGGCTTTTTTCCCTCCTCTTTCTGTAGGCAGAGCAGTATCAAAAGAAGAATCGGAAGATGCTTGTGATTTTAATATTATTTGTCATCATTATTGTCCTCATTGTTGTCCTCGTCGGCGTGAAGTCTCACTAAGCGGCCTGGGGGCTGTGTGTGCCGCGTGGATCCGGGCGCCAGGGGCTGGGCTGCTGGCTGCCTGCAGAGGGCCCGGCCCCGCGTGGCCACCAGCATCTCGTGGACTCCTGCACAGTGCTGAAGCGAGGGGAGTGGGCTTCTGTTTTTCCTCCATTGTGGAGAATTTAAAGACCTTGGTACTGCTGCAGACTAGAGATGGAGCACTGTCATCAGTTACACTATCTTTTAGAAAGAGAAAATGAGTGGGACGTTTACAGCACTCCACAAGCTGTTCGATATTATTGTGAATAAGCTATTTTTCTTAGCAATCATGTCTGAGCAGCGTGTTAAGATCATTTCTGGGAAAAAAATTTTGAAAACCATCTGGTTTTTAAGGATTTGGTACCAGAAATTTATGGATAGAGGCAAAAATGCCTCTTCATCTTTCTCTCTATATTTTCCAGTTGAAAACAAACTGAGAAGTCCTTTAAGAATTTATAATCCATTCCCCATTACCTTAATTTCGCTTTTCCATCACTGTTAATGATCAGAGTAACAAAGTGTGAAAAATAAGAAACCATCATTGATGTTAATTAACACATTTAGATGGGCCAGTTAAAACAGCTTCATAAGTTTAAATTAATTGTAAATGGAGTATTCCTCATCTAAAATTTATGCACATTTTCTACTGTAAACCAAAAGGGGTTGCTGAGCAAAACCACCTAAATTTAAAAGTTGGTGATTTGAACTAACCTCGAATTAAAAGAAAGCTTGGCAGTGTCATGAATATCACCAGAATTGGGCAGTGTGTCCCTGCACACATCCCCAGCCATCCTCACTCAATCCATTGCTCATATACTAACCACATAATGACCTGTTCAAACCAGCCACCATTTAATGAACTGTGAATTTACACAGAGGCCATTCTAAATGGGTCACCCCATTTGGGTCTGAAATTATTAACCAAACATCACTGCATTTCAAAGTAAAATATTCCACCAGAAGTGTGATTTATTGGCTCTCCCATTGCCACTTAATATGCCCAGAAAGTAGGCATGTTCCAGCAGGTGGTGGGAAGCAGGACCAGGCAGTCCCATGTTTGTAAAGTGAGTGTGAATCGGATCACCAAAGTGGGGGCTTTGTCATGTCCTTCCCTGTTATCAATATGGTGCTCAGATATATCCCCAACTGTAGAGTCATGAGGAAAGTGATGATGGCTTTAAAAAACAGAAGTTGTTCATGTCTTCAGTTGCTCTTGAGATGCAAGTAGTGTTTTAATGGTCTTCGTATATTTTTTTATGGCTTTTCCATTGTTTTTATCTCTAATGGGTTACATTTTATTTGGACCAGTCTCATAAAATGCTTCTCTAGAATTTGACTTTGGAGTTGTTGCTAGAAATTTAAACCCCAGGCCAGAGATTCAAATTGTCTCAGCCATTTCTTCCCAGGTTGTTGATGGCGCTGGGGAGCCACTGTTTTTTTTTTACGGATGTGGCCGTAGAATGATCAGCAGGTGTCCCTGGCATTTCAGGAAATAGCATGGTGTTCCCGGACAAGTATTTGTTAGGAAAGAAGGTCTGGGAATAAAAATCCAGCCCTTCCTTGATCGTCCCTGAAATGTGGGGCTTCTACAGCAGTTGAGGGTAGCTGTAGGCCTTCGTCCTCATCCCGCCCAACCATAAACCAACGACCAGCTGCTCCTAGGAGTGGAGCTGCTCAGACCAGGGGCTTCCCTCCCAGACGGTCTCTGATGGGGATACTGGATCACTGTTAAAGCTTTTAAAGCTGTCTTAACTATCCTTGAAGGAAAGTGACCCTTTAAGAAAGGATCACTATTTATTTATATTTTCAGTGAATAGGGTGATTAGGGTTGGCTTTTGTCCCCCAACCCGTTTGGGTGAAATCATGGATCTGATTAGAAGTGATTTTAAGGATCTCATTGGGGTGGTGGGACCATCCATTCTGACTGAAATCAGGGCAATGCCAGCTAAAGCCCCAGCTGCTATGACCGTGACCTGGAGAGGGACGCAGCCTGCAGTCTGTGCGCCAGCTTGCTGGGCTCCTCAGAACACTGTCTTTTTCTGTTGAGCCTTTCCTGAGGGCAGATCAGCACAGGGGCAGTGAGAGAAGCTTAGTCATGCTGCCCTGAAGCTTCAGCTCCTTTCCTTGCTGAAGCCCATGTCTGTGGGAAGGCAGGGCCCTCCATCTCCCTGAGTTGAGGCCAGCAGGGACACCTGCCCCTCTACGTGCTCCGTGATGGCTCTGTCAGCCTGCGCGCGAGGAGAAATGGGACCGTTTACTGTCAGGTCTCCAGAGCTCCTGATCTTACCCCAGATTGTGGCTAAAATCTACTGTCTCTGGTTTTATTAATTTGGGAGGGGGGTGGCTTTGCCATGGGCATGAAGCAGCATTTGTCTAATGGATTGACGTCTCTCTGCTAATTGAGAGAGCATTATTTATTTGTTTTGACACAGTGCTTTCAGTGTTGTATCCTGGCTAATGGCTTCCTAAAGGTAATGAAACCCTCCCAACCTAATTGGTCAGATAAGACTTTTTTTTCCTGTGTGCTTAAATAAAGCAATTAGTGAAGCCTTCTCTCCAACATGCCTTTTTTTTGTCCTTTTTTAAACTAATTTACTGTTATTGGAAACTTTTTGTACAATAAAGCAACTGTGCAGATTTAACAACATCCTGCAATCCTAGTGTTAATTTTGATGATGGGTTCATGTTTTTTTCAAACACATGGCGGGGCGGAGGGGGGGGTGGGGGCGTGGCAGGGTATTTGGGCTGATGACTATTTTGTACCCAAGGCCTTTGCCTCGATGTCTGAAGGTCCATCTATCTAGTGGACACTTTGAAAGGAACCAATCTCTTTGCTCTCCAGTAGACATAAAGGCAGATAATTGTCTCATGAAAATCTATGCTTTATATACATACCAAGAACCAGTTCTCACCTATTGAGGGGCCACAGCACAGAAGCACCCTCTTACTATGCTCTCCCTTCCTTTTTAACTGGACATTCTATTCCCCCAACTTCTCACAGCCATTGGCTCTGCTCAATAATCAAATCCACTCCAAGGAGAGGCATGTCCCCATAGGCTTTAAGAGCATTCCAGATCAGTGATAGTGTTGAAGACCTCTGTCCTGCTGCGGTCAGCTCTGTAGGGTGCATGTGCTTCTTGCGTGGTAACCTCACGGGCTTTTCCCAACTGAGTTTTGGTGGCCCACTCTTGAAATGGTGCTACACATTGTACCTGCATGCAGGTACAACCGGGCACATTGCCTATTGAGCAGAGGGCTGGAGACCCCGTGGGGTCCGGCCCTCAGGTGTGACTGGAAGGTTGGGTCTTTGGGTGGTTGCTCCTGAATGCCCCGGCGACTGTAGAACAGGCTGGGTGTAGGGTTACCCTTGCTGACAGTGCTGAACAGCCTCTAAGACAGCGGTTCTCAACCTGTGGGTCGCGACCCCTTTGGCAGTCGAACAACCCTTTCACAGGGATCGCCTAAGACCATCCTGCATATCAGATATTTACATTACGGTTCATAACAGTAGCAACATTACAGTTATGAAGTAGCAACAAAAATAATTTTATGGTTGGGTCACCCCATGAGGAACTGTATTTAAAGAGCCAGAAGGTTGAGAACCACTGATTTAGATAATCAGGTCCCTTAAGTCAAAATGTGGGAGCCACATAGAGAGACTTAGCTCACGTGGCTTCACAGGAGGACAGTCATTAGTTCGTGGCGGGGGTCGGTTAGCGGTTTGGAGGTGCTGATTCTTTGATGAGTTATGAGTTTCCATTTCTTCTAAGACAGTTAGGCAGACTTGGTTCATTTGATGTTGCTACATTTTGGAACTTAGCACTGTGCCTGCACGTAAATGTGGGCCTTGAATGGTCAATTCTGTGTTAGCCTTTAAAAACTAAATTTTCTCTCTCCAGGCTCCCTTGACCACCCAGATGCCACCTCTTACCTTGTTGCCTGATGTTTTAGTTTAGTTTTGTTTTGAAATGGAAGGCAAACAACCCCTTTCGAAAGGATGGGTATCAGAGTGAACCAGTGAGGGCTCTGGGGTGGTCGAATAGAGACTTCCAGCTCATCAGAAAGTGGCTCAGATCTAGGACATGGGGTCGGTGGGCTGTGTCCTGCACCCGACTTCACGCCGACCGTGATGTCATTCTACCAGTCTACAGTGGAGGCTTCTTACGCTGTAGGAACGTTCCCAGAGTCAGCGGCACAGACTTGTGCAGAGACTGGCCAGTGGAGGCAAAAGCAAACAGTCCTTTGTCCGGTCGTCCTCAGGAGCTCCCTGCGCTGTCCTGGGTGCTCAGGGTAATTGTGTGGCCTGCTCTTGAGCTCGTCATCTGGGTAAAATGGACCATTTCAAGGAAACTGCATTCAACACAGTGTACATTTAGACCAGGCTTAGAATAAACCCCTGGGTTTAGTGTTTTCTGCTGGTCAGCTATTATTCTAGAATTGCTTTTAGCTAATCATCCAAATTCTGCCATTAGTAATCACCATTTCTCTCATTTTATAAAAACATGTCATAATGGAGGCTAAAGGGCTTGGGTTTGCATCATTTGTTCTCTTTCTCGGAGGAAGAGCTGAGGGAATCAGATATTTTTTTAACATGGTGTTCTGACTCAGGACACTGTAATAGGCCTCTGTTTCATCACCGCCCCTATTCCAGATGGGTCGATGGAGACCCAGGTGCAGGCTTGCCGAGGTCACACAGCTAGTGTAACCCCGGGCTGGCACTAGAATCTTCCCTGTTCTCATGTCAAGACCAGTACTGCTTTTGCCATTTTAATTGTTCATTTCTTTGCATAAAATTAAATGACCTTCAAGAAAGATTTAATGGTCAAGATGTGATTTGGTAAAAGCTTCCTCAAGGATTTTTTTTCTATTGCAAAGATGAGACACGACTGAGGCTGAGAGGTTTGCAGACAGTGGTATGTCATTATCCCTCGCTCGGTTTTTCGTGTAATTGGTGCGAAGAGATTGCTGCTGGTGACTAAGCCTGCCACGGAGCGGAAAGGAATGATTCCGTGTGACGTGACTTGGTGCGCATACGTGGGCATTTGTGGCTGTTTCAAAAAAGTATATGTTATGCACAAAACGCCTACCAAAATGGATCGTGTCATTTTAACGTTGTAAATAATAAAAACATAGTCTCCAGCAAAACTGATTTAACAGTTGCCCGAAAATGTAGCACTTTGTTCCCACACTGTGCCATGGCTAGAAATTGATTTTTTGAAATCCAATTAAGCCTCAAGGTTGGTTATCCATTTAAAAGGTCGGCCGAGTTAAACAATGACAGTACCTCAGTTCATGCTAATTATTAAATATACACGGAACTTCAGCACTTCCGTCATGCCTCACGCAGGGGCTGCAGAGGTCCCTGGCCATGATGCGGGCACGCCCGCAGACCATGAGCCCTGGCCTGGTAAGTCTCCGAGTGGTTGCCATCCCCATCGTTCCTTCCCCTCCAGTTTCTGCAGCCCACACTGGAGAGTTCTGGTCCCAGCAAACGACTCTCCACACTCACCTCCCGTCTTACCTTTTCTATGGCCCCAAGAGTATTGGGAAATGGAGTGTAACCTCTTAAAGAAAAACAAGAGGGGAGCTCTTGGTGTATATACACTAGGCTTCATGGGCTGCCAAGTTCATAATGTAATAAGTCGTGTTTTTAAAATAGTGCTTTATACTGTGTTCCCAGCATGTTAAGAAGAAGACTTCAAAATGTATTTTTCTAGTTCTCATAGTAATGTGTAAGTATTGCTGAATTTACTAAGATCTTAGAACCACGACACGACCCTGATTGGAATGTCCTTTTCATTCTGCTAAATTGGGTTAGAATGTCCCTCGAGTTTCTAAATCATCAAGAAGGGATAAGTGGTCTTCTTTGCACTCTGGCATTTTAACCTGCCTTGTAATAGAAGTAAGGTTGCCCCTTTTCAGTACTTTTCATCCGTGACTCTGAACTGGCCCAAAATATGGAACCTTCAGATTTAGTGAGAGAAAAAAATTAAATTCCCTTCTCATGGCCCTTAGAAAAACTAACACATCTGGTTCATTTTTCCTTCCCCCACCCTTTCCTCACACTGCTCAGCCACCAAAACCTTTCTACTTTTTAAAAAGATCCGCATTTAGACACTACAGATAGAGGTGTTGTTTGACACAAGGTGTTTCTGGGAAAAGTGACTCAGGGTTTTGAAGAGTGAATCATGTTCAATGCACTAGAGAAACATCCTGCTTAAAGGACCCTGGAAGGGAAGGTTTTCTAAGGAAAAAAATTCTCCATCAAAATACACATTTGCCCTTTGTCTTGCTTTTCTATAATCTCCATTTCATATGCTGCTGTTTCCAGGAATGTGGAACCAGCACGGGTCTGTTAATGATTTCTCTTTGCCTTCCTGTAGCACCGCCCCCTCAGGTCTTCCTATGCCCTTGAAAAGTTTTGCAACTACAAAAAAATAATTTTGCTGGTGTTCGGAAGTAAATAGGAATTCAGTGCCCGAGACACGAGGGTTATTGCCACCTGACACCGTGCCCTTCTTGGAGAATAATTTAGACTGCTAGAACGACAAGGGACCTCCAAGAACAACTCGTTCAGCCCCCTCGTTTTATCGAAATGTCCTAGAAACTGATGTGAGAAGGAATGCTTTTAGTCATTAAGAAATGGCTCCATGAGTACATTTTTATTAACACAGTGTCTAATCCCACTGATATTGGAAGGTAAGAACATCATGCTTTAGATGACATTACAAAATGTGCTTTTTTAAAAAATATATTTTATTGATTTTTTACAGAGAGGAAGGGAGAGAGATAGAGAGTTAGAAACATCGATGAGAGAGAAACATCGATCAGCTGCCTCCTGCACATCTCCCACTGGGGATGTGCCCGCAACCCAGGTACATGCCCTTGACCGGAATCGAACCTGGGACCTTTCAGTCCGCAGGCCGATGCTCTATCCACTGAGCCAAACCGGTCTCGGCTACAAAATGTGCTTTTGAGGGAAAGTGCAAAAGATTGCATGCAATGAGCTATCTTTTGTGTCACATACATGAATATATATGACCTGGTATTTTTTTTAAAAAGAAAAAAATAAAACCCAAGAATGATAAACAGAAAACTAATAAAAATGCTTCCCTGTGGAAGGATGAGTGAGGGGGAAAGGGTGGGAGGCCCAGGAGGTTCCCGCGAGCTTTCCTTTTTACAGTCTCGACGGTAGAAATGTTTTACGTACTCAAAAAATGGAAATGGAAGAGAAGTGAGCGCAGCAAAGCCTTACATAGTATACAGACAAGAGTACAGGAATTAGATGTACACCAGATAGACCACACAGAAACCAATAAATTCTGACTAGATCAGTGAAATGCATTCTAAGAACAGAAAAGACAATAGAGAAATCTTGAACTTTAGGTGTTAGGTCTATTGCCGGGGATGGAGGCTGTCTGCTGAGTGTTGTAGGAAAGGGCGAGTGAGTGTCCCCAGAAGGGAGATTGGGACCAGGGTTCTCACTGTGGGAGATGGAGACCCATCTGGGTGGCAGCAGGTGAGGGGGAGGTCAGCAGCGTGGGGTTTGAATTGAAGGAGTTGGCGTGGCCTCCTGAGATGAAGAAAACAAATCTTACTCCTGGCCTCTGAAAGGATCGTAAACAATGACCAGGGAGCAGTGAGCTTACCTCCCACACAAACCTGGGTTTCTAGACACCCATTGTCCTGATTCACAGGACAGAGATTCTTGAAGGAATGGCTGACTCTAGAGTTGGGCAAAGGAGGAACACAGAAAGGACAGAAGTGCTCAAAAACAGATAGGAATGTTTGAAAAAGGCAGGAGCTGGCCTGGTGGGCTCAGTGGCCTCCGTGGGGACACTGGGGGCCGTGATACTGGAAGATACACACAAGCCATGGGGACAGGGTGGCTCCTGGGCATGCAGCCTTCGCACTCACATGGGGCCCACTTCTGGCTTACTTAGTGCTCTGCTGTTGCCGTCTTGGAATTCTTTGTTGAAGAACGGGTTCTGCACCTTCAGCTCTGCACTGAGCCTCACAGTGCAGTCTTGAGGAGAGGGGAGGCAAGGCGGTCTGTACACAAGAATGGTGGATACCTGGCCGGTATTTCTCAGTGGTTAGAGCGTCGGCCTGCGCACCAGAGGGTCTCAGGTTCAATTCCCAGTCAAGGGCACATACTTTGATTGCAAGTTTTGGATTGCAGGTTCCATCCCCAGCTGGTCGAGGCGTGTGTTGGAGGCAACCAATTGATATCTCACTCTCACATCAATGTTTCTCTCTCACTCTCTGCCCCGCCCCCTTCCTTCCACTCTCTCTAAAAACCAATAGAAAAAATATCCTCTCTCCTTGGGTAAGGATTTAAAAATAAATTTTAAAAAAATAG
>NW_006286977.1:328445-332285 GCF_000327345.1 Myotis davidii | reverse complement strand
GGGGGGGAAGGCCGCTGGAAACAGAGCATCCTGTTGTTCTCAGAGTGTCAAACCACACATTAGGAGGAGGAAACTGACCCTAATTCTATTAATTATGAAGGGTGATTTACATCTTTACCATGTGAGCCCGTGGAAACCAAGCAGCTAGCCTTGGCCAGTAGTGGGAGCTGACGTGAGCTACGTGGCTTCTGATTGGGTGCCGTGGGAAACGATGTGTATTATTGCCAAAAAACGTTCACACCAGATCTCACATAAGGAGACAACCAGGAGAGTCCAAACTGTGAGACCTCCAGGAGAGACCAAGGCAGGGGCAGTTCTGGATGCAAGGGAACAACCAGGTGGGATGCCTGATGCCCATTTGGATTCTGATTTTAAGAGAAAAGGCCATGAAGGACAGTCTTGGGACAATTCAAGAAATTCCAGTGTGGACTCTTTTTTTTAGGTAATAACATTGCTTCAATGACAGATTGTCATGGATATGATCAGGATGTGATTGTGACTAGGGGGTGTTGGAGGCTGTGTCCCTTCTTCCTAAGAAAGATGCAGTGAGGTATTTAGGGTTTAATGGTGCAGAAAAATAAATATCTGAATATAGGTAAAGAGTATAATTTCTACTGGCTTTTCAACTTTTCCATAACTTAATGCATTTTTCAAGAGTTTCTAGAGAAAAGTTATTCTCATGGCAATTAGTTCATTTTTCAATCCTTCAGGGAACCCTGAGTGCAAACCTTCCAGGTGGCACGTCTGACAATTTCTTAAAATTGATTTGAGAGGGAAAAACTGATGTGAGAGAGAACCACTGACCGGTTGCCTCCCGACCAGGGATCAAACCTTCTACCTTTTGAATGCAGTTGTGTCTGTCACGGGCTGCATTTGAGGAAACTGTCAGGCATTTGAAGTGGAATAATTCCTTAATTGGACTTCTCTCCAACCAACCGAGCTTCTGGCCAGGGCCACATCTGGCAATATTTGCAGAGTGCGACCAAGGCATTCCCTGATGTGCCGGCAGCGGGGGGCCAGGTGAGGGAAGGCAGAGTTCTGGTAGGTGGGCTCCCTTCTAGGCCAGCTGCTCCCAGGATGCCAAGGATGCAGGTGGTTGGTGCTGAGCTCTTCCTCCTATGAAGAAGGAAAGAGCAGGCCATTCTCAACCAGGCACGAGCCCCACCTCTACTTCACGCCAGTCCTGACTGAGGCATTTCCCCTGGCTTGCAGTTACCCACAAGGTCAAGTCCAAACTCCTTGGCTCGGTGTAATTGCACGCCCAGCCCATATCACTAAAGCTTTTGACGGTTGTGGATGGACCACACCCTTTAGTACTTTGGGCCCTTGCTGAAGGATTTCCTTGTCTGGGATCAGCCTGCCTGGCACACGCCTCACCCTCAGGACCCAACTCCCAATATCCTCCGGACTCGGCTCCCAGTGACTGGATTGCTGGGCTTTACTGCTATATTTGCTCCCTACCCTTGCCACACACACACAACCACACCCCTCCCCCACTGTATCCCCAAAGTCTGACCCGGCCTGGAGCTCTTCAGAATTGATATTCAATAAATCTATATTGAATGAATGAATGAAAACACTAGAAAGATAAAACAAGTGCTCCCAGGGCAGGTGGGTGGTCAGTGTTTTCGTCTCATATGAGGTGTGGTGGGACCTGGAGTTTCGTGACTGTGGGTTGAGTCTGACAGGGATTAGGGGATTTGGTGCAGGTGAGCTCCAGCATGCAGTGAACACAGGCGTGTACAACTCACACACCTGGAGCCATCTCACATGATGTCATTCAGAAATGTGTCTAGAATATGAACTACATCCCAAAACTTCCTAATAAGTCCTGGGAACTTTATTCTGATTTCTTCCAGAAGTTTTTAGCCTTTTCCTCAATTCCTAAATTAAGTCTGAACACCCACTTGAGTTTGGAAGGAGTCTCAAGTCACCAAAAACTTAAGTTACTTCTCGGATTGCATTAAAGATCTGGTAAGTTATTTTGCATTTGCATTTTTAAAAGAAAATGTAATTAAGGTGAGTTTTTATTGATGGTGAAATATATTCCAGCCTGTGGACTAACCGCTTCATAAAATGCATCTGAACAAAGTGCGCCTGTCTCAGTCTGAAGCCTGGAAAGTGCAGTGGAAAGTGTCCTTTCCTGGGAGGTATTTGTGTCTGTCACGGGCTGCATTTGAGGAAACTGTCAGGCATTTGAAGCGGAATAATTCCTTAATGTTCTGTTTAGTTTGGCTTTCTTTGATTCAGGGGTGGCTTAAAACCAGAATCAGTAACGTCTGCTTCCAACAAGCACATCCCATTTTTTTTCTTGCTCTGTATGGAATAAGTGTTCAATAAATGTGGTTGCATCGAATCATCTTGTTCGTCCTGTCTTGGGGCCATCTAAAAGGAAAGAACCTCCCAAATCATCTCATCACCGACAGCTCCTTTCCTTTCCAGCTCCCCCTACACAGAGCGCCAGGGTCTGGCTTTCTGAAACACTTCTTGGATCCTTCCACAGTTTGCAAAAGTAGATGGAGTGATTCAGACTCCCCAGCCCACCACCATCACCCGTTCCTCCCCTTCTCTGTTCTCCAGGGACGCCCTGGGTCTGCACTTTCTTGCCAGACCTCTCCCCACTTAGCTGCCTTCCCCGGTCTTGTTTGCCTGTGGGAGTCCCGTTTCATCCGTCAGGCACAGCCTTACCTCCCTCACCCTCTGGGACGGTCCCCTGTTGCCTCACCCCTGCTAGAAAGCCCTGCGCTTGTCTGCAATGTGTTTGCAAACAAGAAAAGAGTGATAGATCTTCATACGTGCTCTTCGTGCCCTTTACAAATGTGTGAAAACGTTCAGCTGCTGCAAAATCTTTTGAAGAAAATAAGATCCAATTAGCACCGACTTTTATGTCGGAAAGCTGAGGGTTTCGAAGGAATTCACTGCGCCATTCAAAAACTGTGTTTTGAGCACCTGCTCTGCCAGGCGCTGGAGAAAGCAGACAAAAAGACCTGCCTGCAGAATGCCGAAGCTCGAAGCGCGGAGTCTGGTGGGGTGTTTCCAAGGAACGGAGGGAGCAGCAGGGAAGGTGAAAGTGTGGCTGTGGTTGGATTGCAAGTCAGGGAGGGAGACAGGAGAGGGGCTGAGTGCCTTGGGTGCCACACTAGGGAGTTGGCTTTGCTATTTCAAAGGCTGATCATGAGAAGGAAACAGTAAGAAGAAGGGTGCCAACCAAAAGGCCTTTGGATAATGACAGCTTCCACAACTGGGTCATCAATCCCCAAATCTTGTACCTGAGCCATAGCAGGAGCCAGGACCCTTACCAACATCGTCCACCATCCACAAGGTGCCCCCAACACCCTTCAGGCACTGCCCCTCTTCAATGAGATAACTCAGGTGCTGTCTTGTAAACCACTGACTTCCCCCCTTCTCCTGTACCTTCTCATCTCCCTAAATTGGGTGAGCCTGCAGCTTGCCCAGGCTGTGGGGTGGGGGTGGAGGGTGGGGCTCAACAAGGCAATAACCTGGATTTATAAGTGGCCACCCCCCGACACAGCAACCTGGGTGGAAGGCCACGTCCCTGACCCTCTGTCACTTCCAGGACAGCGCCCGGCACATAGCAAGGGCCTGAGCGTTATGGAGGAACCCATTCAGTGAGGAAGGAGAGGCTTGATCATGGCAGGCAGGGGCTTTCACAACTTAGAGCTGGCACGGGTCCCAAAACCACTGCGCCCATCCCAACCCGAGCCAGGCTGGTGTGGTTAGGGCAAGCCTGCCTGTGTGGGTCACCACGGGGTCCTGAGACTCCTGGGGCCTGCCTCCCGTGGGAGCAGGGTCTGCTCGGGGCTCATGGACATGGGACGG
>NW_006286977.1:315751-327455 GCF_000327345.1 Myotis davidii | reverse complement strand
GACCTGCCTGCCGCCGGGAACGCACCGGTGCATCGTGGTGAGTGGTCCGAGAGGGCTCCTGCCTGCAGGGCTGCCTCCGAGCCCAGCCCGCTGCAGCGTGGCCCAGAGCTCAGAGCTGCCGCCACCGGCACGGTCACCCCTCCTGTAACACACCGGGAAACTCGGGGCTGAGAGAAGCCATTTCCCCCAGAACAGTTCTGTAGGCACATCTGAGACTCAGATCCAGACTCGGGTCTACTGTCAGGTTGTGAGACAGTGGTTCCGGGGACGGCCCTGGGTGAAGGCTGGCTCGGCCTCCTGTGTGCACATGGTATGCGGGGTGGCCTCCGAGCCTGCAGCTCCCTGGGGGCCGTGTCCTGCCCCGCCCGCCCTCCTCACCGCTCTCCTCTCTGTGCTGCAGATGGTCTGCGAGCGGGCCGATGTCTTCGCCTCTGCCTGTGCTCTGGCCCGAGCCTTCCCGCTGTTCACCCACCGCTCCGGTGCTTCCAGGCGCACAGAGAAGAAGACGGTCACCGTGGAGTTTTTCCTGGTGGGACAAGACAATGGGCCAGTGGAAGTGTCCACATTGCAAGTGGGTGTCTGGATGTTCAGTGGAGTCTCTGGGCCACGGGGAGCGATGTCTGGGGCGTGCTCTCTCCCTTCTTGGGGAGGACGGTTGTGCTGCTGTCCTTCCCGAGGAGGCCTTTGCTAGCCGGCTGCGGGCTCCCTCTCCCTCAGGGTGGTCTGTTTTCAGGATGCGGGTTTGTGCCGCTAGTGTTTATTGAGCACCTACGCAGTGCCAGGCTCTTCCATGTTCGAATGCTAGTCGTCCTGTGCACGCACATGTCACATACCCTTACGGCATACTTTTCCATATGTTATTTCACCGGAACCTCAGGACAACCCTTTGTGAGTAAGGCAAGGCCGGAAGTGATTTCCAACTCAGAAGTCCTCGTATGGATTGAGTGTCAGCTTCCCTCCCTTGTGGTGTGACTATCTCAGATCCCACTGATGAGCTGTTGCCCTCCCCACCTCCAGTCCCATTCCAGCAGCCACACCTGCGCTGTCCCTTCCCCATCTCACCCTTCTGTCTCTGGAAAGCGGTCACTGTCGCTCCGGAGCTCCTGGAGGGCACAGGCCTGATCTGACGTATGATTTTCCCAGGACTTGGCTCAACTGCCCACTGCCTCGGGGTGCTCCACCCACACCTCCTGCTCTCCTGGACCACTGCAGTGGTCCCTTAACTGGTCCTGTTGCCCCCAGGTCCCTCCCCGTTGCCTTACACACGCGCACCAGTGTCTTCCAAGTGCTTGTCAGGTAGCAGGCCCTGCTCTGAGCCGATGTGCACACTCACGGGTCAGATCCCTGCATTGTCACAACAGCCCCGTGAGGTGGGTCCTGTTGTTATTACCATTATAAAGCTGAGCAAACTGAGGCTCAGCGACATGACGTGACTTTCTGGGGCCACTCCAGCAAGGGGTAGAGTCAGTTTTTAATTACAGCCGCTGTCTGTCTAGAATTGTGAGCACAGGGGGTGCTGATACCCCATATGGCCTTTTCCTCACTGTGGGGACCTCTTCAGCCCCCGTTGGACGGGGGCATCCTGGTCTCCTCCGGGTCACTGTAGCCTTGAATGGAATAGCATGCTGTGGTCTCTGCTGGACTTGAGTCTCTTGGACATCTTTGGATTCTAAGTCCAGTGTGGCACACAGTAGGTGCTCGAATAAGCATGGATGGAATGAATGAATGAATGATCCTGTGTGTGTGTGTGAAGTGATGAGGTACAAACTCTACCCAAGTCCACATGGCTCTGTGTGTTTTCTGCCCTCGAACCCGCGCCAGCTGCGTGGGAGAGCTTGCTCACCGGAGGTCTGTGAGGCGGCCACCTGGCTCCTCCGAGACCAGTCTCAGGGCACTGACGCACTTCCCAGACAGCGGCCACAGGCTGCGTCAGCGATGAGCAATGGATTTGTGTGTGTGACGCCCACAGGTGGGGACCTGGTCCTCCCCTGGGGGGAGCCCGCTGACAGTCACCGGGACCCCACAGGCACATCTCATATCTGAGCTGTCAAGTCCTGTATCTCTGCCTTTTAGGCTTTGGGGTTTAATTACCTCAGAACAGGCAGAGCTCGCGCAACAATTGGACAGGGCCTGGGAGGTGGCGGGCTGACGCTGTCCCTGGCCTGCCCGCCCTGACACCATGGGGCCAGAAAAGCCGCAGATGAACTCAGTGCTGTCTGCACCCCCACTAAACCTGCACAGCTTTTCTCCTTTGATATTGCCGCCTCTCTGAAGCTTGGGGTTGTTGGGGGGATGGACTGGGGCAGAGACAAAGGAGAGAAGGCAGAAAACTTCCAGGTCAGGACAGAAACAAAAGTGAGATGGGAGTTCTCAGCAAAAAGGCCGGGGCGGGTTGGGGGTGGGGCAGCCAGTGTCTGGGACGAGTCTGTAAGCACGGGTGCGCCCCTGCCTGAGGTGCCTGTGGTGGCCGGCTTGGGGTGCCCGGTGGAGGTCTGCCTGTTTCTTCCCTCGCCTCTGCCTCAGAGCAGAATGGCATCAGATGACCAGGAAAACAAGGGTGGGCTTGGGTCTGCCACACACTCACAAGGAGCTCACCTCAGAAAGACGCCTCCCCGAGGGCCAGCGGGGAGTGCTTTTACTCTGGAAAGATCCAGAGGAGCTTTGGGGGTGTGGCCTCTGAGCAGTGCCTCGGGATGGCTGGGGTCTTCAAGAGAAGAGAAGGGAGGGTGTATTGGTCGCTCAGACTGCCGTGAGAAAATACCATAGACGAGGCAGCTTAACCAGCATCTACCTCTCACAGTTGTGGAGCTGGAAGCCGGAGATCAGGGTGGGTTGTGCTGAGGGCTCCCTCCCTGGCTTTCAGAGGGCCACCTCCTCATTGTGCCTTACAGGGCAGAGAGCGTGCTTGTAGGGACACTCATCCCATCAAGGGGACCCACGCTGTTGACCCCACAGAGGCCTCCTAATACCCTCCCAGTGGGGGTTGAGGCTTCCACAGTGCACCTGAGGGGCCCAGACATGTTCGTAATAGAGGTCAGCACCTCCTCCTGAGAGAGGGTGTGGGGATTGGCAGAGGCCACAGGTGGGAATGCCCAGGACACGTTGCAGGCCAAGCACAAGGGCTACCTGCCACCGTGTGGAGTGCAGTAGCAGGCGAGGAGGCTTGGGAAGAAGGTGGCCCCGACAATGCCAGGCCGGACGCTAGCCAGGCAGAAGGACCACTGGCATTCTGTAGATTGCTGGTGGGTCAGGAGCTGGGGGGTGAGAGCAGACAGCTTGGCTCTTGCTTCCCCTCCACCTGCCTCTGCACCTCCCCCAGGTGACGAATGCTTCTGACACCTTCCAGTCACCAGGGGAATGGATAGGGGGGACAGCCCCTTCCACCTGGTCCCAAGGCCCTGGTGACAGCCTCTGTTTCTTTCTAGTGCTTGACCAATGCCACGGACGGCGTCCGGCTGGCAGCCCGCATTGTGGACACACCCTGCAATGAGATGAACACAGACACCTTCCTTGAGGTGCGTGGCCC
Source organism: Myotis davidii (assembly GCF_000327345.1). NCBI lineage: Eukaryota > Metazoa > Chordata > Mammalia > Chiroptera > Vespertilionidae > Myotis > Myotis davidii. Next base: position 323,929 of record NW_006286977.1, on the reverse strand, counting down.
TGGGGGTCAGGCCGGGGGGTGGGACCGGGATGGGGTGGGTATCGTTAGACCACAGGCAGGGTCACAGGAAAGCTGGGGGCCAGAGGGGGACAGTGTTCATCGTCTCTGTTCTTTGCCTGGGGAAGCCTGGGGCTGCTGCAGACAAAGACCTACTGTCCACCCAGCTCTCAGGGGCCAGCAGCCTCAGCCAGGGGGTGGGGGAAGGAGCCTCTTTCGAAGGCCCCTCTGCAGGACTCCAGCCAGGAGCTACAGGAAATTGCAGAGTTTGGAGGGCCAGCCTTCTCTCCTGGGTTTAATCACACTCAAAGCAAGAGACTCAGAGCCGCTGGCTCCCAAGCCTGGTCCCCCCATCTCCACCCCCACCCCCGTGCAGCCATCAGCTAGTCCTTGGCCCGAAGCCTCGGCCTCGCCTTGAGTTGAGCTGTCTTCACGTGTCTTTGTGTTGTTGTTTTTTCCACGAACATGTCCAGGAGATTAAGAAAGTTGGAAAAGATCTGGGGATCGCCCCAACCATCATCCGGGACGAGGAGCTGAAGACCAGAGGGTTTGGAGGTGGGTGGGGGCTGGTCCTTGCAGGACTGGGCCTCAGGGCGTGCTCCGGGCACTTGGCTGGCTGAGTGGCAGTGGGCACGTGGTGTGTCGTCCCGAGCTTCACCCCGAAAGAAACCGGCCTGTGTCCAACCCCAAGACCGGCCCCTGGGAAGCAGACTGTCACTGGAGAGAAGGAGGCAGTGGTTCAGGTTCTGATTCAGATTCTGGAAGCTGTGGGGTCCAAGGCCGCCCCCGCCTGCTCCCTCTCCGGCCTCCTCACGTGTTGTTGTCCTGGTCCTCGGGCCAGCTCATCAGGGCCTTTCTGTTCCTCGAATACACACAGTCAGGTCCACACCAGGGCCTTGTACTACCACTCCTGTATCTAGGATATGTTTTCCCAAGACACTCTCAGGGCAGGACTGCCCTACCCTGCACACCTCAGCTCAAAGCCACCTCCTCAGAGAGACTTCCCTGATGACTAGGCCCACCCTCTCCCGCTGCCCAGCCCTGGCGGTGCAGCAATGACCAGGACACGGTGCTTTCAAACTGGCTGGGGGAGGCTCACTGTGTTTGCTCTCCATGTTCCCAGGACAGATTACCCCAGAAGGGAGTGCAGAAAGGGATGCTGCATGTCTCACAGCTCTAGCGGGGGCGGGGAGAGAATCGGGCCAGGGTCTCTCCCAGGCTGCCACCAAGGTATGGACTGGGGCAGCTGTCTGAAAGCTTGACTGGGGCTGGGCTGTGCTCCCAGCAAGGCACACTCATGGCTGTGCCAGCAGGCCTCAGGCTCCCTGGCTGCTCCTTTCCAGCTCTCTCCTCAAGGGGCACAGCACAGTAGCTTCTTCCCTCAGGGCAAGGTCTCTTGGTAACCTAATCTTGGAGGTGATGTCTCAGCATCACCTCCAAGAAGAAGTGAGACACAGGATCTTGCCCACACTTAGGGGGGAGGTCATCTTAGAGGTGCCAATTACAAGTGGAGGGAGAGGCCACTCCCATAGGGGAAAGCTTCACAAAGGAGGGGTCCTTTGCAGTGGGTCTTGCAGGGTGAGTAGGAGTTTGTCAGGCAGCCATTATTGCCTCTTGTCCTGGTTGCTGGGATCCTTCAGTTCAGTTACTTGGGGCCCCAAGGCATGGACTCTGCCCCCGGCAGGCATGATTTTCTGGAGCAGATGGGGCATAAACTGAACAGTGAGGCAGTAGTTGGAGTGAGCTTGGAAAGGGTGGTGCGGTGTGCTGAGTGCATGGAGGGTTCAGGGAAGGGAGAGCAAGCGTGGGCTGGAGCAACCTTGAGGCATTGTCCAAAAATCATTTCATTCTGCAATCCTGTTCATTTCTTTCTGGGAACGATACAATATTTTTTTTCTCAGCGGGTTTTCTTGCCTAACAATGCTTCGCATAGAATTTGTTTGCAGTCCAGAGCTTTGGAACTAATTTGCATTCCTCATCCCCCGCTGGCCAGGGGCAGGAAAGGGGGCAGGGAGCTCAGTGTGGACAGCGCAGCTCTCCAGGAGCAATACCCCAAAGCCTGAGGACACTTCCTGTGGGGGAACTGATGTTTCTGGGGGCGGGGGCTGCTGGGTCTCCTCTGCTCAGTTCAGCCTGAGTCTGACTGCCCCTCCCTGTGCTTCCCGTAGGAATCTATGGTGTTGGCAAAGCCGCCCTCCACCCCCCAGCTCTGGCCGTCCTCAGCCACACCCCCGACGGAGCCACCCAAACCATTGCCTGGGTGGGCAAGGGGATCGTCTACGACACCGGGGGTCTCAGCATCAAAGGGAAGGTGAGGTGCTGGCCGCTCAGGCAGTCCCGGGTGCAGAAATCTAGGGGGTGCACGGCTCTCAAGCGTTAGAGGAAGACGGCCAGGAGCTTGGCGTTGGGTGCACCTCTGGGGAGCTGGGTTCGGGAAGGGAGATAGTGGATCCAGTTCTCCTTCTGAGAGGGATAGTTACGTGCCCCGCTGCAGACAGGGGTCTGGAAACAGAAAGTCTGGATAGGATCCAGAAACACGCTGCAGAAGTGATTAAAGGGTGGGTCGGGAGAACTGGGGAGGCAGCGTGCAAGGAGTCAGGCGTCTCTGTTCTGCGTGAAGATGAATGAGCAGGTTTCCAGGGACTGAATGCTCAGGGGTGGTCTGTACAGAAAGCACAGCGCGAGGTGAAGCCAGGGGGATGTGGGCCCAGAGGCAAGCCCCCTGGGGTGTGGCTACAAGGCTGAGGTCTCAGCAGTCACGTCTGTGGGCGGCCTTTGGAGTTGGCTGCCTCGGGGATAGATGCATGTGGGATGTCAATCTGTGCCCGTGTCTGTCGGCCTCTGAGAGGCCTGCCTTCCTCCACACTCAGCTGGGCACAGGAAGAGCCAGCCACCTTCATCGGTCACCCCACACACTGCACCAGGCCTGGGCCGGGCTCTAAGGGACAAAGACAAGGGAGGGACTCGGAAAGAGCAGACATGTGACATGTATGCAGGAGGAAGTCTGAAAGGAGGAGAAGCAACCATCCCCGAGAGAAAGCTTTAGAGAAGGGAGGACAAGTGAGCTCATACAGCGCAGACACTGAAAACTGGCTGCCCGCGTGCCTCACATATGTGTCCTGTTGGCCCATATGGGGTTTTAACATTTGAATTAGTTACCAGCTTTTAAAAACAGGAAGAATTATCCCAAAAGACTGGGTTTCTGACCTTTTGTAAACTCAGAAGGTCCAGCCATGCCTGTCCTGCGTCCCCGCTGGCGGCCTTCTGCCGCAGCTCAGTGGCAGCTGACACCATGGATATAGCCTACACCCCGCAGTTTGCCACAAGCCCCATCACTCCCTGCCGCCTCTCAGACATTGAACCCCAGTGTCAGTTGCTACTTAGGGTAGGCATTGTGCTACTGGTTTTTGTACTTCTAGTCTGTCTAGTATTTGGTTCCTACAGTGGATGATCTGTTTGTTTAGTTTTGTGTTTGATTTATAACACTCTTCCTTCTTCAAACAACAAAATTATTTTCAGGACTAATCAGGAAATGAAACTAATTATAATAAAGGTTTTTAAAAAGCACACACCAATAGTGAATTAACCGACAGTGAATTCTCCTTTATTGAATTCCATACATATTTTCATGCCAGTAAAAACTCTTAAAATAAATATTACAGTACAAATGAAGAAAACAGTAATGGATTAACACTTTTAAGTAGAATTAATGTAATTTGTATTTTTTCTTTTCTTTTTATGTATTGGTTAGAGAGAGAGAGAGAGAGAGAGGGAAACATCCATTTGTTGTTCCACCTATTCATGCATTCATTGGTTGCTTCTTGTATGTGCCCTGGCTAAAGATCAAACCCCCAGCCTCGGTGTATTGGGATGACACTCCAACCAACTGAGCTACCAACCATTGCATAATTCTTTTTTAAAAAATATATATTTTTTTTATTGATTTTTTACAGAGAGGAAGGGAGAGGAATAGAGAGTTAGAAACATCGGATGAGAGAGAAACATCGATCAGCTGCCTCCTGCACACCCCCCTCTGGGGAAGTACCTGCGACCAAGGTACATGCCCCTGACTGGAATCGAACCCATGACCCCTCAGTCCACAGGCCGACGCTCTATCCACTGAGCCAAACTGGCCAGGGCCATAATTCTTTTAATAGAAAAAAATGTATGCCTCCATATTGGTTGTGTTAGTAGATGTCAGCTATAGTTTTGTTCTCAGGCATTGGCGTCTGCAGATCTGTCAATGACTTAATCAGAAAAGATCTCCACATTTTCACAATCACTAGATAGACAAAGGCACCAGATTTGTCAGTCTGTCTTCACTCATGGCCCGTAAAAACACTATTCATTTTAATTTTAAGAAGTTTCTGTGACATGAAGCAACACACACAAATACTCAGGAACAGTCTTTAGCGTAAGTATCTCTTGATGAAGACTGTTAAAATCTATATCACCCAAGAAACTCCAGAAATTGCTATACTGTCCATGTGTTCAGTTCTTTGAGATTGATTCTAGCAGCTTTCAAATATCCGTGGAATAAGAACGTTTCAAACAACTCCACGCATTCACCTGGATTGAGAGAGGCGAGGAGACGTGAGCTCATGGCCCCCTCAGGTTTACTGTGAGTCCACGTTTGAAGGGAAGAGCACGCGGACACCGTGGACACTGTGACACGGAAGCCAGCCAGCACCATTCTGACCGCTGGGAACGGTCCTCAGAGTGGAGGCGCGGCCCTGGGGCTGTGAGTGTGGGGCCAGCTGTGAAGCCAGCAGTTATTACCATCCATTAGAATAATGTTTCTAAAAGGATAAGTAATTAAAAGAGGCAATTTGAAGCTTTTATTTAGATGATAAGGACTCACTTTTACCAGCTACAGGTTTTTGGGGGAGGAAGAATTTACCACTGATGACAACAGGCAAACTGGTTTTTAGTCAGTGTATTACTGCTCTTAAGTTCTCCCCAGACAATGAGCCTCTAGTCTTCTGTTGTCGGCCGCCCCCTCCCTCCCACCCTTGCCCCAGAGGCAGCTGAGTGCAGGCCGGTAGAATTGTGGGGTGGTTTCTCCTGGGATCAGAGGCTTCTTTTTGATGTTGGCTTCTTAGAGGGTCAGAGTGAGAAGCGGCTTCCTGTGAATTAGTCATTTTGCTGGTGGCACCAGCTCCCCGTTTAGCAGAAACACTCTTAGCTCCACTTCCAAAGTTTCAAAGACAAATCAGGATCAGCATGAACTAGCAGGTGTCAAAGACGTTAGTCTCAGGACCCCTTACACTTAAAAATATGGATCCAAAAAGGTTTTGTGTATAAGGTTGATGTCTGTTGATATTTCCCCTATAAGAAATTAAAACGGAAATTTTAAAGATATATTTACTAATTCATTTAAACCCAAAGAGACCCACACTAAGACACATCATAATTAAAATGCCAAGGGTTAAAGACAAAGAACCTTACAAGCATCAAGAGAAAAGTAGCTAGTTACCTACAAGGGAATGCCCATACAACTGTCAGTTAATTTCTCAACAAAAACTCTGCAGGCCACAAAGGAGTGGCAAAGAAATATTCAAAGTGATGAAAAGCAAGGACCTACAACCAAGATTACTCTACCCAACAAAGCTATCATTTAGAATTGAAGGTCAGATAAAGAGCTTTGCAGACAAGAAAAAGCTAAAGGAGTTCATCACCACCAAACTTATATTACATGAAATGTTGAAGGGTATTCTTTAAGAAGGGAAAAGAAGAAGAAAATTAAAAATATGAGCAATAAAATGGCAATAAATACATATCTATCAATAATTGAATCTAAAAATCAAAATAAATGAACAAGAAATCTAATGAACAAAAGAAACTGATGAATAAAGTAGAATCAGAAGCATGGAAACATGGAACAGACTGACGAATCTCAGAAGGAAGGGTGGTGGAAAGAGACTGACCAAAGATCTTATATGCATAGATGCATTACCTGTGGACACAGACAATGGGGTGGTGAAGGCTTGGGGTCGGGTGGGAACAGGTTGGAGAGGGGTTATGAGATAAAAAGGGGGCATCTGTAATACTCTCAACTGTAAAGATTTTTAAGAAATGAACATAATATAAACCCATTTTAAACCTGCATGTTAATGTAAATGTTATAAAATAACTATAAAATGTTATAAAATAACTAGAAAACAGCGAGGAGAGTGGCATCATGTTACATTTCTGCAAATCTCTTTAGTGCTTGCCTTCATAGAAGATATGTGTGGCCATGTGTCTGCTGCATTTAGTGTATCGTGATATGTTGTTTCAGTCAAATGTCAAAAGAAAGTTTGGCCTCACTCACTTCATACTTGGAAAGGGAGAAGTAGGGGAGTACAATTCGAGGAACTGGGGCCATTCGTCTTGCTGTTACACCAAAACTCTCCAAGGAGTGGCTCCCAAAGGCTCACTCTACTGTGGAACCTGAAACAATGCCAGTGAACGTTAATGCTGTTACATTAGAATTGAGTGGTCCAGCTTGGACTTTGCATGATTCTGTAATGTCGTGCCTGGGTCATTTGGAAGACGTTGTTTGTAGAATTATGCAGACTTTTAAAACTTGACACCTTCCATTAAATCACATTTCTTAATATCACCATTCGTCGCATTTAAAAAGTCATTGAGTATTCGGAAGCCTGAGGCAGATACAAGTTTTCCAAAATTCTGATTTCTTCTCTTAAAAGCTCAAACTTTACCATTGGCAACAAACAACAATGGAACCGTTTTCGTGGAAGTAAGAGGCTTGCTTTGTTCATTTTTGAGGAAATATCTGCCAGAACCTACGTGTGAATAACCACCGTGCGTCAGCTGTTCTTTCAAGGAGGAAGGGTGCTGGTGAGAACGGAAGCCAGACGAAGTGGGAACTCCAGGCTGTGTCCGGCCTCAGGATGGAGGCGCACCGCTGAGGCTGTGCGTGGGGCCCGCCGTGAAGCCGGCAGCCATGAACCTGAGCCCTCGGTGCTCTGTGCGTACCTTCGTTCCGTCACACCGAATATGGAAAGTGGCTGCATCAGTGGTTGAGATGTTTTCAAGTCAATAACTTCACTGCTTCAGCAAGGAAACGCAAGTGAAATGGGCAGCGCTTTCCTTTCCCGGAGGCTGGAGACGAGGCCGGGCACCGGCAGATCCCTGGGTGCCATGCCTTGCTCAGTGCCGCCTGCAGCCCACTTCTCATTTGCGGGCCATAGCTACAAGCGTCAGCCCAGTGCAAAAGGGAAATGCCACCGTAGCGTCAAGATGGGGATCGTTTCTTTTGTAAAAGTAAGAACGGGGTACGCGGGTGCTGCAAAGCAAGCACGTGAGATCTACCCCTGTGGTTTGGTATTGTCTGCCCGCGGTTGGGAGGCTGTGCCAGTGACAGGGACACAGTTCCAGTGACCATCTTGAGCAGTTTTCTGTGGGCCATTTTGCGAGTGGTTTGCTTCCAGATCCGAGACCCTGTTTTTCCTTTTAAACAGTCCTGTGCTTTCTCGCAGTTTAGGTCAAAAGAGACAGCTTATTTTCAATAGTGCTAGCTGGGTCATTTTCACTCAATTTAATTGTAAAAGCAGCTCAGTTTATACCTAAAAATACTTTCCATTAAAACTCGGGGCTCATGTAATCTGATAAAGGTTCAAAACATTGCTCAGTACATTTCAAACCCGAATCCTTATATGTGATGACCTGCTGTTAATTTAAAATATGAACTTGTCAATTAGCATTGGGAGCCTATAAAATGTAAAAATATGTGACCACTCTCCACCAGTTTATAGAAAGTCACAATTACCTCTGTGGCAGGAAGGCACCTCTGTTTCTAGCAGCCTCTCATTAGACTGGTCTACCCAGGAGATGCCAACGGCTGGGCAGGGTGGTGGGGCTGCAGGTGTCCTTGCCAGTGTGTGTGTGTAGGGGGGGAAGGGGGGGGCAGAGGCGCCTTGGTGATGTGAGAGTGACATTTGGGAAAATTTCACATTATCCCAAGTGGATGGCTCAAGAAAGTGACGTGGAGAAGCAAAGAGCTGAGAACAAAAGTGTCAATGAGGCCAGATGATGCCAGCTTTAAATGCCAGTGCAAGGAAGTGGGCCTGTTCCCGGGACAGCCTGGGGACCAGATCACAGCCTGGTCTCCAAGCCATGCTGGCCGTGTTTGTGTAACAGCATGGCCCCTGCGAATGCAGCAGCTCTGGATGTCCC
>NW_006286977.1:312362-315017 GCF_000327345.1 Myotis davidii | reverse complement strand
GGTTTCTTTTGCTGTGCAGAAAGTTTGTATATTGATGTGGTCCCATTTGTTTATTTTCTCCTTAGTTTCCTTTGCCCTAGACTATGGTAGGCAAACTGCGGTTCATGAGCCACATGCGGCTCTTTGGCCCCTTGAGTGTGGTTCTTCCTAAGCCTTAGGAGTACCCTAATTAAGTTAATAACAATGTACCTACATATATAGTTTAAGTTTAAAAAATTTGGCTCTCAAAAGAAATTTCAATCGTTGTACTGTTGCTATTTGGCTCTGCTGACTAATGAGTTTGCTGACCACTGCCCTAGGAGATGTATCTGTAAACATACTGCTGCAAAAGATGTCTGCCATTTTGCTGCCTATGGTTTCCTCTAGGACTTTTAAGGTTAACTGACTTACAGTTAAGTCTTTTATCTATTTTGAGTTTATTCTTGTTCATAGTGTAAGTTGGTGGTCTAGTTTCATTGTTTTTGCACGTATCTGTCCAATTTTCCTAACACCATTCATTAAAGAGTCTGTCTAGACTCCATTGTATGCTCTTGTCTCTGTTGTCAAATATTAATTGGGCGTAATGGCTTGGGTCAACCTGTGGATCTCTCTTCTGTTCCATTAGTCAATATGGCTGTTGTTGTGCCAATACCAGACTGCTCTGATTATGGTGGCTTTGTAATATAACTTGAAATCTGGTATTATGATTCCTTCAACTTTGTTTTTCTTTCTTAAAATTGCTGTAGCTATTCCGGGTCTTTTTAAATTCATATTAATTTTTTTGAGTATTTGTTCTAGGTCTGTGAAATATGCCGTTATATTTTCATAGGGATTGCATTGAATCTGTAGATTGCCTTAGGTAGTATGGACATTGTAATGATTTTGATTCTACTAGGCCATGAACACGGTTATTCTTTTATCTGTTTCTGTCTCCTTCTGTCTCTTTTTTCAGCGTCCTGCAGTTTTACAAATACAGGTCTTTTGCCTCCTTGGTTAAGTTTATTCCTAAGTATCTTAATTTTTTTGTTGCAACGGTAAATGGGATTGCTTGTTTAGTTTCTCTTTCTGAGAATTCACTATTGGTGTATACAAAAGCCATTGATTTTTGGATGTTGAGTTAGTATCCTGCTCCATTGCCAAATTCATGGATTAAATCTAGTAGTTTTTTGGTGCAGTCTTTAGGGTTTTCTATGTATAATATCATGTCATCTACGAATAATAAGAGTTTTACTTCCTCCTTTCCAATTTGAATGCCTTTTTTTCTTTTTCTTGTCTGATCTCTCTGTGGCTAGGACTTCCAGTGCTATGTTGAATAAGAGTGGTGAAAGCGGACATCCCTGTCTTTTTCCTGTTTAGAGGAAATGGGGTTTTTTTGCCCATTGAGTATAATGTTCACTCTAGGTTTGTCATGTATGGCCTTCATCATGTTGAGATATTCTCCCTCTATTCTCAGTTTGCTGAGAGTTTTTATCAAAAATGGGTGTTGGATTTCGTTGAATGCTTTTTCTGTGTCTATTGATATCCTCTTGTGTTTTTTGTCTTTCAATTTGTTTCTGTAATTTATCAAATTTATCGATTTACTAATATTGTACTAGCCTTGCATCCCCAGAATAAATCCCACTTGGTAGTGGTGTATGATCTTTTTCATATATTGCTGGATGTGATTTGCTACTATTTTGTTGAGGTTTTTAGCAGCTATGTTCATCAGGGATATTAGCCTGTAATTCTCTTTCTTTGTAGTGTCTTTAACTGGTTTTCTAATTACAATAATGCTGGCTTCATAAAACGAGTTTGGAAGTATTCCTTCCTCTTGGATTAATCTGAAGTAGTTCAAGGAGTATAGGTGTTAGTTCTTATTTGAATGTTTGGTAAAACTCTCCTGTGAAGCTGTCCAGACCCAGGCTTTTGTTTGCTGGGAGTGTTTTGATTACTGCTTCTGTTTCATCAGTTTTTATTGGCCTATTCAGGTTTTCTGATTTCTCCTGTGTCAGTTATGGGAGGTTGTATTTTTTAGGAATTTTTTCATTTCATCCTCAATGTTCAGCTTGTTGTCATATACACTAAGTGGCCAGATTATTTTGACCACCCCATCAGTACTTCATTGGGCCACCTTTTGCCTTCAGTATTGTGGTGATTCTTGGCATTGACTCCATGAGATATTGAAAGGTGATGTGAGGAATTGGACACCATGCCTGATGATAGCACTGTCCAGTTCTGTGAGATATGATAGTTGTGGAACCAGCTGTCTGATGGCTCTTTTAACTTCGTTCCACAAATGCTCAATTGAATTGAGATCTGGTGATTGTGGGGGCCACCTGAGCAAGGTAAAGTCTCCCTCATGTTCTTGAAATCACTCCTGCACATTATGAGCACCGTGGCATGGCGCATTGTCTTGTTGGAAGAAGCCATCTCCATTGGGATATGCCATCAACATGATAGGATGAACCTGATCAGCAACGATACTTAGGTATGTTGTGTTATTCAGACGTTGTTCCACACGAATTAAAGGGCCCAAACCATGCCAGGAACACATGCCCCAAACCATAACACTCCCCCCACCAGCTTGAAACGTTGTACTCATGTATGTGGGGTGCATGCTTTCATGCTGTTTCCGCCAAATTCTCACTCTGCCATCTGCATGATGCAACTGGAAACGTGATTCATCGGACCACATGA
>NW_006286977.1:310793-312312 GCF_000327345.1 Myotis davidii | reverse complement strand
ACTTGGGTCCTTTCTCTTTGTTTTTTGATGAGTCTTACTTGCAGTTTATCAATTTTGTTTATCCTTTCAAAGAACCAGCTCTTGCATTCCTTGATTTTTTGTAATTTTTTTAGTCTCTATGTCATTTATTTCTGCTCTAATCTTTATTATTTCCTTCCTTCTACGTACTCTGGGCTTTTCTTGTTGTTCACTTTCTAGTCTTTAAGTTGTAGGGTTAAATAATTTATTGCTGATTTTCCTTGTTTTTTGAGGTATTCCTGTAGTGCTATTAACCCCCCACTCAGAATTGCTTTTGCTGTGTCCCAGAGATTTTGGCTTGTTATTGTATGTTCATTTCCTTTGTTTCCAGGAAGTTTTTTTTATTTCTTTCTTGATCTCATTGGTAACCCATTCATTGTTTAATAACATGCTCTTTAGTCTCCATGTGTTTAAATGTTTTTGAGTGTTTTTACTGTAGTTGATTTCTAGTTGTATTCCACTGTGATCTGAGAAGATGCTTGATATGATTTCAATCTTCTTCAATTGTAGAGACTTGTTTTGTGTCCTAACCTGTGGTCTATCTTTGTGAATGATCCATGGGCACTTGAGAAGAATGTATATTCTGCAGCTTTGGAGTGAAATGTTCTATAAATGTTAATTAAATCCATCGATCCAGTGTGTCCTTTAGAGTCACTGTTTCCTTGTTACGTTTTTGTTTGGAAGATCTATCCAGTGAAGTCAGTGGTGTGTTAAACTCTCCTACTATGACTGTATTGTTGTCGATCTCTCCCTTAAATTCCTCTAGAATTTTTTTTTATACATTTAGGTGCTCCTGTATTGGGTACATATATGTTTACCAGGGTTGTATCCTCTTGTTGGATAGATGTAGTGACCTTTGTTGTCTCTTGTGATGGCCTTCATTTTAAAGTCTATTTTGTCAGATATGAGTATCGCTACTCCAGCTTTTCTTTCTTTCCCATTTACATGGAAAAATTTTTTCCATCTCTTCACTCTCAACCCTTGTGTATCTTTTGTTCTGAGATGGGTCTCTTAGATGACATATAGTTGAGTCATAGTTTTGTATCCAGTCAGCTACCCTATGACTTTTTGTTTAAAGTATTACCTCTGTCTCCTTTTCCCCCATTTGACTCCCCTCCCCCCCCACCACTCCCGCTCCCCAGGATAAGTGCCCACTGTCCCAGTATCCATGTCCATTGGTTATGCTAATATACATGCATACAACTCCTATAGTTGACCTCCTGCCCCCCCTTCCCCTGCCTTCTCTCTGAGGTTGGACAGTCTGTTCAGGGTTACCTTGTCTCCGGATCTATTGTTGTTCATCAGTTTATGTTGTTTATTATATCCCACATATGAGTGAGATCATGTGATATTTATCTTTCTCCGACTGGCTTATTTTGCTTAGCATAATACTCTCTAGTTCCACCCATGCTGTTGCAAATGGTAAGAATTCCTTCTTTTTTACAGCAGCGTAGAATTCCATTGTTGTAGATGTACCACAGTTTTCTAATCCACTCGTCTG
>NW_006286977.1:309759-310075 GCF_000327345.1 Myotis davidii | reverse complement strand
AATTGGTGTTCTAGTTTCATATTTTTGTACATATCTTTCCAATTTTCCCAACACCATTTATTGACGAGACTGTCTTGACTCCATTATATGTTCTTGCCTCCTTTGTGAAATATTTATTGAGCATAATGACTTGGGTCAATTTCTGGGTTCTCTGTTCTGTTCCATTGGTCTATATATCTGGTCTTGTGCCAGTACCAGGCAGTTTTGAGAACAGTAGCTTTGTAATATTGCTTGATATCTGGTATTGTGATCCCTCCAACTTTGGTCTTTTTCTCAGAATTGCTGTGGCTTATTGGGTTGTTTTTAAAATTCCAGG
>NW_006286977.1:308326-309682 GCF_000327345.1 Myotis davidii | reverse complement strand
AGTGTGATGGTAAATGGTATTGCTTCTTTAGTCTCTCTTTTTGTAAGTTCACTATTGGTGTATAGAAATAGATTTCTTGGTGTTAATTTTGTATCCTGCTACATTGCTGAATTAATTTATTTAGTCTAATAACTTTTTGATGGAGTCTTTAGGGTTTTCTAAGTAAAGTATCATGTCATCTGTGAATAAGGACAATTTTACTTCTTCTTTCCCAATTTGGGTGCATTTTATTTCTTCTCCTTGTCTGATCACTCTGACTAGCACTTCCAGTACTATGTTGAACAGGAGTGGTGAAAGTGGGCATCCCTGTCTTGTTCCTGTTCTTAGGGGAAATGGTTTTAGTTTTTGCCCATTGAGTACGATGTTGACTGCAGGTTTGTCATATAAGGCTTTTATCATATTGAGGTATGATCCCTCTATTCCCACTTTGCTGAGAGTTTTTATCAAAAAAGTGTTTTTGATTTTGTTGAATGCTTTTTTTGCATCGATTTATATGATTATGTGATCTTTGTCTCTCAAATGTGATGTACTACATTTATTGATTTGTGAATATTGTACCATCCTTGCATCCCAGGAATAAATCTTACTTAGTCATGGTGTATGATATTTCTAATGTAATGCTGGATCCAATTTGCTAGAATTTTGTTGAGGATTTTAGCATCTGTGTTCATCAGGGATATTGGCCTGTAGTTCTCTTTCTTTGTGGTGTCTTTATTTGGTTTTGTCTTTATCTTTGTCTTCATAGAATGAGCTTGGAAGTGTTCCTTGCTGTTGAATTTTTTGGAATAGTCTGAGGAGGATAGGTTTTAGCTCTTTTTTGAGTATTTGGTAGAACTCCCCTGTAAAGCTGTACGAACCAGGATTTTTGTTTGCTGGAAGGTTTTTGCTTACTGTTTCAATTTCATCAGTAGTTATTGGCCTATTCAGGTTTTCAGATTCTTCCTGATTGAGTTTTGGAAGGTTGTATTTTTCTAGGAATATGTCCATTTCCTTTAGGTTGTCCAGTTTATTGGAGTGGAGTTGTCTGTTCGTAGTTTTTTGTTTTTGTTTTTGTTTTTTATACAGTCCTTTGTATTTCTATAGAGTCAGTTGTTACCTCACCTTTTTCATTTCTGATTTTGTTTATTTGGGTCCTCTCTCTTTGCTTCTTGGTGAGCCTGGCCAGAGGTTCATCAATCTTGTTTATCCTTTCAAAGAACTAGCTCTTGATTTCATTGATCTTTTGTATTGTTTTTTTTTTGGTCTCTATGTCATTTATTTCTGCTCTGATCTTTATTATCTCCTTCCCTCTGCTCACTCTGGGTTTTTCTTGTTGTTCTCTCTCTAATTCTTTGAAGTTGTAGAGTTATATGACTT
>NW_006286977.1:301644-308115 GCF_000327345.1 Myotis davidii | reverse complement strand
CTCACACACACACACACACACACACACACACACACACACTGTCTTCATCCATAGGTGTACGCTTTTTGTTGCCGGGTCATACACATGTAAAATGTAGCTATTTCCATCCGCGACATGTCCCTGTGTTCGGCCACACAGGGACCATCTCAGCCTCACAGGGGACCCATAGATTTTTGATTGTTGTGTTTTCATTGTCATTCATTTCCAGGGTGTTTTTAATTTCTTCTTTGATATCTTTGGTAACCCAATCATTGTTTAATAACATGCTATTTATCTTCCAAGTGTTTGATTTTGTTCATTGTTTTTATTGTAGTTGATTTCTAATTTTATGCCATTGTGGTCTGAGAAGATGCTTGATAGGATTTTTATCTTCTTGAATTTGAAGAGACTTTGCCTGTGTTCCAATATGTGGTCTATCTTTGAAAATATTCCATGTGCACTTGAGAAGAATGTATATTCTGTAGCTTTGGGGTGCAATGTTCTGAAGATGTCAATTCCATCTGATCTAGTGAGTCATTTAGAATTAATGTTTCTTTGCTGATTTTTTTGTTTAGAGGATTTATCTAGTGGTGTCAATGGGTTATTAACATCCCCTACTATGATTGTATTGCTGGCGATCTCTCCCTTGATATCTTCCAGAAGTTTTTTTATGTATTTATGTGCTCCTGTATTGGGTGCATATATGTTTACCAGAGTTATATCCTCTTGCTGAATTGCTCCCTTTAGTATTATGAAGTGGCCTTCCTTATCACTTGTTATGGCCTTCACTTTGAGGTCTATTTTGTCAGATATAACTATTGCTACCCCAGCTTTTTTTTTTTCTTTTCATTTCCATTTACCTGGAAAAAAAAATTTCTATTCCTTCACTATCAGTTTGTGTGAGTTCTTTGTTCTGAGGTGGGTCTCTTGTAGACATCAGATATATGGGTCGTGTTTTCTTATCCATTCAGCTACCCTATGACTTTTGATTGGAGCATTTAATTCTTTAACATTTAAGGTTATTATGGATAGGTAATTATTTATTGCCATTTTAATTGTGTATTCCTGGGTTTCTCTATTTCTTCTCATTACAGCAGTCTCTTTAGCATTTATTTTAATGTTGGCTTGGTGGTGGCATACTCCTTTAGTCTTTTTTTGTCCAGGAAACTCTATATTTGACCATCTATTTTGAATGACAGCCTTGCTGGAGCATTTTAATTGTGATGTGTCTGGGTGTGGGCCTGTTTGGGATTTTCTTGTTTGGGTTCTCTGTTCCTCCTGGTCTTGTGTGACTTTTTCCTTTACCAGGCTAGGGACGTTTTCTGCCATTATTTCTTCAAACACGTTTTCTATCCCTTTCTCCCTTTCTGCCACTTCTGGCACACCTGCTTTTCGAATATTGTTATGTTTCACCTTGTCCTACAGCTCCCTTAAGCTGTCCTCCTGTTTTTTCTTTTTTTTTCTTTTTGGTTTGCTGATTGAGTTATTCTTACAACCCTGTCTTCTAATTCATTGATTCAGTCCTCAGGTTCTGCTAATCTGCTGTTTATTCCTTCCAATATATTCTTTATTTGTGCTATGTCATTCTTTATTTCTGTTTTCATAGTTACTATATCTTTTATCATGCTATTGAACATCTTTATCATCATTATTCTGAATTCTGTACTACATAAATTTCTTATCTCTGGCTCATTTATCTCTTCTGGAGAATTCTCTTGTTTTTTCATTTGGAGTTTGTTTCTTTGCCTCCCAATTTTAGCTGCCTGTTTGGTTTTGTGACTATGTATTAGGTAGATCGGCTGTGCCTCTCAATCTGTAGTGCAGGATTGTGTCAAATGCTGTTTCTGACTAATTAGATCAGGCAAGATTCAAAGCCTCCAATAATCACCTCTGTCTACAGACTGATAGGATTTTGTCTTGAATTGCCCTCAGGCAATCATCCACAGGTGTGGCAAGAGTGTTTTCAACAGGTGGGGCAATTGCTTCTGCCTGGATGCTGTTGTTATCCTGTCTCTTAATGGGCCTCAGAAACTCTGCATTGTGGTGCAAGGCATTTTCCAATGGGGTGGATCAGCTGTCTTCCCCACAGGCAAGGTCACCTGGATAGCAAATGTCTGTGTGAGAAAGATGACCTCCGCAGTGTGAGGGAATGACTCAGCACAGGTAACTGGGGTGTCTGCCTTCTGAGCTCTAATCCCAGAACTTCTGGTCCTGGCTTCTGCTCACACAGCTCCAGTCCACTCTGCCCGCCCTCTGTTGGGGCAGAAGATGGGTGGCTCCATAGGGAATTTTGTGTGTTGGCCCTTTAAGAAAGTGCGGAATTTCCAGTCTCTCCCTGGCCCACAGTAACCCTGCTGCTTCTCACAGCCAGATGTGATGTGGGTACCCTCTCAGTTCTGGTCTCTCTGCTGGGGGCCCAGCTTGGGGATTAGATCCCACAGTTCTCAGTGGCAACCCCCACAGCTGAGATATCTCTCTGGAACCTCAGTTGCTGTCTGTGGGAGCCCGGCCAGCCCTTTCGCACCTCCGCCCCTCCTACCAGCCTCTATGGGGTCTCCACTTTCTGTCCTCAGTTATCAGGTTTCTCTCCAGAGAATCTTCTGTTGACTATTCAGGAATTTTTCTTTATTTTAGGTGTAATTCGTTTGGTCCTGGGAGCATGTCTGTGTACCTTCCACTTACTCTGCCACCATTTTTAATTTCCTCTTGTGTGTTCTTTATCATCGTTCCTCTCCCTCTCCTCTGGCTCCTCCTTCTCCTCCTCCTCATTTTCCTCCTCCTCCTTTTCCTCATTCTCCTCCTCCTCCTCCTTTTCCTCATTCTCCTCCTCCTCCTTTTTTTCCTCATTCTCTTCCTCCTCATTCTCCTCCTCATTCTCTTCCTCCTCCTCTGTATTCTCCTTCTCCGCCTCCTCTTCATTCTCCTCCTCCTATTCCTCCTTCTCCTCCTCCTGTTCCTTTTTCTCCTCCCCCACAGTTTCCTTGGATAACCCCCAAAACTCTGCTCAGGTGAAAGGGTCCCCTGGTCTGTGGCCATTACTGCCGTTGCTTTTAGAGAACACCCACCTGACGAGTGAGAGTGTCCTGGCTTCCCTTCTCTAGATATTGCAGGTCTAGGGAACCCCTCTGGGCCCCAGGTGCTGAGTAGGGTGGGATGGGGCACGTGGGTACCAGTCAGGATTTACTCACTCCTATCACCCATCGGTGCTGTCCGCAGACTACCATGCCCGGGATGAAGAGAGACTGCGGGGGTGCTGCAGCCATCCTAGGGGCCTTCAGGGCTGCCGTCAAGCAGGTTAGTGGGGTCCCACTCCTGCAGTCCTGGGAGAGGAGGACCCCCATCCTATCCTTCCTGCGGAGTCCACACCCATCAGAGGCCAAAGACTCTAAAAGGGGAAGAAGTGAGGCTCCAGGGCAGCTTCTCACCTGCCCGGGGTGGTGATCGCTGCCAGTGGGTGAGGTTGGGGGATGCATGTCTTTTGGAGCCCAAAGCCCATGTCAAACAGGTAAAAAGTGTGTGTTCAACAAAGGGGTGGTGTGCCCTGACCACCACAGGGACGACTTACCTCCTAAAAGGAGCTGCTACGGCTGCTTCTAGGAGGCCCAGCTCTTCCTGTCACCAAATGTAAGGCCTCTTCTCTCTGTAGGGCCTACCTGTTTGGCTTGGTTCCTGGGAGTAAACTTAAAGTGAGAGCAGAAGTTCTTGGCAAAGTTTCTAATTAATGCCGATCAGGAGCTCAGCCTATTCCCTGCAAGAGGAGCAGAACTTGCAGGAGGGAGGGGCCCAGAGCTGGCTGCTCTTGCTTCTGCCCCACACAGCCTCGTTAGAAATGGACCTTCCTGGGGTCTCTCTGAAGCATAGCCACAAGCCACAGGCCACCGTGGTCCCGCAGGGGAGGCGGCACCTGGAGCACGAGCCATCCGCCCTCTTGTCCCCTCGCTGGCCAGCATTCACCTTGCTCAGCACTGCAGGCTCTGCCTGGGGGACAGCACCGGGCACCTGCCACCTGCCCCGCCCCTCGCCCCCCTTGCCCCGCTGCCTCCCTTGATGAGCTTGTCAGAAAGACTCCAGGGGTCCGAGCACGACCAGCCTATACTGGAGCCTCTGCCCCCATCTCCTCCAGGGTTTCAAAGACAACCTTCACGCGGTGTTCTGCTTGGCCGAGAACTCAGTGGGGCCCAACGCAACGAGGCCTGATGACATCCACCTGCTCTACTCAGGAAAGTAAGTCCACCCCTTGCTCACCACGCAGCCCAGGGCCCTCGGCCGTGCTGTCCTCTCCTTCCCAGGCCAGGCTGGTCAGCTGGAGCCATGCTGGCTGGGGGCAGAGTTCACCTTGCTTGCTCCAGCCGGGGGCAGACCCTGTTGGAGATGCTCTGTGACAGCTAGCCCCGGCCCACAGGCTGCTTGCTCCCAGGGGTGTCCAGAAGGGTGACCAAGGTCCTGGCTCAGGGGCTCAGGAACCACCCTGCTTCACTAGGGTGAGCCCTTTCTCTGCCACATGGTGCCCATCCCTGGGGTCACCCTGACAGGTAACCCTGCACTTACCTAGGGCCAGGGCACGGTGTAGATGCTGCCCACACACCCCTGTTCTCCCGTTTTACAGAAGAGGAAACTGAGGCAGGAGCTGGGTGGCTTGTCCAGATTCTAGCTAGACAGTGATGGGCGGGATTGACACAATGGCCTTTGCTCTTGACCCTGGCACTGTAGAGGGGTGGTGAGGTAGTTGCAGAAACAAGGGCTCTAGGTGGGGTCTCCCACTTCCAAAGGGACTCACTACCAGTGCCTCAGAGAGTGCCATCCTGAGTAGGGTGTCTGCTGCCCCCAGGACAGTGGAAATCAACAACACGGATGCTGAGGGCAGGCTGGTGCTAGCGGATGGCGTGTCCTACGCCTGCAAGGACCTGGGGGCTGACATCATCCTAGACATGGCCACGCTGACTGGAGCACAGGTGGGAGCCTAAGGCCACCTGGCCTCCAGGAAAGAGGGGTGCTGTCATTTCATCTTCATAACCTGGTGGGGGACCCAGGGAGGGTGCAGGTAGTGGAGCCCATGGACTGAGGCCTCGGTGCCCAGGCAGGGCGGAGGCCTTTCTCCCCTGCGTCTCTCACCACCTCTCTTGCCTTGTTTGTTCCCTCTCCTGGGGGCTCTGTCCCACTCTCCTGACCCCCAGGGCATCGCCACGGGCAAGTACCACGCTGCCGTGCTCACCAACAGCGCCGAGTGGGAGGCGGCCTGCGTGAAGTCCGGGAGGAAATGCGGGGACCTTGTGCACCCCCTCGTCTACTGTCCCGAGCTGCACTTCAGCGAGTTCACCTCGGCCGTGGCCGACATGAAGAACTCCGTGGCGGTAGGTTTGGAGTGGCTCCTGAAGTGAGGGAGCGGGGCAGGCAGGGCCCTGCTCTCAAGGTATCAGTGTGACCCCAAGAAACAGCAGCAGTGTAGACGAGGGTCACCCCCAGATCTTTGCTGTGGCTGGGCGGGAGGCAGGGGGCATCTAAAGTGGGGATATACCATTCCCTGGTCTCCCTGCCAGCGCACGCACCACGTCTGGTACTGGGCTTCCTCCCCATCGGGGGTCTGCCCGTCGTCCCCGTCAGTCCCTTTGCTGACTGCCCCTTGCCTTGGGGTGAAGGCAGACCTAAGCCCACATGCAAGGTCCTTGGGGTCCCAGGCCCCTCTCAGCTGCCACTCCTGCGCTGGACCCTCCCTAGCCCCTTTCAGACACCAGGGGAGGTGGCTGAGGATGGCAAGGTGGGTCCACAATAGGCCCTGATGGTGCTCTTGGTGGAGCCCCTCGTCCAAGCCCCCACTGCTGGGAGGGGAAGGGTCACTGTCTGTCCTCTGTCTCCCCAGGACCGGGACAACAGCCCCAGCTCCTGTGCCGGCCTTTTCATTGCCTCACACATTGGCTTCGACTGGCCTGGGGTCTGGGTCCACCTGGACATCGCCGCGCCTGTGCACGCAGTGAGTGCAGGGCCCCAGCGGGCATCCTCCCCCCCTGGTTAGGACACTTCCTTGGCTGGCCCTCCAGTCTGCTTCCCCTCCCGTCCCTCCCCTCGGCCTGGATCCCGCCATCGGATGCGCGTCCAGAGCCCTGTCTGGCTCCAGAGCTGCAGGCTGAGCTCATCGGAAACATTCTGTGTTGAGGGTCATACCGTCTATGGCCCAGCCTCCCGGCCAGCTGTGGTCCCCCCTGACCTCTGGTCTCCTCATCCCTGGGAACAGAGTGGCTGCTGTTTGCGATCCTTCCCCAGCCAGCCATTCTCAGCAGGAGCCGGGCCCTGGTCTCACCCTCCCGCACCCTGGTAAAACCTGAGTGAGGCCAGAGCACTCCTTGGTTCGAGTGTTCAGGGCAGCAGAAGGGGTCTGCAGGGAGAGTGGGGGTCCTCTCCCTGGCCCAAATCTCTCCCCGCAGAGGCGGCTCGCTGAGGGGGTCTGGCTCCCTGGCAGGGGCTCCACCTGCACTTTGTCCACAGGGTGAGCGCGCC
>NW_006286977.1:285465-301612 GCF_000327345.1 Myotis davidii | reverse complement strand
GAAGACCCCCAGGGGAGGGAAACGGACAGGGACTCCAAGAGGCGCAGGCTTGTGTGAGGCTGGCTGCCCGCCTGGCCCAGTGGCAGGGGCTCTGCCTCACTTTGCACTGATTAATTTTAAGCAATTGGAAGATTATACCTTAATATGGGCTTTGGTTTATATTTGTTTTTAGTTGTCGTGGTGACGGAAATGGCTCCTGTGTCTTAGACAACAGCTTGGGGTGGGGGGGGGCGGGCTGAGGAAGGGCTGGAAGCATTGGGCAGTGTGAGTGGTCGGCAGGCCTCCCACCAGCTTCTGCACTTGCTTCCTGGGGCCTCCGCATGGGCAGCCCAACGCCTTTGGCTTACTGGCCCTCAGGCCTCCTGCTTCTACTTGGGGCCCAGATGGGTGCCCATGGCCCTGTGTCCTGCCCCAGGTTCCCCACATGGCCCTCGTCACAGAGAGCCCAGGCCCGTGCTCTGGCCTGGGCTGCTGCTGTCTCCAGACAGCCCACCCTTTTGAAAGGATGGAGGTGACTGGCGTGGGGACTCAGTTTTATAAAGCGAGAGGAGTCTGCTCTGGCCCCTTAGAATTCACTGGCGGTTGAATTAAATGTGGCTGCACCACATCACATCTTGTCCTGTGTCTCGCTCTTTCTCCCGCCCTGTTTTAGAAACCCATCCCAAGGCCTGCTGTCACCTTCTCCCAAGTGAGCATCAGACTCTGAGAGCCCAGGTCTGCAGGGAAGGCTGTCCCCCCCCCCCTCCCCCCAGCACATCCTGAGGCTGAGTGTTGTACTGGGTCAGGTATGTTTCCTTGGCACTGAAGGCACGATTCTAGGGCTGAAGGGCAAGAGCGGCCAGGATTCAGGGAGGCCTCCCACCTGACCCAAGGTGAGGGGCCCAGGGCGCCTGGGAGCCAACTTCTCCTGAGTTCAGGGGGAGTGCAGGCATGACCTCTGTGCCCTCTGGTGCTCTATCCCACAGCTGCCGAGGCGAAGAGATCAGGGGCTCGGGCCCCACCTGGCAGAGAGCAGCTGCCCGCACCTTTGCTGGGAACAGGTCAGAGCACAGGTGCAGGACACATGTCCCCAGTTTGTGCCCTGGCCCACTGACTACCTCACCCCTGACCCAGTGTCCCCAGACTCAAGTCCCTTCCCCAGCCTTGGAAATCAAGGTGACTCTTTCTGGGCTTGATTCGAAATAAATATTTATTACCTGCCTGCTGTGTGCACAGCCTTAGCTCAGCTGGAAGAATCAAGCAGCAGCCCCCAGACCTGGCCCTGGGTGGGAAAACTGTGGCCCGACACATTAAGTAACAGTAAAAGCGGTCACAGGGCGGGCGGTGGGTAGCAGGCTCTGAGCCCAGGGGAGGCACGACCAGGGTGGCCAGAACGGCCAGGAGCCTTCATGGGTCATTAGCTTGCTTAATGGCCTTGCAATAAGCAGCTCTCGCCAGCTTCCCTCTGAGGTGCCCCGAAGGAGACAGAGGTCACTGCGGTGGTCCAGTTCCTGCTCCAGGCAGCTGGCACTGTCCGCCCCCCTGCCAGGGGCTGCAGGATGCAGGGTCAAGGAGCAGGAGAACTGAGTCTGCCTTGTGCGGGCACAAAGGCGGCCTTAGGGCCAGGGACCCAGCTGGGGAGCAGCTGCCGGCTCAGGGCCTGCCTATGTGCCAGGCCTTAGGGAGACTTTGGGGGAGGAGGAGTGGTGGGGGAGGGGGGCGGCTGTGAGCCGGAGGCCTTGCTCTCCCAGTGGCCAAAGTACCTTAGGACAAGACAGCTGCTTCCCTTTGACCCCACGAAGCCCAGGCCACTGGGTCAGGGGGTGGCGGTGGGGCAGGTGGGCACAGTGGCTCCTGGCGAGTGATGCAGAAATGTGAGTTGGCACAGAGATTCTGCTGCCCAGCCCCCGCTCACCCAGCTTGAGAGCCGGGAAGGTGTGTGCGGAGCTGGCGCTTGTGGCCCACAGCAGGCAGCCGGGCAGACACGAGGGAGTGGGCAATGCCCAGGAAGTGCTTCTGGGTGAACTTGGCCACGACTATCACCACCGACACGACATGGTAGAGCCCTACGTAGCTGGGGAGGCGTGTGGGGTCGGCACCCCCTCCCGGAGAGGAGACCAGAGCCCTGCACTCAGCCAGGTGGGAGAGGGGGCAGGCTGACACAGCCTGGGCACTTCCCATGAGTGGTCTGCGACCCCGCACCCGCCTGGGGTTGGCGGGGAGCCAGGAGCAGAGCGCGTTACCCAGCAGACAGAACGAGAGACAGGGAAGGGCAGTGTCTTTTGCGAAGGAGGTACCTGGGGTGGAAAGAACTCTTGGCTTCCTGCTGGAGCTAGTGGGCTTCTCCAGGACTCGGGGAGCAGGTGAGAGGACAGGAGACCCCACTCTCCTGTGAGAGGGTGAAGCCTAGATGCAGCTGTTCTGGGAAGCAGGGGTGGGGGCCTGAAGGGTCAGAGGAGCCCAGGCCAGGAGAGCCTTCCCATATCCCGCCAGGAAGCCCGAGCTCTGGGGCCTATTTGTCACTATAGACCACCCACTCCAGGTCCTGGCTGCAGCCCCGCCCTGGTCACAGCCTGGCCACTGCTCCTGGACCACCTACTGCCCGGCGGCTGGGCTGGTAGCAGGCCTCAGTGGCGGGAGCCAGACTGTGACACTGCGGGCCAGCCGGCCTCGTCCTGTGCAAAAGAGGAGTGTGGTCAGCAGCACCCCAGGAGAGGGACCACAAGTCCAATCCCAGCGCTGAGACCAAAACCCCATCCCCGAGGTCAGGTCTGTGTCAGCAGAAGTGGCAACACCAGGAGAGAGCCTTTGTCAGGCCCTGCAGGGCTTGTGCAGGCCTGGGAAGACAGGGCCACTCAAGGGGAGGGCCTCTGACACGTTTAGGGAAACCTTTGTCACCTGGCTCTCAGGAGAGCGAGGAGGCCACAGCCCTAGGAGAGGGGCAGCCACCTGGTCACTGAGATTCCGGGTTCACCACTGCCCACCTTGAGACAGCTGAGCTGTTGCTTCCCCCGCCCCCGCCCTGTTCATGAGAGGGAGGACTGCTCACCGTCACTCCCTGGCCCACGCGCACATCTGTGGCCACAGGAGCCACCCCAATATGTGTTTGTTGAATTGAATTTGCTGTGTGATTCTCTGCCTAGAACCTCCCTTCAGGCCATGTTCCCTGGTGAATTTGGTGAATTGATGTTTAGCATTTTTGTTTATTTGTTGGTTCTTTAACAAAAGGTTGTTTTGGTTTGAGATTCAGCAAAAACATAGCTGCATTCAGCTTCCTCCCCATTCAGGAGTCAGTAAATGAGTTGTTTTCCAGTCTGCCGTGAGTCCTTGCCTCAAATGAGCCTCCAACAAGATAATGCATTTAAAAGCCCTTGGAAAAGTACCAGGCCCCACGCACATTGAGATGCTGTCCTCATGGGAGCGGTGTCTCAGCCCTGCACCCTGAGCCAGGCTCAGCTCGCGGAGAATGCTGCCCAGGTGGGGGTCCTTGCACACATGGCTAGGACAGGGGAGAGAGGCTGCCTTCATCCTCTTGCTGCCAGTTAGGTCCCTAAACCCAGGCCCGATGGCCCAGGGAACACTGTGTCTTCCGGGCAGCATGTGGGGGCCAGGGGCCAGCGTGTGAGGGCAGGAGTCCCCAGAAGGCCCGCACTCCCTCAAGGGGCAGAACTGGTCCGCAGGGACTTCCACCTGGTGCGCTGGTTTCACTTCAGTCTCCACTGTGATCCTGAAAGCTTTGGGGATCAGTCCAGGGCACATCCTTCAGTCAAGAAACAAAATGAAAAAACAAAACCCCCCAAATCGAAAACCTCAGAGACCTGGTTTATATTCACCGTTAGCACAGTTAGAACGCAGGTGGCCTCTAGCCTAAACTAAAACGCCCCATGCTGCTAGGACCCCTTCCCCCACCTCCAAATCCATTTAGGAAGTTTCCACAAACTCCGTAACATCACCTCTTGGTGATGCCCGGGACTTCTTCTTTCCACCCACGCGTTGGGTGGCTTTCTGTGGCTACTTTGCAAATTTGGGGGGAAGAGGGGGACCTGTGTTCTCTCTGCTTGATTTCTGCTTCTGTCCTAAGACCTCTGGCCTTTGGAGCTCCTCCCCTACAGCGGAGGAAGAATCAATAGACGCACCAAGCCTGATGCAGACAGACGCAGCGGCTCAGGGCAGCTCATCGCTGGCTGAACTCCCCAGGGAGCCCCAGCGTCCTCACCTATGAAATGGATGGGCCCTAGACCCCTCTGGTTTCCTGTGACCCGAGAGCAGGATGCTGAGTCTGCTGCTGAAAGGTTTGGCTCAGCAAACAGGACTTGGCGGAGGCCGGCTCCTGGCCCTGCACTGCGCACCAGGGCCATCCACTGACTCCTGAGCCTCAGTTTCTTTGTCCCGCAAACCAAAGAGAAGGGGCTGGAGCATGATGGCGACCTGCAGCCAGGTGCAGCTGCAGCTGGTGCTCCAAAATGAAGGCACGTTGGCGTTTGGCGCTGAGCGTTGCGGCAGAGGGACCGGCGCAAGTGGACAAGGACGACATTCACACCTGCACTGGCTTCTGAGGGCCCCGCAGGATCCTGCCATGCTGCCCTCACCTGTGAAGGGCTTTTTTTTTTTTTTTGGAGATTTTTCAGACACTAAACAAATGCGTCCCGTGAGTCGAAAAGGCTTGAAAGGGCTTGGCGGCACAGCCCTGCCAGCCAGCTGGGGCCCAGGAAGGCGCCGTTTCCTCCTGTGGCTGGAGAACAATGAAGTCCCGTTTCCTCCACCGCTCAGGTAAGAAAATGTGCTATAAATACACAGCCCACAAGCCTCAGTTATAGGTGAGGGGCTCAGCAGGAGAGGGGGCCAGCGGAGGCAGGCTGATCTCCAGGAAGTGGCATCTGAGCTGAGTGCACGGATGAGTGGATATTAAATGGTGCAGAAGATGGAAAAAATCATTTCAGGCAGTGGAATTGCATGTGCAAAGGCCCTAGGGTGGGACAGGTGATGCCCAGGTAGCAGAGCAGAAAGGAAAGGAGAAAAGGATGGAGATGGGGCGGTGACGGGGGTTGCAAGTGGTGAGCAGGGCTCGAGCATGCGCAGCCTTGCAGGCTATGCGAGGAGTTGAGTTTTATCTGAGAGCAATGGAAGCCAGTGAGTTTTGAACAGATGAGAAACAGATTGAATGTACACCCACTGTCATCACTGTCAATGCCGTAACATTTTTCATCTCTAAAAGTTTCCTCCTCCCCTTTTGTTTTTCTGTTTTTCTCTTGTTGTGGTAAGATCACTTAACCTATGATCTATCTTCTTAGCAATTTTTTTGAAAATAAACAATTCAGTATTATTAATTATAGGCCCTATGTTTTACAGTATATCTCTACAACTTATTTATTTTAATGGCCTAAATATTTGTAGTTTCCACCAGAGTCCAAAACAGTTTTATGAAAGAATTATGGCTAAGCCTTCCCAAATATATTGGAAGACTTAAATTTACAGGTTCAAAAAATGTAGAGAACTCCAAACAGGGTAAGTTCAAAGAAAACCACACCCAGATGCAACAGAATCAAATTACTGAAAGCCAAAGATAAAGGAAAATATTGAAAGCAGCCAGAGGAAAATTATGCCTTACTTGAAGGGGAAAATGACTGAAGATTTTTCATCAGAAACAACGATGACCAAAAGTAAGGGAAACAAAACAAAGTCTTTAAAAATATGCATTGAACTGTCAACTCAGAATTGTAAATACAGCAACGATATTTTTTTATGAATGAAGGCAAAATAAAGACATACTCAAAAGAAGGAAAAAAAATTACAACTCCACCAGCAGAACTGCTCTAAAAGAAATAAATATAAAAGAATGTTCTCCAGACAAAAGGGAAATGATACCAGAATAAAACTCGAAACATCAAGAATGAAGGAAAAACAACAGAAAAGGTAAATATCTGGGCAAAAATAATGGAATATTTTTTAAAATATATTTTTATTGATTTCAGAGAGATAGTGAGAGGGAGAGAGAGATAGAAACATCAATGAAGAGAGAATAATTAACTGGCTGCCTCCTGCACCCCCCCCCGCCCCCCATACACACACACACATACACCAGGGATTGAGCCCACAACCCGGGCATGTGCCCTGACGGATTTGAACCATGACCTCCTGTTTCATAGGTCGATGCTCCACCACTGAGCCATGCTGACCAGGCAATGGAATATTTTTTAAAGTACTTTAAAACATGTATAACTTTAAAAAGCAAACATGAAAACATTATCTGAGAGATTTAGGCTATATAGATGTAATACATATGACAACTATAACAGAAGGGAACATAGAGAAGGTAAAGATGATCATAAGGCTTCTATATTTTACATGCAGTGGGAAGATGTTAATTCTAAAATAGATTGTGAAAAGTTGGTTTATATATCCCTAAAGCAATAACTAAAAAGTAACACAAAGAGACACAGCTAAAAAACCAATAGACAAAATTGATGGAATACTTTAAAAAAGAGTTAAACAAATTCAAGGCAGAAAAAGGAAAAGAGAAAAAATGAGAGTGATAGAAATGTAAAAAAATGGTAAGCCTAAATTCAGCTCTAGCAATAATTACATTAAATCTGAATGGTCTAAATACAGCAATTAAAAACATATTACCATATTGGATTGAGAAAAAAAAGAGGACCCAATTAGATGCTGTCTACAAGAAATGTACCCTACATAAAAATCTATAGGGACTAGTGAACAGGTCAAAGCCAGTCCATCTCCTGTTTTTTTATTTTGTTTTGTTTGTTTTTTATATATTTTTATTGATTTTTTTTTTTAAAGAGAAGAAGGGAAAGGGATAGAGAGTTAGAAACATCAATGAGAGAGAAGCATCGATCAGCTGCCTCCTGCACACCCCGCACTGGGGATGTGCCTGCAACCAAGGTACATGCCCTTGACTGGAATCGAACCTGGAACCATTCAATCCGCAGGCCGACACTCTATCCACTGAGCCAAATCAGTTAGGGCCCATCTCCTGTTTTAAAGAAATTTAAAAAAATATTTTGTGAGGGTTATGAAGAAAAGAAGAAGGAAGAGGAGACAGAGATCATATGTGGCCACAAAGACAAAGATTTTCTTACTGGCCCTTTATAGAAAAAGTTTGCTTGCTCCTCATATTGATGGATTAAAATTAAAGGGATGGAAAAATACATATCAACCTAACACTAATCAAAATAAAGCAGAAGTGGCTATATTAATAGCAGACAAAGAATACTTCAGAACAAAGAAAATGACCAGGTATAAATAGGGACGTTACATAATGGTACAAGGATCAATTCACCAAGAAGACAGAACAATCCTAAATAGGGATGCCCCCAATGACAGAGTACCAAACAGCACAAGACAAAAACTGACTGAACTAAAAGAAATAGACAAACCCACAATTCTATTTGGGGACATCATAACTTCTTTCTCAATAATCAACAGAATAATAAGTAGAATGAAAATCAGCATGGATCTGGAAGACCTGAACAACACTATCAACTTGACCTAGTTGACATTTATAGGCCACTCTAGCCAACAGTAACAAAATACTTATTATTTTCAAGTGCAAGTGGAACATTCACCAAAATAAATCATATTCTGTGACATTAAAAATTAAAACCTTACAGGAGTTAAAATTATACAGTGGATATTCCCTGACCATAATGGTCTTAAAATAGAAATCAATAACAAAGATATCTGAAAACACAGATATTTGGAAATTAACATATCTCTAACATGTAGAACCAAAGAGAAAGTATCAAGTAAATAATCTAAGATTCCACTTTAAAAACTAGAAAAAGAGCAAATTAAACTCAAAGAAAGCAGAATAAAAGAAATAAGCAAGATAAGAAATTAGTATAATTGAAAACAAATAGAAAATAAACCAAAAATTAGTTATTTGAAAAAATCAATATATGTGACAGCTCTTTAGGCAGACTGACCAAAATAGAAAGCGAAGACATAGGTTATAATGTCAGAAATGAAAAATGGGATATCATTACAGATAATAATAGATATTAAAAGGAAAATAAGGCAATGTCTCTATGCCATAAATTCAACAATTTAGATAAAGTCTGCTGATTAATTGAAATACACAAAACACCAAAACTCAAGAAGAAAGTGATATACTATAGAAATTGAACTCTTAAAAAAAATCTTCCAACAAAGAAAACTCCAGGCCCAGATTGTTTCAAAGGCAAATTCTACCCAAGCTCTTCCAGAAATAGAAAAGATGAGAACACTTTACAACTCATTTTATGAGGCCAACATTACCCAGATATCAAAACCAAAGATATTAGAAGAAAAGAAAACTAACAACCAATATACCTCATCAATATATACATTAAAATCCTCAATCAAATATTAGTAAATCGAATCCAACAATATATAAAAAGGTAAGACATCTTTACCAAATGGGTTTGAACATTACAAAGTAAATCAATATAATTCATCATATTGACAGACTAAGACTAAAGAAGATGGATCATATTTCAATAGATGAGGGAAAAGTATTTGACAGATTCAACATGTATATATGATAAAAATTCTCAGCAAACTGCGAACAGAGGGTGCTTTCTTAATCCGGTTAAGGGCATCTATAAAAAAAAAAAAAACTACAGCTAACATCACACTTAATGGTGAAAAGCTGAAAGTTTTCCCCTAAGATCAGTAAGAAATAGCATTGGTAAGGAGGAGGGAAAATGATATTTATTCACAGATGACATGATTGTCTACATATAAAATTCTAAGATCTACTGAAATCTACAAAAAGTCCCTAGAATATGAAATTATTTTAAGGAAGGTAAAGGATACAAGGCCAATATTATATTTCTGTATATTAGCAATGAATTTTTGATATGTAAATTTTAAAAAATCAGTTAGACATCTATGTTCATAGATAGTAGCATTATTCACAATAGTCAAAAGTAAAAGCTACTCAAGTGTCTATCAACAGATGAATGGATAAATAAAATTGTATCTGTGGTAAAGACTTCAAGATTTTCCCAAAGATGAAGAACAAGGCAAGGATGTCAATTTTGCCATTTCTATTCAACATAGTACTAGCAGTTCTAGCCTGAGTGGTTAGTCAAGAAAAAGGGGGGGAAAGGCATCCGAATTGGAAGGAAAGAAGTAAAATTGTCTCTGTTCACAGATGATATGATCTAATGTGTAGGAAATCCTAAAGATGCCACAAAACAATTTTTAGAATAAATGAATTCAGCCAAGTAGCAGGATACAAAGTCAGCACACAAAAATCAGTGGCATTTCTATACACTAACAACACACAATCCAAAAAAGAAATTTAGGAAGCACCTTCATTTTACATTATCATGAAAAAGAATAAAATTTTTAGGAATTAACCAAGGATATAAAAGACTATACAATCAAAATTTAAAAGCATTGCTGAAAAAAAATTAAAGATTACATAAACACATCCTATGCTCAAAGATTGGAAGACAATATTGCTAAGATGTCAGTGCTACCCAAATCTACATATTCAATGGAATTTCTATCAAAACCCCATTGACATTATTTTTTGCAAAAATAGAAAAACCCCTTCTAAAATTCATATGGACTCTTGAGTGACTCCATAACAAACAGCCAAAACAATCTTGAAAAAGGAGAACTTAGCCAGAAAACTCATACTTCTTTTCTTCTTCTTTCTTTTTTTTTTAATCCTCACCCAAGGGTATTTTTCCATTGATTTCTATAGAGAATGGAAAGGAGGGAGGAGGGGGAGAGAGAAATAGCCACACGGATTGGTTGCCTTCCCTGTGAGCCCCTACTGGGACTGGGGAACCTGCAACCAAGGTGTGTTCCCTTGACCAGGAGTGGAACCTGAGACCCTTCAGTCTGCAGGCAGATGCTCTAACCACTGAGAAAACTTCCCAGGACCCATACTTTTGATTTCAAAACTTAGCATAAAACTATAGTAACCAAAATAGTGTAGTTCTGGCATACAGAATAGAATAGAATAGAGAGCCTATAAATAAACTCTTGCATGTATGGTCAAATGATTTTTGACAAGTGTGTCAAGACTGTCTTTGCAGTGAGGAAAAGACAGTCTTTTCAACAAATGATGCTGGGAAAACTGAATATCTACATGCAAAATAATGGTGTTGGAACCTTACCTAACACCACATACAAAAACTAACTCAAAATGTGTCAAAAGCTTAAATGTAAAACCTAAAACTATAAAAAACTCTCAGAAGAAAACATAGGGCAAAAGCTTTGACATTGGATTTGTCATTAATTTCTTGGATATGACACCAAAGACACAAGCAACAAAAGAAAAAAACAGATTTCATGAAAATTTTAAAAATTGGTACAGCAAAAGGCACTTTCTTAGAGTAAAAGGGGAACCCATAGAATGGGAGAAAATATTTGCAAATCATTATTATCCAGAATATTAATATATATTAAATATATAGGATAATTAATATCCTAAACTCAACGAAACAACCTGATTCAAAAATAGGCAAAGAAGATATACAAATGGCCAACAACCACATGAAAAGATGATCAACATCACTAATCATTTGGGAAATGCAAATCAAAACTACGAGATATTACCTAATGCCCATTAGGATGGCCAGTATAAAACAACAAGCAGCAACCCGGGAAGTAAAAGGCTGGTGTGAATGTGGAGAGATTGAAACTCGTGTGCACTGTTGGTGGGAATGTAAAACAGGGCAGCCTCTGTGGAAGACAGTATGGTGGTCTCTAAAACAATTACAAATAAAATTATCCTATGATCCAGCATTTCCACTTCTAGCTACATACCCAAAAGAATTGAAAACGGGGTCTCAAAGACCCCGTTCATAGCAGCATTATTCACAACATGTGGAAGTAATCCAAGCATCCATTAATGGATAACAGATAAGCAAAGTATGGTATATTCATACAATGGAATGTTACTGAGCTTTAAATAGGAAGGAAATTCTGACACATGCTGCAACATGGATGAATCTTGAGGACAACATGCTAAATTAAATAAGCTAGTCAAAAAAAGACAAACACCATCTGATTTCACGTATATATGAGGTACTAAGAGTAGTCAAATTCATAGAGACAGAAAGGAAAATGGTGGTTACCAGGTACTGAGGGCGAGGAGAGAATCGGAGGTAGTGTTTAATGGGGACACAGTTTCAGTTTTACAAGATGAAAAGAATTCTAGAGACGGATGGTGGTGATGGTAGCACATTATATATGTACATATTTAATACCATTGAACTATACATTTAATAATGATTATATGGTAAATTCTGTTTATAATCCCTGGAACAGACATTAAAAACGAAGTGTAAAGTTGCAAATTTTAAAAGATAACAAGGAATTAAAATGGGATTTTAAAAATACTAAAATGCTCCTGTTAACTGAAGAGAGGGAAAAATACAGAGAAGCAAAAAAAACAAACCAACCATTAAAAACAAATAGGGCCCTCGCTGGTTTTGCGCAGTGGTTAGAGCGTTGCCCTCAGACTGAAGGATTGGAGGTTCGATTTCCAGTCAAGAGTACGAATCTCGATTGCAGACTATCCCTGACCCTGGTTGGGACTCATGCAAGAGGCAGCTGATCGATGTGTCTCTCACATCGATGTTTCTCTTTCTCGGTCTTCCCCCTCACTTCCACTCTCTCTAGAAAAATCAATGGGAAAAAATATCCTCTGGTGAGGATTAACAAAAAAACCCCACAAAAACAAATAGGAAATAGTAAGCTTAAACGTGACCTTATAAATCACTATCTTAAAATACAAATGGACTAAACACTCCAATTAAAAGGCAAATATTGTTCAATTAGATTTAAAAACACAGGATCCAACTACATGTAATTTATAACAGTCAAGACATAAAGAAACAGGTTAAAAGTAAAAGGGTAAAAAATATATATTATGCAAACAGCAAGCACAATTCGGTTGATAGGGTTACATTAATATAACAATATGGACTACAGAAAATAAGTATTAAAAATAAAAAATTTTAAACAAAAAGAAAGTATTACCTGAGATGGTAAGGAACATGTCATAATGATGAAACACTTTATAATAATGATGAGAACATTACACAATTCATCAGGGAAACATAGCCATAAATGTATATGATCTAATACCAAAATTTCAAATGCATGAAGTCAAAACTTAACAGCCATAAGTATGAAAAGATCCGTAGACGGATTTTAATACTTCCTCTCTGAAATTGGTGATAAAACTAGACAAAAAATAAACATAAAAGGTTCCAATATTTAACCACCTTCCCTTTTTGACATTTATAGAACACCATACTCAGCAACTACAGAATATACATTTTTCACATAAACATGGATATACGTCAAGATAGAACATAGGCCCTGGCCAGTGTAACTCAGTAGTTAGAGCATCAGCCTTTGGACTATGGGGTCATGGATTTGATTCGCATGCAGTCAAGGGCACCTACCTGGGGTGCAGGTTCGATCCCCAGCTCCAGTCCGTGCAAGTGTGGGAGGCAATCCATGTGTCTCTCTCACATCAATGTTTCCCTCCCTCCCTCGTCCCTCCCTCCCTTCCACTCTATCTAAAATCAATGGGGAAATATCCTTGGGTGAGGATTAATAACAACAACAAAAAAGATAGAACATATGCTAGGCCATGAACTATCTCTGTAAATTTCAAAAGATTGAAAACTTAGGTGTTTTTTCCCATTGTATGAACACAATGGAGTTCAATTAGAAATCAATAAAAAATATATATAGAAGAGCTCCTAAATATCTGGAAATTAAGCAACACATGTTCAAATGAGACATGGATCAAAGATGAAATCTCAGAGAACATTTTAAAAAATACTTCCAACTGAATGACATTTTGACATAAAATTTGTCAGATGCCATTGAAACAGTGCTTCGAGAGATATTCATAGATTTTAATTTGTATTGGAAAAGAGAGAAAGGTTGAAAAATCAATGATATAAATTACCATTTAAGAAGCTAGAGGAAGAAGAGCAAGTTAAGCCCGAGTAAGAGAATAAAGGAAATAAAGATAAAAGCAGAAACCAGTGAAATAAAGAACAAGCAGCAGACAAGACAGCAATCCCTGAAGCCATGCTCTGTGCCCCATGCAGTATGAGGCCTTTCCATCAGGAATCATGGGAATACAAATTATTCCTGGCCTACTTTGAGCTCCAGAAATTATTCTTTCTGTTGCTTTCCAATGGTTTTTTTCCTACCACCTTGACAGTTTTCTCACACACACTTCATGATCAACACTCAGCTACAGACTCAAGGGGAACCTCTGCAGATGTTAATGTTTTCCCCGTGTTCAGCTTTCTCTTCTCTCTACTCTGACTTGCAAATTCTTACCACCTTGGGCTCCCTGAACCCCAAACTCTGCTCAACTCATGGAGTCACTGGACTATGTTTGCATCCCCATTCCCTGTGCCGTGGCCCTGAAACTTTCTCCAGACACACACACTCTCTCTCTCTCTCTCTCTCTCTCTCTCTCTCTCTCTCTTCCTTCCTTCCTTCCTTCCTTTCATTCTTTCTTTTTTTTTTGGAAGCGTTTGAAGAGGATTGGTGTTCATTCTTTAAATGGCAGGCTCACACACACAGGAAATGAAAAACAAATGGACTTATAGCTCTGACCGGTTTGGCTCAGTGGATAGAGCGTTGGCCTGTGGACTGAAAGGTCCCAGGTTCAATTCCAGTCAAGGGCATGCACCTTGGTTGTGGGCACATCCCTAGTGGGGGATGTGTAGGAGGCAGCTGATCAATGTTTCTCTCACATCGATGTTTCTAAGTCTCTATCCTTCTCCCTCTCTATAACAAATCAATAAAATATATTTTTTAAAATAAAAGAAATATCTCTTTAAAAAAACACACAAAAAAACAAAAACAATAAAACAAATGGACTTATGAAACATGCAACAACATCATTTAAATTCAACCATATCAATTATCCCACGAAATGCAAGTACTCTAGATGTACCAGTTAAAAGGAAGAGATTGGAAATAAAAATAATACCCAATTCTACACTGTCTAATCAGTAACTCACTTCAAGACTTCTAAGTAAAATGATAGAAAAAGATACAATCCTAACACTAACTAAAAGAAAACTGGAGCTGCTATATTAAACAAGACAAGGTGAATTTAAGAGCAAGGGATATTACAAGGATAAAGAGGACCATTTCGTAATGATTAAAGGGATGATTCATCAAGAAGACCTAATCATCTTAAATATTTATGCACCAAGTAATAGAACTTCAAAATACATGAAGCAAAAACTGACAGATTTCAAAGGAGGAATAGACAAATCCAGAATTAATTGCAGTTTTTGACAGCCTTCTCTTAATAGTTGATAAAACAGGCAGACAGGAAGTCAGTAAAGACACTGTCAGCAGTAGTAGAATACATATTCATCTCGGGGGCAGATGAAACATTTATCAAGATAGATTATATTGTGGACCCTATAACAATTCTTAATAAATTTAAAAGCACTGAAATTACACAAATAATATTCTCTGAACACAACAGAATTACATTAGAAATTAGCATAAAAATATCTAGAAAATCACAAATATTTGAAACTAAAAAAGATACTTTTAGTTTTTTTTAATGGAATAAAAAATATTTATCAAATATAACAAAAGACAATAAAAGAGGACCAAAAGCATGTAGCATATAGAGAATAGAGCAAAATGGCAGGCATGAGTTATGTTACATCTGCATGAGGTATTTCTTCATTCTGTTAATGTGGTATATTGCATTTATTGAATTTTGTATGTTGACTCACCCTTACATTCCAGAAATAAATCCCAATTGGTTATTGTGCATCATTCTTTTCATATTCTGTTGAATTCTGTTTGCAGGTATTTTGTAGAAGATTTTTATAGCTGTGTTCATAAGGGATATTGGTCCATGTTTTCTTTCTTTTTTCTTTTTTTTACTTTATAATTCCTTATTGTTGAAAGTATTATATATGTTCCCTTCTTCCCCTATTGGCCTCTTCCAGCCCACCCCCGCCCCCACCCCACCCCAGACCCTCATCCCCCATTGTCTGTGTCCATAGGCCATATATATGCAAACAAGATCATTGATTGATTGCCTCCCACCCACTCACCCTGTCTGGCCTCCCCTCTGAGATTCCGCACTCTGTTCCCTGCTTCCATGTCTCTGGATCCACTCTGTTCATCAGTTTATTTTGTTCATTAGATTCCACATGAGTGAGATCATGTGATACTTGTCTTTCTCTGACTGACTTATTTCACCCAGCATAATACTCTTCAGGTCCCTCCATGCTGTCTCAAAGGGTAAGAGATCCTTCTTTTTTACTGCTGCATAGTATCATGCTATAAATGTACCACAGCTTCTTTATCCACTCATCTACTGATGGGCACTTGGGCTGTTTCCACATCTTAGCTATTATAAATAGCACTGCTAGCAAATTTGCAAATTTACTTTTAGGATTGGTCACAGGAGTGAGATGGTACCTCAGTGTTGTTTTGGTTTGTATCTCTCAGATGAATAGTGACTTTGAGCATGTTTTCATATATCTCTTGTCCATCCCTATGTCCTCCTTAGAGAGTCTATTTAGGTCCTTTGCCCATTTTTCAATTGGCTTCTTTGCCTTCCTTTTGTTGAATTGTATGAGTTCTTTATATGTTTTGGATATTAACCCTTTATCAGATGTATTATTGTCAAATATGTTCTTCCATACAGTGGGCTCCCTTTTCGTCTTGTTGATGGTTTCTTTTGCTGTGCAGAAGCTTGTATTTTGACGTAGTCCCATTTTTTTATTTTCTCCTTTGCTTCCTTTGCCCTAGGAGATGTATCCGTAAACATGTTGCTACGATAGAGTCTGAGATTTTGCAATGGTTTCTTCTAGGACTTTTAAGGTTACCTGACTTACATTTAAGTGTTTTGTTCATTTTGTGTTTATTCTTGTGTAGGGTATATGTTGGCGGTTAGTTTCATTTTTTTTTTTTTTTTGCAAATATGTGTCCAATTTTCCCAACACCATTTATTGAAGAGACTGTCTTGACTCCATTGTATGCTCTTGCCTCCTTTGTCAAATATTAATTGAGCATAATGGCTTGGGTTGATTTCTTGGTTCTCTGTTCTGTTCCATTGCTCTATATGCCCGTTCTTGTGCCAGTACCAGGCTGTTTTGATTATGGTGGCTCTGTAGGATAACTTGAA
>NW_006286977.1:283234-285439 GCF_000327345.1 Myotis davidii | reverse complement strand
TTTTTTAATAGGTAGTACATTGAATCTGTAGATTGCCTTGGGTAGTATGGACATTTTAATGATGTTGATTCTACCAACCCATGAACACAGTATATTCTTCCACTAGTTTATATCTTCTTCTATCACTTTTTTCAGCATCCTGTAGTTTTCCGAATACAGGTCTTTTGCCTCCTTGGTTAAATTTATTCCTAAGTATCTTAATTTGTTTGTTGTTGTTATTGCAATGGCAAATGGGATTGCTTGTTTAGTTTCTCTATCTGAGAATTCATTATTGGTGTATAAAAAAGCCACTGTTTTTTGAGTGTTGATTTTATATCCTGCTCCATTGCCACATTGATGGATTAAATCTAGTAGTTTTTGGTGGAGTCTTCAGGGTTAACTATGCACAATATCATGTCATGTGGGAGTAATGAGAGTTTAGCTTCCTTTTTTTCAATTTCGATGCCTTTTTTTTCTTCTTTTTGCCTGATTTCTGTAGCTTGGACTTCCAGCACTATGTTGAATAAGAGTGGTGAAAGGGGACATCCCTGTCTTGTTCCTGTTTAGGGGAAATGGTTTTAGTTTTGGGCCATTGAGTTTGATGTTCACTGTAGGTTTGTCGTATATGGCCTTCATCAGGTTGATATGCTCCCTCTATTCCCACTTTGCTTGGAGTTTTTTTTAAAATGGATGTTGGGCCCTAGTCGGTCTGGCTCAGTGAGTAGAGTATCGGACTGTGGACTGAAGGGTACCAGGTTCGATTCCAGCCAAGGGCACATGCCTGGGTTGCAGACTCGATCCCCAGTGTGGGGCGTGCAGGAGGCAGCCAATCAATGTTTCTCTTTCATCATTGATATTTATATCTCTTTGTCCCTCTCACTTCCTCTCTGAAATCAATAAAAATATTTTTTTTAAAATGGTGTTGGATTTTGTCAAATGCTTTTTCTGCATCTATTGATATTACCATGTGATTTTTGTCTTTCAATTTGTTTATATGATGTATCACGTTTATTGATTTGCAAAGATTGTACCAGCCTTGCATCCCCGGAATAAATCCCACTTGGTCATGGTGTATGATTTTTTAATATGTTGCTGGATGCAATTTGTTACTATTTTGTTGAGGATTTTAACAACTATGTTCATCATATTGGCCTGTAATTCTCTTTCTTTGTTGTGTCTTTATGTGGTTTTGGAATTAGGGTAATGCTGGCCTCATAGAAAGAGCTTGGAGGAGTTCCCTCCTCTTGGATGTTGTGGAATAGTGTGAGGAGTAGAGGTGTTAGTTCTTTGAAAGTTTGGTAAAACTCCCCTGTGAGTCCATCCAGACCAGCTTTTGTTTGCTGGGAGTGTTTTGATTACTGCTTCTATTTCATCAGTTGTTATTGGCCTATTCAGTTTTCCTGATTCTTCCTGATTCAGTTTTGGAGATTATATTTTTCTAGGAATTTATCCATTTCATCCACATTGTCCAGCTTGTTGGCATATAGTTGTTCATAATATTTTCATACAATCCTTTGTATTTCTGTGGTATCAGTGGTTAGTTCTCTGCTTTGATTTCTGATTTTATTTTTTTGGGTCCTATCTCTCTGTTTCTTGATGTGTCTGGCTAATGGTTCCTCAATTTTGTTTATCCTTTCAAAGGAGCAGCTCTTGGTGTCATTTATATTTTTTTCTTTATTGATTAAGATATTACATATGTGTCCTTATCCTCCCATTGCCCCCCACCCCACTCATGACCTCACCCCCTTGGTGTCTGTGTCCATTGGTTAGGCCTATATGCTTGCATACAAGTCCTTTGGTTGATCTCTCCCCCTTACCCTCACACTCCTCTACCTTCCCTCTGAGGTTTCACTGTCTAATCGATGCTTCTCTGTCTCTGGATCTGTTTTTGTTCTTCAGTTTATGTTGTCCATTATATTCCAATGAGTGAGATCATGTGATAGTTATCCTTCTCTGACTGGCTTATTTCACTTAGCATAATGCTCTCCAGGTCCATCCCTGCTGTTACAAATGGCCGGAGTTCCTTCCTTTTTACAGTACCGTAGTATTCCATTGTGTAGATGTACCACAGTTTTCTAATCCACTCACCTGCTGATGAGCACTTAAGAAATCTATGTCTTAAACAAAGATCCAGGTAGTTCTGATGCCTGTGATTCTCCAACCAGTACAGAACTGTATGGATGTAGTAGATTTAAATCTTACCTCTATCCTTAGTTACTGAGTAAA
>NW_006286977.1:280342-282154 GCF_000327345.1 Myotis davidii | reverse complement strand
TGTTGGCTGTGGGTTTTTCATGTATGGCTTTTATTATGTTGAGATATGATCCCTCTATTCCAATCTTGCTGACAATTTTTATCAAGAAAGGGGGTTGGATTTTGTCAAATTCTTTTTCTACATCAATTAATATGACTATGTGATTTTTACCTCTCAATTTGTTTATGTGATGTATCACGTTTATTGATTTGCAAAGATTGTACCAGCCTTGCATCCCCAGAATAAATCCCACTTGGTCATGGTGAATGATTTTTTAATATATTGCTGGATGCAATTTGCTATTATTTTGTTGAGGATTTCAGCATCTATGTTCATCAGGGATATTGGCCTGTAATTCTTTTTCTTTGTAGGGTCTTTATGTGGTTTTGGAATTAGGGTAATGCTGTCCTCATAAAAAGAGCTTGGAGGAGTTTCTTCCTTGTGGATGTTTTGGAATTGTGTGAGGAGTAGAGGTGTTAGTTCTTCTTTGAAAGTTTGGTAAAACTCCCCTGTGAGTCTGTCCGGACCGGGCTTTTGTTTGCTGGGAGTGTTTTGATTACTGCTTCTATTTCATCAGTTGTTATTGGCCTATTCAGTTTTCCTGATTCTTCCTGATTCAGTTTGGGGAGATTATATTTTTCTAAGAATTTGTCCATTTCATCCACATTGTCCAGCTTGTTGGCATATAGTTGTTCATAGTATTTTCATACAATCCTTTGTATTTCTGTGGTTAGTTCTCCGCTTTGATTTCTGATTTTATTTCTTTGGGTCCTTTCTCTCTGTTTCTTGATGTGTCTGGCTAATGGTTCCTCGATTTTGTTTATCCTTTCAAAGGAGCAGCTCTTGGTGTCATTTATTTTTTTAATTTTTTAAAATATTTATGTTATTTATTTTTGCTCTGATCTTTATTGTTTCCTTCTTTCTACTTACTCTGGGCTTTTCTTGTTGTTCTCTTTCTAGTTCTTTAAGGTTTAGCGTAAAATAGTTTATTGTTCATTTTTCTTGTTTTTTTGAGGTATGCCTGTAGTGCTATGAACTTCCCTCTCAGGACTGTATTTGCTGTGACCCAGAGTTTTGGGGTTGTTATTGTGTGTTCATTTTCATTTGTTTCCAGGGTTTTTTTCTTTCTTTCTTGATCCTGTTGGTAAGCCATTCATTGTTTAATAACATGCTATTTAATCTCCATGTGTTTGGATGTTTTTACTATAGTTGATTTCTAATTTCATTCCACTGTGATCTGAGAAGATGCTTCATGTGATTTCTGTCTTCTTGAACTTGTGGAGACTTGTTTTGTTTCCTAACATGTGATCTGTCTTTGTGAATAATCCACGTGCACTAGAGAAGAATGTATATCCTGCAGCTTTGGGGTGAAATGTTCTATAAATGTCAGTTAAATCCACCTGATCCAGTGTGTCCTTTAGAGTCACTGTTTCCTTGCTAAGTTTTTGCCTGGAAGATCTATCCAGGGAAGTCAGCAGGGTGTTCAAGTCCCCTACTATGTATGTATTATTGTGGATCTCTCTGTTAAAGTCCTCCGGAAGTTTTTTTTGTTTTTGGTTTTTTCTCTCTAATCTTTATGATAGTCTTTAATTTGCTATATTTTTCCCATGAAAAATTTTAATTTCATTTATTTTAAAATTTGATAATCTTGATTTTATTCTATATTAAACTGTAAAATTTGTATTACATTATTGAAGTAATACTTTGATTCAGAATAATATTATGTATATTTAAATTAACCGTTTGGCTGCTGACGTATTTTTTCGGACATATGCCAAAACTGCGGCACTAATTGCGCGTGTATGGGAAAAAATGTAAGACACTTTTTATACA
>NW_006286977.1:273860-278969 GCF_000327345.1 Myotis davidii | reverse complement strand
CATATTTAAGTCCTTTATCCATTTTGAGTTTATTTTTGTGTATGGTGTAAATTTGGTGGTCTAGTTTCATTTTCTTGCATATATCTGTCCAATTTTCCCAACACCATTTATTGAAGAGACGGTCTTGGCTCCAGTATGCTCTTTTATTGAAGAGATTGTCTTGACTCCATTGTATGCTCTTGCCTCCTTTGTCAAATATTAGTTGAGCATATTGGTTTAGGTCGATTTCTGGGTTCTCTATTTTATTCCATTGATCTATATGTCTGTTCTTGTGCCAGTACCAGGCAGTTTTGAGGACAGTGGCTTTGTAATACAGCTTGATATCAGGTATTGAGATCCCACCTACTTTGTTCTTCTCGGAAGATTTTTTATATATTTAGGTGCTCCTATAATTGGTGCATATATGTTTACCAGGTTTATATCCTCTAGTTGTATAGGTTTTCTTTTCTTGTAGTGTCTTTGTCTAACTTTATGGTATCAGGGTAATGCTAGGGTGTTGATTTATTTGAGTTTGGAAAAGTGCCGTGTGTGTGTGTGTGTGTGTGTGTGTGTGTGTGTGAAACCTTTGAAGAGAATTTGTGTTCACTCTTTAATGTTGGTAGAATCACCAGGGACCCTCATCTGATCCTAGGCTTTTCTGTGTTGGGACATTTAGTATTTTTGTTTGGTTAATTTTAAAATTGATTTTAGAGAAAGTGGAAGGAAGAGGATGAGAGAGATAGAAACATTGATGGTGGGTAGGTGTGGGTCGGGGAGAGAAAAAGAATGAAATATCAATAGGAGAGAAACTGGCTGCCTCCTGCATGCCCTGTACTGGGGAATGAGCTGTCAGCCTGGGCTGTGCCCTGACTGGAATCGAATAGGCGACCTCGGTGCATGTGTCACGCTGAACCGTAGAGCACAGCGGCCAGGTTCGTTGGAACGGTTTGATTTCTGATCCAATCTTCTTACTAATTATGGGTCTGTTCAGATTTTCTGTTTCTTTGTGATTCAGTCTTGGTAGGTTTTGTGTTAGTAGGAGTTTGTCTGTTTTGTCTGGGTTATCCATTTTGTTGGTGTACAGTTGTTCTTAGTATACTCTTATAATCCTTTGTTTTCTGCAGCATCAGTTGTAATGTCCCCTTGCCAATTTCTAATTTTAGTTTTTGGGGTCGTCTCCCCCCCCTTTTTTTAGTCAATATAGTTTGACAATTTTGTTGATCTTTTTGTTGTTTTTTGGTCTCATTGACTTCTGTATTATTTTTCTATTGTCCATTGTATTTATCTCTGCACAGATCTTCATTATTTCCTTTCTCTTGTTAGTTTTGGGTTTAGTTTTATCTTCTTTATCTAGCCCCTTAATATGTACAATTAGGTTATTAATCTTTTATATAGAAAGATCTTTTATAAAGAAAAATGCTTTTTCTTTTTTCAAAATATGGTTTTATTGATTTTTTATTTTATTTGTTTTTTAAATAATTTTTTATTGTTGAAAGTATTAAATATGTCCCCTTTTTCCCTTCATCAATCCCCTCCAGCTCACCCCATCCCTGCTCCAGGCCCTCACCACCCCATTGTCTATGTCCATGGGTTATCCAAGGTCCTTGGTTGATTACTTCCCATCCCCCCACTCTCACCTCCGCCTTCCCTTTGAGATTCTAAACTCTGTTCCATGTTTTCATGTCTCTGGATCCACTCACTTCATCAGTTTATTTTGTTATTTAGATTCCACATATGAATGAGATCATGTGATACTTGTCTTTCTCTGACTGACTTATTTCACTTAGCGTGATTCTCTCCAGGTCCCTCCATGCTGTCTCAAAGGGTAAGAGATCCTTCTTTTTTACTGCTATGTAGTATTCCATGGTATAAATGTACCAGATTTGTTGATAGTAGCCATTCTGACAGGTATGAAGTGATGCCTCACTGTCGTTTTGATTTGCATCTCTCTGATGATCAGTGACTTTGAGCATTTTCTCATATGTCTCTTGGCCATCTGAGTGTCCACTTTGGAGAAGTGTCTATGTAGGTGCTTTGCCCACTTTTTAATTGGCTTCTTTGTCTTCCTTTTGTTAAATTGTATAAATTCAAAAGATAATTTTGTTTATATAATTTTCCCCCATCCTCAATGGAGGATATTTTTTCTCCATTGACTTTTTTAGAGAGCGTGGAGGGGGGGAAAGAGGGAGAAAAGAGAGAAAGAAAGAGAGAGAGAAACATTGATGTGAGAGAGACTCATTGACTGGTTGTCTCCCATTTGCACTCCAACCGGGGTCAGGGATTGAGCTTGCAACGGAGGTATGTGCCCTTAACCGGGAATTGAAATTGACACTTTGGTCTGGGGGCTGATGCTCTCACCACTGAGAAAACCAGCCACGGCTAAAAACATACTTATATTTAATTTATGAGTTAAAGAAGAAATCACAAATAAAATGATAAAATATTTGAATTGAATAAAAATGAAAACTTACTTAAAATTTGTGACATGCAGTTAATGCTTAGAGGGAAATTTTAAGCATAAAGTGCTTATATTAGAAAAGTAGGAAAAAACTTGAATGACCTAAACTTCCACTGGAAAAAAAAAAGGTAAGTTAAACCCAAAGTACAAGAGAAAACTGAAAAACAATATAGGAAACAATAAAAGCAAAAGTTCATTTCAAAAGAATATCAGTATAATTTATAAACGTATGGTAAGATTGATCAGGAGAAAAAGAAGGAGACATAAATTATTAATATTGAACTAGATGTAATCATTAAATATCCTATAGATA
This sequence comes from Myotis davidii, assembly GCF_000327345.1. Lineage (NCBI taxonomy): Eukaryota > Metazoa > Chordata > Mammalia > Chiroptera > Vespertilionidae > Myotis > Myotis davidii. The sequence continues at coordinate 276,219 of NW_006286977.1, read as the reverse complement.
TTAAGTATTATGAACAATGTTTTTTCAATAAATTCAGTAACTAAGATAAAATGGACAAATTGCTTAAAAGACACAGTCTACAAGAACTTACCCATGATGAACTATAAAGCCTGAATAGCCATGTAACTATTAAATAAATTGAATTTGAACTTTAAAAACTTCTCACAAAGACAACACCAGGCCCAAATAACTTCGTTGCTAACATTTAAGAACCAGATAATATTAATTCTATGCAAACTCTTCCAGAAAATAGGAGAGTGTACTTCCAAACTTACTTTATGAAGCCAGCATTGCTGAAACCAAAACCACACACATGCATTACAAGGATAAAGCAACAGAACAATAACCCTCATAGGCATAGATGCAAAATTCCTCAACAAGGTTCTCTCAGATTTATGTAATAATATATATATATGTAATGCCTCATGATGAAGTAAGGTTTATCCTGGGAACTCAGGCTATTTTAATGTTAGAAAATGAATGAATGTAATTAATATCTACAGACCATACAAGAAAAGTATATGACCATCTCAACAGGTACAGGAAAGGCCTTTGACAAAATTCAATATCTATTCACAGTAAAGACCTCATCAACTCTTAAAATTCAGTAAGAAAACAAATAACCTGATTTGTTTAGATCCTGGGTCCTAAGACCTAAACCGACACCTCACCAAAGATATACAGACGGCAACTAAGCATATGAAAAGACGCTCTACATCATATGCCATCAGGGAAATGTAAATTAACAAAGAGATACCACTGCATATCTGTCAGAATGGCCAAAATTCAGAACATTGATAATGGCAATTGCTGGGAAGGTGGAGCAACAGGAACACTCATTCACTGCTGGTGAGAATGCCGAATGGTACAGCCACTTTGGAAGATAGTTTGGCAGTTTCTTACAAAACTAGAGAGACTCTTACCATACAATCCAATTAGATCACTCATACATTGACAGGAAGGGACAGCCAACCTGGAAAACAGTTTGGCAGCTTTTTAGGAAACTAAGCATGCAGCATGACCCAGCAATTGCACTCTTGGGCATTCCCTCAGAGAAATGGGAACAGATTTCACAAAAACCCATACACAAATGTTCATAGCAGCTTCAGTTGTAATCGACCAAAAAAAAAAAAAAGAAAAGAACCCAGATGAACTTCCCTGGGGGAACAGTTAAATAACTATGGTACATCTGAACCAGGAAATACTACTCAGTGGTCCTAAGAAGGAACAGCTATTGACATATGCGACAACTTGGATGTGCTCAAGAGAATCATGCTGAATGGACTTCATCACAATTAAAAAGCTTTGTTTGCCAAAAGACACTGTTAATAAAAGACAAAGGCAAGCCACAGCCTGGGAGAAAATATTTGCAAAACACATAATTGACAAAAGACTTTTATCCAAAATATATAAAGACCTCTCATAACTCTTTAACAAGAAGACAAACAACCAACTTTAAAATGGCCTAAAGATTTGAACAAACACTTCACTGAAGAAGATATATAGATGGCAAATAAACACATGAAAGGATGTTGAACATCATTTTTCAGTAACTGCAAATTAAAACAATATGATAAAATTAAAACTATAATTTAAAAACGATCATATTAAAGGTTGTTTTAGCCATTAGAATGTCTGAAATGTTTAAACTGACCACAGAATGTTGGAGAGGGCAGGGAACAACTGGAATTCTCAGACAGTGCTGATGAGAATATAAAATCGTACAATTCCTTTGGAAAATATTTTGATAATTTCTTAAAAGTTAAAGAAAACCTACCACACAATCCAATCATTCTACTTCAAGGTAGAGAAATGAAGGCATACAAAGGCTTACACATGAATGTTCATATTTGTTTTATTGATTAAAACTGGCAACAACTCAAATGTTCATCACCAGGTGAACAAAGAAATAAATTTTGGTATTTCTTTATAAAATAATACTATACATCCATAAAAAAGAACAGACTTGTGATCCATGCACTAGTATGGATGAATGAATCTCAAAATCATGATGCTGAATGAAAGAAGCCAGCTCCAATAGTACCATATACACTATATATTTATCTATATAAACTTCTAGAAAATATAAACTGATCTTTAGTTACAGAAAGCACGGAGGTGGAGGTGGAGGTGAAGGGAGAGGAATCACAGTGAGGCCTGAGTAAGGTTTCATGGATGTATATGTATGTCAGTATTCATCAAATTGTGCAATTTATACATAAGGTCAGTTATGCCTTAATAAAGCTCTTTTTTTTAAAATATACTTTATTGATTTTTTACAGAGAGGAAGGGAGAGAGATAGAGAGCTAGAAACATCGATGAGAGAGAAACATCGATCAGCTGCCTCCTGCACATCTCC
>NW_006286977.1:262793-272385 GCF_000327345.1 Myotis davidii | reverse complement strand
AGCTCCTCCCCCGGAACTGGAGCTCAGAGCCTGAGACTCCCTCCCGATTGAAAATGACAACCGCGCCCTCAGCTGCCAACCCACTCCGCACGCACCTCCGCACCTTAGTATTTTACTTCCGTACTGCGCCTCCTCTGAGTCTCGGTATGCTTTTCTCTTTCCTTCTAGTTGTAGAATTTCCCCTCAGACAGCTTTCCTGTGGTTCTGGATGATGTCCGTTCTGTCTTTTAGTTGTATTTTTGAAGTTGTTGTGGGAGGCAGCAATCTCCGGTGTTTACCTATGCCGCCATCTTGGTTTTTCATCAATAAAGCTCTTTTAAAATCCCTAGCAGAACTGATCAAGATAAAAGGGGGTGGGGACTAACCAATTGCCAGTATCAGAAATTAAAGAGAGAATATAATTATAGATCCAACAGACATAAAATAATTATTTTGGGAGGCTCTATGCCAGTGAGTTTGAAACTTATATGAGGTGGACCAATTCCTTGAAAAACACCAGTTACCAAAACTGATACAACTTGAAGTAGATACTTTGAATGGCCCAATATCTATGAATGAAATTGAATTTGTTATTGGATTCTTCCCACAAGGAAATCCAGGTCCAGAGTGCCTTACTAGTGATCACTACCAAACACACAGGGGAGAAATAATACCACTTACACAAACTCATTCAGGAAGTTAGCCTACTCCTGATACCAAAACCTGACAGACATTATAAGAAAACTACAGACCAAAATTCCTCATAAAACAGATGCAAAGAATCCCTAACATAATATTAGCAAATTAAATCCAGTGATACATATAATGGTAATACATCATAATTAAGTAGTTTGTCCAAGGAAGAAATGCAAAGATATGACATTTAAAAACCAACTGATACAATTCATCACATTAATAAAACAAATGAGTAAAACCGTATGATCATTTAAAAAGATACAGAAAAGGTACCTGACAGAATTTAGTGCCTATTCATGACCAAAACTGTCAGCAAACTAGGACAAGAAGAGAACTTTTCCTTGATAAGGGACCTATGAAAATTCTAGTTAACATCATATTTATTGCTGAAATATTAAAAGCTTTTCTCCTAAGATTGGAAACAAGGCAAGAATGTCTATTCTCATCATTCTCATTCCACACTGTACTGAAATGCCTACCTAGTGTCATAGGCAAGAAAAATAAAAGTTGTAGAGACTGAAAGAAACAACAAGCCTCCCTATACTTATAGATGTCATAATTATTTATGTGAAAAAATTTAAAGAATATACAAAAATATTACTTGGAGTAATAAATACCTTTAATAAGGTCATAGGATACAAACTCAATATGTAAACTTAAATCAATTTTTTCCAGCAGCAAATAATTGGAAATGAAAATTTAAAACAATTCCATTGATAATAACATAAAATACTTAATAATAACTTTAACTAAAGGTATGTAAGACCTATATATTAAAAAGTAGAAAACAATGCTAAGAGAAGTTAAAGATCTAACTGGATAGATAAACCATGTTCATGACTTTGAGACTCAATATTGTTGAAACTTCTCTCCAAATTGGATTATGGTTGTTTATAGTTTCAACACAATTCCAATCCAAATATCAACAAGGTTTTCTGTACAATTGACAAGTTGTTTCTAAAATTTCAATGAAAATACAAAGGACCTAGACTAGCCAAAACAATCTTGAAAATTAAACAACCAAATAGGACAGTGATGGTGAACCTATGACACGCGTGTCAGAGGTGACACATGAACTCATGTTTTTGGTTGATTTTTCTTTGTTAAATGGCATTTAAATATATAAAATAAATATCAAAAATATAAGTCTTTGTTTTACTATGGTTTCAAATATCAAAAAATTTCTATATGTGACATGGCACCAGAGTTAAGCTAGGGTTTTTCAAAATGCTGACATGCCGAGCTCAAAAGGTTCGCCATCACTGAAATAGGAGAACTCCTGACTTTAAAATGTATCAATAGCAACAGTAATAAAAATGGCGTGGTATTGAAATCATAGAGAAATGGATCAATCTTTATAATAAAGAACCCAGAGATAGATTTACAATCAACTTATTTTTTTTTTTACAAAGACAATGGCACCTTCAATGAGAAAGAAATATTTTTTAGCAGATATTTCCTAGAGGATTAGGAAAATGTGTTCAAAAAATAAGTCTTGCTCTGGCCGGTGGCTCAGTGGTTAGAGCATTGGCCCATGGACCAAAAGGGTCCTGGGTTTGATTTCCCAGTCAAGGGCTTATACCTCAGTTGCAAGCTCAATCCCTGGCCCTGGTTGCATGCCTGCGGGAGGCAACCAATCTATGTGTCTCTCATCTCTATGTCTGCCTGCCTGTCTGTCTGTCTGTCTCTCTCTCTCTCTCTCTTCCTCTCTCCTTCCTCCCTCCCTCCTCTCACTCTAGAAATCAATAGAAAAAAATATCCTCGAGTGAGGATTTTAAAAAGTATACTTCACAACACACATAAAAATTAGACCTAGATCATAGACCTAAACATAAAAGCTAAAAGTATAAAGATTCCAGCAGAGTACATACAAGAATATCTTCATGAACTTGAGGTAGGCAAAAATTTGTTAAAGAGGACACAAAAAGTACTAACCACCAAAAGAAATATTAACAAATTAGACTGCAAGATTAAAAACCTCTGCTCATCAAATTTCAACATTGAGAATATGAAAAGGCAAGTCACAGATTAGGAGAATATATTTTTAATGCATAGATCTGACAGAGGGCTTACATCCAGAATATTTAAAGAATTCTTACAATTCAATAACAGAAAAACACAACAGAACATGACTTAAAAAGGCACTTCACAAAAGAAGATATACCAATGGACAATAAGCATATGTAAAGTGGGTATTATCAGTCATCAGGGAACACAGTTTTAAAAAGCACAATGAGATACCACTCACATCCATCAGAACGGTCACGACTCAAAGGATTGCTAATATCTGCTGCTGGGAGGATGTGGAGTAAGTAGAACTCGTTGCTGCTGGGAGTGCCAGATGATGTACGGACTTTGGAAACGGTTTCTAAGTTTCTTAGAAAGTTAAACATACAACTACCCCATCAGGAAACAATTCCAATACTAGGTGTTTCCTCAAGAAAAAGGAGAACATGTATCCATAAACATGGCCACAACACAAATGTCTATGAATAGGTGAGTGACTAAATTGTATATATTTATACAATGAGATGCTACTTGGTCAAAGAAAAGAACAACCAGCCAATACCCGCAGTAATATAGATGAATCCTAAAAGCAGTGTGTTGTACAAATGAGTACATATTCTGTGACTACATGTATATGTAGGTCATGAACAGGGAAGATTGATTTACAATAATTGATAAGAACATTGGTTGTAGTCAGTATGAGCTAGAAGGGAACTTTCTGGAACAATAGAAATAGCTGTCACGATTGGAGTGGTTGTTACAGGGGTATTTACATTACTCAAAACTCATCAAATTGTGAGTTTACTGTATATAAATTTAGCCTCAATAAAAATGTTATTACTAATACATATGGTTCGACCTTCAGGCTGGCATACTTATGCTTTCATATACCCCATTTAATGTTCCAAAGTTGTTCCTCAGAAAAATCTATAGCATTACACATATAGACCATAAAGTAAAAAGATAATAAATTAAAAGTCTATTCACATAATGTCAAAATAATTTTGGGACAAGTAACATAGTTTGTCCCTCAGCAACTCTACTTTTGAAACATGTTCTTTCTAATCCTATTAAAACTAAAACAAATGGTATTTGTTTTATTCTGGTATCGTGTCTCACAAAATAAAACAAAACAAATCATAGTGACTGATTTTAAAAACAAATAAATTAAATAAAATAAAACCTAATCTGTGTTGTTAGAAGTCCATGTGGTGGCTTCCCTTGGGAGCAGGGTGGAGCCGAGGGGATGTGAGGTGCGCTGAAGGGGGCAGGAGGTTCTGTTTCTTGATCTGGGTGCTGGTTACACACATTTTCTGCTTGTGAAAAGTTACCAACTTTGCACTTATTTTATATCTATCTATCTAGATAGATAGATATACACACACTTTCCTCAGTGTCTCTCAATTATACTTTTATAAAATTAAAAACAAGAGCAAATTAATCCTAAAATGTTAATCATAGTGAAAGACTGGCAACAATGGATAAACTCAAAATAGAAATTGTTTTTTGAAAGAGAGAAGAGAACAGAAGACAACAAGGAGAAAGGGGAAGGAAGGAAAGAAGGACAGACATCCGGACACAGTTCCTGATCCCTCCGTGGTCCTCTTTTAAGGTCAGTCGTTATGATCATTTTTGGAATGTGACTCAGAGCTTCCTAATGTTTATCGGTGAGATCCACGAGCAGCAGGGGTTCAGACAGGGCTGTGGATTGGATGATGCCAGGTTTCTTCTGAATGGTACACATGGACGTGGTGGTGGAGATGGAGATGGTGATGTAGATGCAGGTGGTGTTGGCTAGTTCCCTGACCATAGCTGCTCGGTTGGTGGGATTGATGCCCCATAGCAGACTGGCATGACTTTGGCTCTTGGTGAGAATGAGGTCCTGGGGTTTGTAGTTTGCTAGGAGCTGCATGCAGGCTGCGGAGCAAGGTGAGGAAAAGGGGACCTGCTTCTGGACAGGGCGCCATTGCTCATCGTCTTTGGGGTTCGTCTTCATGCTCTTGTTGCATTGATTTCGCCTCCCTTTCCTATGCCAGGTCCGTCCCTCTTTAACAATTGCCGTGTTCCACAGTCTTACCGCCTGGTAGGAATCGGGAAGGAACACACAGGTGGGACCTGGATGCCCGGTGGTTTCTTTGGGCTCGAGAGGGAGTGGGGTTGCTGGGTCAGCCGGTCATAGTCTGTGTCTGAAGGCGACCAGGTTCTGATGCTGGGAGCTCATGGGAAATGGGGGTCCGAGAGAAAGGAGGACAGTGCGGTGCTGCCGACGGAGGCAGAGGGGCACAGAATCGCGCACTGTGCTCAAGGGGCTCCATTCTCCCTGGGTGACACACAGCTGGGATGAGCAGAGGTGCTCAGGGACGCTCAGAGGCCAGACCTGGAGAAGAGGCTGCAGGTGTGGGAGATGGAAGGGTATGTCGGGGGACAGACAGCAAGAACAAAGGGCAGCGGCAGGTCTGAGCTCTGAATCCACACGCAGCACCGCAGTGTGGGGAGCAGGTGCGGCAAGCCCCTCCTGAAGCATCGCCCCCTTCCTCCTGCACTGCAAATACCTCGTGAGCACTGAGGCGACTGACAGACAAGGGCACAGCTGGCTGGCCATGTCACCCACTGTCTTCGGCAGGACGTGAAAACCAGGGAGCCACACGAGGAAAGCCACAGCGAGGTGACGATGCCCCCAGCTTCGTATTTCACAGCTTCGGGGTCTGCCCCTAGCATGGAGTGGAGAGGAGAAGGCGTTCCGTGAGAGACAAGTGTGAGCAAAGTGAAGAGAGAGGAGAGTCCGGAGAACATGGAAACAGCCCGCGGGGCCCTCCTGGAGGGGCCCTGCCGCTCCTGGCGAGGCCCAGCCAGATGTGTATGAAGTTGGTTGTCTCCTCACCCGTTGAACAAGATGAGGTTGATGAAGTTGAAGGTTTTGGTCAGGAAATTGCCAGGGATCCAATTTGGGGAGCCACACTTGACCTCTTAGGCACAGAGGCCGAAACAGGTGCATTTTACCAGGCCCAGGCCTGAGCCACAGAACTGAGATGGAACCTGCAGATGCCCCAGATGCTGGTGAACCGGCCATGGCTGGCGTGCACCTCCCACCGAGGAGGAGGATGCCTCCAGGCAGCCGCTGGGACGCTCGGGACCCACACAGCTCCCTGGATTCATCAAAGCCAGGAGGAGAAATGGTGTTATTCTTTCAAGAATTGTTGTTATCTGGGGAGAAAGGAAGAAAAAATAAAACTACCTTTCACCAAATGATTTGATTTGCGGATGACCCCTGGGGACACCTGGACTCCCTTTGGTTTCCTGTAAAAGGCGAGTTTTTATTTTCCCCTCATCTGTTCTTGACAAAGAAGCCACAGCCACAGCTGCAGGTGCTGAAATCTCGCCCCTCTAGGCTGCCTGCTGCCTGGCTGCTGATTTATTATTAAGATAATCCTTAAATCTTCTTCATTGGGCCAACCAATCTGCCTCGTCAGAGGGGCCATGGGAAGCTCTTGACATTCCTCTTGGCAGAACGGGGAGAAATGAGCCCCCAGAAAGCTAGCAGCAAATATCTCTGCCCAGAAAGAAATTTGGTGTAAGACCAGGGGTGCACCCATGGGGGGCGGGGGTTGTCTCCAAATCTGGGCTTAGAGCTCCAGGCCTGAGGGCAGTAGGTTGGTGCCACCTTGTGTGCCCCGCCATTCTCAGCGGGGTCTGGGCACCGCCTTGTCCTCCTCCCTGGCAGGCCCAGTGTTTGCCTTTTTTGTAGGGAGGGAGCAGAGTGCAGCTGGGCTGAGCTAGAGTGGTCCCTGGGGGAGTCTCGCAGGAGGAAGTTGATGAGGCCGATAAATATTCCTCAAGCTGATATCCAAGCTCAGCCCAGATGCATCAGCTGTCGAGCCTCCCACCTCTCACTCTTTTGGAATTGCAGATGCTTCCCTGGCAGGTGGGTCTTTCCTTAATTTTTTTATTTATTTTGGGGACAAAGAGAAAGGAGGCCAGATAAGGCAGCGAAGGTCCCTCAGTGATGCCTGCCCGACGAGATGAAAGCACGCTTCCCGATTACGGTTTCCGCAGGTGGAGGGCCCGGTCTACTGTCAGTGCGCCAAACAGCATGAGCGCCATTGCCAGGAGCGCTTCGGGCACCTTGTCCTCTGAGAGCAACTTGGCGGGACCAGGCTGAGTGTTTCTACTGCGGCCAGAAAGCGGCGTCGGAAGAGGGCCAGGCCCGAGCAGACATTCATGCTCAGGGAGACATCCCCCTCTTCAGCCTGGATTTCAGAGGCCCCTCCACCCCCAAACCTGAGCTTGGCACTAGTCTCTCATACCTGCTGGCCGCATTCTGCTCACCCTACACAGGGGTCCCTCCTCCACTGCCCTCAGAAATGGTGGGGGCCCACTGCTCCTCTTTCTCTCTTCTTCTCCTTTGACTTGGCCCTCAAGGCCTTGGTCTACTGTCTCTGACTCCAGAAAACTCCTGGCCTCCCCTCCCCTGGCCCCAGAAGAGTGGCCATCCCCTGCACAGCCCGGACCTCACTGGCTGCATGGCCCCGGGATCCTGGACATCCTCTGGCTCAGGTGTGGTCTGCGGTTCCCAGATGGAGAGATGTACGTCCCACTTCCTCCACCGAATGCGCAGCCCTGGGTGGCTGGGGCTGCCTTGAGCACTTCTGTGAGACCGGGACACAGGTGGGCGTTTACCTGAGGTCCCAAGCTGGTGGGAGCTTTGCTCCCGCTGTCTGCACACAGGCCTGACTGAGAGTCCTGAGGGGCAGTCTGGTCTCTCCCTCCAGCCCCTTCTGGTTGGCGAACGTCCCCGTTCTTGGGTTGATGGTGCAGGCCTGGGTGAATTCTCAAGGGAGGCCAGGCGCCCTGGGCACAGAGGAGGTGGCAGCACAGGGCCCCAAGTGAAGCCCACAGTCAGCTCAGTGAGGGACCTGTGCCTCGCGCTGCAGCCCAGCCCCATCTGTATCTGGCTTTCACCTTAATTAGTAGGAGCTTTTCAGAGAAGCAATAAAACAACGACATAGCAACTTGGACAGGGCATGGAAGGCAAGAGCCATTTCAGTAATGGAGTCAGTGGAATTGCTATTCTAAGAAGAGAGGGAGAGGGAGACCACTCTTGGCTATTAAGAGCCGAGGGCAAAGCTGTCCTGTCGTCTGCCTGGTTATTAAGGATAACTGATGGCCCCCCCACCTCCAACAACACAGGAAAATTGCAGCTCCATGAACCCAGAGTTCTGGACAGTGGTTCCCAGAAAGCCTAAGTGCTGAGCGCGGCAGTCTGAGAGGTGCGTGGGCCCGGGCTCGCTGGCTCACCCCAGCGGCCCAGGCAGAGAGGATGATGCGAGTCCAGCCCTCCACCGGGAAGGGAGGACAAACGTGTCATGCGCTGGGCTGGCCTGGGGCTAGGTGAGGTTGTAGAAGAGCTGGCGGTGGGGTGGTGGATCCTGTAGGGGAGAGGGTGATGTTGATGGCCACTCTCCTGGTGGAAGCACACCTCAGCACCAGCTAGAAGGTTCTGGGAGCTCCCTGGTTTGACACATGGGGCAACTGAGGACTAAACACGAGTTCATTTTCCCAAAACCTGTATTTGCAAGAAGCACAGAAGGAAGCTGTTCTGGTGTTTGAGTAGATGCCATGCCTCTCTCTCTCAACACCTTCACGTCCACCTCGGGGAGGGCTGGCTGCCCGTGGTTGAACCCTGTAACTCTAACCCAGTCAGAGGCCCTCGAGGGTCTCACCCAGAGGCGACGCAGATGCAGAATGGAGACTCTGAGTGGTAGGATGGCGTCAGGTTCTGGTCCTCACTGTTCGTCACGAAGCAAGTTCCCTGTGTCCAAGCTCCAGGTTCCTCATCTGCCCACTGAGGAGGATGCGCCTGGGCCTGGGGATGGGCCGTGGTGAGGGTGCAGTGCTGGATAGATGGGAAGCAGCATTGGGAATGGGAAAGTGATATACAGAGAGCCCTACAGATGAGCAAGGTATGGGGGCGGGGCGGGGTGGGGGAGAGAAGGATACATGGTAGGTAGGATGACAGTCAGTGGATGGGGAGATGGGTAGGTGGGATGGTCAGCAGAGGCTCTCGTAGTGGCCTAAAAATGTTGATTCGGGCGCCACTCCAAAACCAAATAGGTGACTCTGGGCCCCAGGAGGGTCTCTGGGATGGGAACGGGGTATGAGGTACCAGAGTCACCCTCCGCTATTCATCTCCATACTGTCCACTGTTCTGGGACCTGATGTCAGGGTGCCTCAGCCTAAGAGTGGGGTTTAGTTATGTGTTCCCTGCACCTAGAATGGTGCCTGCACAGAAGAGCAAGCCAGTGGTGCCCCGGGGTGCCTGGGAGAGAGCCAGCTGGAAGGAGGGTGCGCCAGCATTGTGAACAGCGGGTGGACAGTTCTGACCTCTGAGTCCTGTCTAGGTCACTTCCCCACCATCCAGCCTTCCGTGGGAAAGAAGCAGGAGGAGAGACAAGGATCTGGCAGGAGATGGAGAGGGGGTTTCCTGGAAGGGACAGCAAAGGTGTTGGGAAGGGCCTCTGAGGTGTGCGACACAGTGGGGAGGAGCGAGGGGCCCTGAGGTCATGGGGGGGCGGGACCAAGGGGGAGGGCTTGCTGCGCAGGCAGGCCCCACCCAGGCAAGTGTAAGGACGCACTCAGGGGCCAACCTGTGCGAGACCTGCGTCCGAGTGAGCTGCTTAGGAATTCAGCTGCTGCGCACACCCTGTGGGAGTTTCCCCGGGGACGGGAAAGTGTCCAACCCCATGATTTATTTATTTTTTTTTAAATTTTATTTTTTATTACAAAGGGTATTACATATGTGTCCATTTTTCCCCCGCCCTAGACAGTCCCCTAGCCTCCCCTATCCCCCAGTGTCTTTATGTCCATTGGTTATGCTTATATGCATGCATACAAGTCCTTTGGTTGATCTCTT
>NW_006286977.1:253191-262330 GCF_000327345.1 Myotis davidii | reverse complement strand
TTTTCATATGTCTCTTGGCTTTCTGAATGTCCTCTTTTGAAAGATGTCTATTTAGGTCCTTTGCCCATTTTTTGATTGGATTGTTTATCTTCCTTTTGTTAAGTTGTGTGAGTTCCCTATAAATTTTGGAGATTAGGCCCTTATCAGATATGACATTGGCAAATATGTTTTCCCACACAGTGGGTTTTCTCGTTGTTTTGTTGATGGTTTCTTTTGCTGTGCAGAAGCAACCCCATGATTTAAAACTTCACTAGCCAAGACCGGTTTGACTCGGCGGATAGAGCGTCGGCCTGTGGACTGAAGGGTCCCGGGTTCGATTCTGGTCAAGGGCATGTACCTTGGTTGCGGGCACATCCCCGGCGGGAGGTGTGCAGGAGGCGGCTGGTCGATGTTTCTCTCTCATCAATGTTTCTAACTCTCTATCCCTCTCCCTCCTCTCTGTAAAAAATCAATAAAAATATTAAAAAAAAAAACTTCACTAAATAGAAAATACACTCCCAGAGCAGACACGGTGGAGGCTGCAGCAGATGTCAGCAGTATCGTGGTCAGCCTCTGCCGTGTGACGTCCCCAGGAGGAGACGGTCCAGCAGCATGGAGTCTCAGGTTCCTCACATGGATTTTTGGGATGGTGACTCTGTCCGTGGCCAACCCACCTCTCACTGTAATTACTAACAAATGGTGACTCGTGGAGAATGAAGCAAACAGTTGCCGCTCCTCTGAGGCCCATGCACGTTCATGTGGAGCCGGGAAAGACCGGATGAGCGCGGATGAGCGCCTGCAGGAGGCCGCACAGGATCAGCGTCCTTCCTCTCAATCCCAGTTACGTTTGGCAGAGAAAATGGCTGTTCCCTGTGGCGGGTTAGGGCAGCATCTCCATGGGCCAGAGAAAGAATCCTAACCGTGGCAAGTATCTGACCCTGAGAGTGACCTGAAAGGTGGAGGTGAGAGAGGCAGAGTCGTTGCAAATGGTCTGATGAACATGTGAATGCGCACACGCCGACACACACAGGCACACTCGACGGCAAGCAAGTGCCAGGCAAGCACTTACAGGCTAACAGGCTCCACAGTGCGAGGCTGCGCCAGTCGCCAGCAGAGGCTGGAGAGCAGCGGGGCGGCCCCTGGCTGCTGAAGGCCAGTGGGTGCTGTTTTTCTGGGGGCTCTGCCTCCCCTGCTCCCTTCTCCTGACCCCGGCTGCCTGCTGAGTCAACTTGCTGCACTGCAGGCAGGTACGCAGCTCTCCCAGCCCACCCCTCTCACAGGCGAGCCTCGGGACAGTGATTTTAAGACCTTGTCTTTTTATGCTGAAAATGCTCAAAAATGGCTTCGTTTCTTTTGGCAAGAGGGAAAGGTCAAGTTCTCATCCTTCTAATGCAGCCTGATTATCCAGCATCAGGGAGAGAAGCCTTCTCCCCAGCCAAACAGTGAGGAGCAGCCCAGGAGAAGGGAGGTCCTCCCCAAGTCCTCCTGCAGACTTCCTCTCTGCACCTCCTCCCCGGCCTCTCAGCCAGGGGCACAGCCTCCCGCCTCCAGGGGACCCCTCAGGTGGCTGCGGACACTTCTGTTTGGAAATAGGAGGAGTTGGGGAGGACCTCCCGTCCCCTGAGAGGACACAAGGGTGGCCGCCACATACCTGTCGTCCATAATACTGGCAGCCAGTGGCAAAACTGTGGGTGGGGACTCCCTGTTTAATGTGGAGAGGTCGTCAGCAGCTGGGCTGTCCTAAGTTCTGCGTGGGCCTGACGTCCTCTTGTTTCCTTATCTATAAAATTAGAGGATTGGCACTAACTTTTAAACAGAAAAGCCTATGTTTGCTCGTCAATCTGCACAGAGCAGGAGACGCCACCCTCTCGTAAGAGCGCTAGTGCAAAAGCACCCGCCGCCGGTGCCGGAGCTAGGGAAGCCCTAAGCGATTCCAGTGGGGCCAGCTCAGAGGCTGGGCGTCACTCTCTCCACAGGGCTCTGTGGTAGGTGGGGTGTCATCGGAGCTGGTCCTGCAGCTGGATGGCAGCTGGAGCCCCAGGCCTTGGGCAGGAACGGGGTTTCATGGAAGCGCCACCTCCGTGTCAGTAGGTGTTGGGGCTGTGACAGGCCTCCTGGAGAACAGGACCTGGGTGGGTTCAGAGAACCTGTCCTTTCCCGGTGTGGAGCAAACGTCAGTAAACACGGAGGCAGGAGGTGTGGACCCGTCAACCCCTCAAGCTCCCTCCCTCTACAGTTCCGGACGAGCTTGGTTCGCTCCCAAACACCCATCCCAAGACCGCCGATGGGAGGAGGGGGGAGGGGAGAGATTGAACCACACAGACTGTTTGGGCCAAGCCCTTTGAGTGCAAGATGGTAGAAACTAAAAGTTACAAGTATAAGAATACTTTTAGGGGGATTCCATTTTATTGGACTCAGCTATAAGCAGTAAATTGAAATAGATCTGTTTCATTTGTAATTAGAAGGGTCTACTTATATACAAAAAATATTGTATGGACTTTTGAAAGCATATCCTTCCACTGGATTAAAATAGTCCTTATAATGGTGTTTATTGGTTAAATCTTTCTTCTTAGCTCATACAGTGTTGGCTATCACTGGACAGAGTCCAGACTAGCTGCTGCTTCCCATGCGGGTATTCACAGTGACTCTGAGGAGGGCACTCCAATCCAGGAGGCTCCCCTCCCCCTTGTGGCAGGACTTGGGGGCAGGGGAGGGGCAGTTCATTCACACAGACTTCTAAAAATGGTGTGATGGGAGAAACAACCAAAGGCGTAGTACTTAACTTTCACTCTGATTCATCTCATGGACAGATTGTCCTCAAGTTGACAAATGTTGCATCAGAGTCAGAAGGTGCACCAGAGAGAAAGAGCTGGTGGCAAACTACATCCAAGATGCCAAAGAATTAAATTAAATTACAATCATAGAAACCTGCATTGCCAGAGCCCACTGAGAAAAATCCACAAGTGTTTACTATGCGCCTCCTATGCACAGAGTGCTGTGGGGGCAGCCATTAATCGCTTCGTTGGGCTCTTGAAAGCTAATGTACCCTTGGGAGAGTCTGATCGCTAGATGGGGAAGTGTGAGGGTTCCCCTCCTCTCTCGCTAACTTGGTTCTAGCACTTGATATGTTGCCTTGAAATCATGTCACAGGTGTGTAGAGTGGGCGGGATGATCATGGGAACCGTGCTTCATCCTTTGACAGGAGCTGGGCCTATGAGGGGCCTTGGGCCTCACCTTGGCACCTACCTCTGTGTAATCATTTGTTGCCATCCACAGCTGCTTGGAGGGCCTTGGGACTAAACACATGGGACACAACATAGGATGGGGAGAACCATGGACAGGACGGAAGTGGGGAGCATGTGATGCAGAGTGATCACAGGGCAGCATGGCATCTGACTGGGATGCAGCCACCTGGTACAAGTGAAGGGCAGCTTCACCCGGCCTGGCAGGCTCCTGTGAACCTGTCTGACTGTCCCAGCACCTCCTCCTGGACGTCCTGGAGGGACAGAGAGACCCTGCTGCCAGTCCAGGCCAGACAGGCCCCTGGCCTTAGATGGGGTGGGCGTGGTCCTGCCTTGAAAAAATAACAGCGCTTTTTGGAACTCTGTACAGCAGGGGTCCTCAAACTACGGCCCGCGGGCCACATGCAAATACAAATATTGTATTTGTTCCCGTTTTGTTTTTTTACTTCAAAATAAGATATGTGCAGTGTGCATAGGAATTTGTTCATAGTTTTTTTTTAAACTATAGTCCGGCCCTCCAACGGTCTGAGGGACAGTGAACTGGCCTCTGTTTAAAAAGTTTGAGGACCCCTGCTGTACAGGAAGCAGTTTTTACTTTCCTGGAGTACTCAAAGTTTTCTGTCTAACAGGCACTCCCCAGACACATTAAAATATATTTGTGATTTGCAAAAAACTCAAATGCTCACAATTCTCTATTGAGTAAAGTATTTTAAAAACAAGTAAACAACTGCAAAGAACCACTTACTTTGCCTCCTCGAGTGTCTAGCATAACACCTTTTAGCTTAACGTGCTAATTCAAGGACAGCAATTTGGACTGCTGCACTGAACAAGAAAATTGGGCTGGTCTCTGTCTTGGGTTGCAGATACTTCTAAGTTACAGATCACTGGCAGGCAGCATACTGAAGTTCTAGAAGTTATTTTTTCTTCTAGAACTTCTGGCCGTTTTTATTCTCTGAATGGGTGGGATATAACAGGAAGGCTGAGGGGCTCTTGGATCTGCTAGCCTACTATCTACAGAGGACACCGTGCCCAGGGTAGGGTCCTCCCTTTCTTCCTACATGTACCTTTTCCCATCCTGGCTGACCCCCAGCAACTATTACCATCTCGGTGACCTCTCTAAAACCCAAAGACATAACTTTTAAAAAACTTTTATTCCTAAACACAAAATTGTTTTTTTTTTATTTTTAATAGTTCTTCATTGTTGAAAGTATTACATATGTCCACCTTTATCCCCCATTGATCCCCTCCAGCCTGCCCTGCCCCCTGCGCCCTTAACCATCCCATTGCCTGTGTCCAAGGGTTATGTATATATGCATACCAGGTCCTTGGTTGATTACCTCCAAACCATCCACCTTCCCTGCCTTCTCTCTGAGAATCCCCAATCTGTTCCCTGCTTCCATGTCTCTGGATCTACTCCATTCATT
Source organism: Myotis davidii (assembly GCF_000327345.1). Taxonomy (NCBI): domain Eukaryota; kingdom Metazoa; phylum Chordata; class Mammalia; order Chiroptera; family Vespertilionidae; genus Myotis; species Myotis davidii. Next base: position 257,685 of record NW_006286977.1, on the reverse strand, counting down.
AGTTTGCTTTGTTACTTAGATTCCACATATGAGTGACGTCATGTGATGCTTGTCTTTCTCTGACTGACTTATTTCACTCGGCATGATACTGTCCAGGTCCCTCCATGCTGTCTCAAAGGGTAAGAGATCCTTCTTTACTGCTGCGTAGTATTCCATGGTGTAAATGTACCACAGCTTTTTAATTAACTCGTCTACTGATGGACACTTGGGCTATTTCCAGATCTTAGCTATTGTAAATTGTGCTGCTCTTGGATGAATAGTGACTTTGAGCATTCTTTCATATGTCTCTAGGCCATCCTATGTCCTCCTTGGAGAAGTGTCTATTTAGGTCCTTTGCCCATCTTTTAATTGGCTTGTTTGTCTTTCTTCTGTTAAGTTGTCTGAGTTCCTTGTATAGTTTGGATATTAACCCTTTATCAGGTGAATCATTGCCGAATGTGTTCTCCCATACAGTGGGCTCCCTTTTCGTCTTTTGCTGTGCAGAAGCTTTTTATTTTGACATAATCCCATATGTTTATTCTTTTGTTTATTTCCTTAGCCCTAGGAGATGTATCCATAAACATATTGCTGTGATAGATGTCTGAGATTTTGCTATCTATGGTTTCTTCTAGGACTTTTAAGGTTAGCCGATTTACATTTAAGTCTTTTTTCCATTTTTTTAAAATATATGTTTTATTGATTTTTTTACAGAGAGGAAGGGAGAGGGATAGAGAGTTAGAAACATCAATGAGAGAGAAACATCGATCAGCTGCCTCCTCAACACCCTCTACTGGGGATGTGCCCACAACCAAGGTACATGCCCTTGACGGGAATCGAACCTGAACCCTTCAGTCTGCAGGCCGGTGCTCTATCCACTGAGCCAAACTGGTTAGGGCTCTTTTTTCTATTTTGAGTTTATTCTTCTGCATGGTGTGATGCTTTTTCTGCATCTATTGATATGATCATGTGATTTTTGTCTTTCAATTTGTTTATATGATGTATCCTGTTGATTTGATTTGCGAATACTGTACCCGCCTTTCATCCCCAGAATAAACCTCACTTGGTCATGGTGTATGATCTTAAGAAAATGCTCGATGCAATTTGCTGATATTTTGTTGAAGATTTTAGCATCTATGTTCATCAGGGATACTGGCCTGAAATTCTCTTTCTTTGTAGTGTCTATATCTGGTTTTGGAATTAGGGTAATGCTGGCCTCAGAAAAAGAGCTTGGAAGTGTTCCTTCCTCTTGGATGTTTTGGAATAGTGTAAGGAGTATAGGTGTAAGTTCTTCTTTGAAGGTTTGGTAAAACTACCCTATGAAGCCCTCCAAACCTGAGTCTTTGTTTGCTGGGAGGTTTGGTTTTTTTTTTTATTAATGCTACTTTTCATCATTTGTTGTTGGCCTATTCGGGTTCTTTGATTCTTGGTGATTCAGTTTTGGGAGTTTGTATTTTTCTAGGCATTTGTCCATTTCATCCACATTGTCCAGCTTGTTGGCATATAGTTCATAGGATTTCCTTACAATCCTTTGTATTTCTGTGGTGTGAGTGTGCAGTTCTCCACTTCGGTTTCTGATTTTATTTTTTCGGGTCCTCTCTCTTTGTTTCTTGATATGTCTGGCTAATGGGTCATCAATTTGTTTATCCTTTCATAGAACCAGCTATTTTTTTAAAAAAAAATTCTTTATTGTTGAGAGTATTACATATGTCCCTTATTCCCCTCCATCGAATCCCTCCAGCCTACCCCCATTCACCCCAGGCATATCGGCATTCAAGTTCTTAAGTTGATTAACTCCCACCAACACACACTCCCCCACATTCCAGTTTGAGGAAACTCCATACTGTTTTCCATAATAGTCCCATCACTCTGTATTCCCACCAGGAATACACTAGGGTTCTCTTTTCTCCACATCCTCACCAGCACTTGTAATTTGTTGATTTGTTGATGGCAGCCATTCTGACAGGTGTGAGATGGAACCTCATTGTTGTTTTAATTTGCATCTATCTGATGATCAGTGACTTTGAGCATGTTTCATATGTCTCTTGGCCATCTCTATGTCCACATTGGAAAAGAGTCTATTTAGGTCCATTGCCCATTTTTTAATTGGGTTGTTTGTGTTTCTATTGTTAAGTTGTATGAGTTCCTTATATATTCTGGATATTAACACTTTTTCAGATGCATTATTGCCAAATGTGTTCTCCCATACAGTGGGCTCCCTTTTCATCTTGCTGATGGTTTCCTTTGCTGTGCAGAAGCTTGTATTTTGATGTAGTTCCATTTGTTTATTTTCTCCTTTGCTTCCATTGACCTAGGAGATGTATCCGTAAACATATTGCTGCAAGAGATGTCTGAGATTTTGCTGCCTATGGTTTCTTCTAGGACTTTTAAAGTTAACTGACTTACATGTAAGACTTTTTTTCCATTTTGTGTTTATTCTTGTGTGTGGTGTAAGTTGGTGGTTTCATTTTTTTGCATGTATGTGTCCAATTTTCCCAGCACCATTTATTGAAGAGACTGTCTTGACTCCATTATACACTCTTGCCTCCTTTTTCATGTATTAATTGTGGGGTCTCATTTTTGTCCCATTGCTCTATATGCCTGTTCTTATGCTAGTACCAGGCTGTTTTGATTATGGTGGCTTTGTGGTATAACTTGAAATATCTGTTATTGTGATTCCTCCAACTTTGCTCTTCTTTCTTGATATTGCGGCAGCTATTCGGAGTCCATTTTGGTTCCATGTAAATTTTTAGAGTTTTTGTTCTAGATCTGTGAAATATGCAGTTGGTATTTTAATAGGGATTGCATTGAATCTGTAGAATGCCTTGGGTAGTATGGACATTTTAATGATGATAATTCTACCAACACATAATCGCAGTATATTCTTCCACCTGTTTATATATACTTCTGCCTATTTGTTCAGCATCCTATCATTTTCTGAATACAGGTCCTTTGCCTCCTTGGTTAAGTTTATTCTTAACTGTCTTAATTTTTTCTTGCAATGGTAAATGAGAATGCTTGTTTAGTTTCTTTCTTGGAGAATTCATTTTGGTGCATGAAAAACCCATTGCTTTTTGGGTGTTAACTTTGTATCCTGCTCCATTGTCAAATTCAAGGATTAAATCTAGTAATATTTTGGAGGAGTCTTCAGAGTGTTCTATGCACAATATCATGTCACATGGGAGTAATGAGAGTTTTACTTCCTCCTTTCAAATTTGGTGCCATTTTTTTCCTTCTTGTTTGATCTCTGTGGCTAGGACTTCCAGGGCTATGTTGAATCAGACTGGTGAAAGCGGACATCCCTGTCTTGTTCCTGTTCTTAGAGGAAATGGTTTTAGTTTTTACACTTTGAGTTCAATGCTCACTCTAGGTTTATCGTATATGGTCATCATCAAGTTGAGATATGCTCCCTCTGTTTCCACTTTGCTGGAGGTTTTTTCTAAAATGGGTGTTGGATTTCATGGCATGCTTTTTCTGCATCTCTTGATATGATCATGTGACTTTTGTCTGTCAATTTGTTTATGTGATGTATCACGTTTATTGATTTGCAAATATTGTACCAGCCTTACATCCCTGGAATAAATCCCACTTGGTCATGGTGTATGATCTTTTTAAGATATTGCTGGATGTGATTTGCTAATATTTTGTTGAGGATTTTAGCAACTATGTTCACCCAGGGATATTCGCCTGTAATTCGCTTTCTTTGTAGGGTCTTTATGTGGTTTTGGAATTAGGGTAATGCTGGCCTCATAAAAAGAGCTTGGAAGTGTGCCTTCTCCTTGGATGTTGTGGAATAGTGTGAGGAGTAGAGGTGTTAGTTCTTCTTTGAAGGTTTGGCGAAGCCGTCCGACCCAGGCTTTTGTTTGCTGGGAGTTTTTTTGGTTACTGCTTCTATTTCATCAGTTGTTGTTGGCCGATTCATGTTTTTGGATTCTTCCTGATTCAGTTTTGAAAGATTGTATTTTTCTAAGAATTTGTCCATTTCATCCACATTGTCCAGCTTGTTGCATGTAGTTGTTCATAGGATTTCCTTACAGTCCTTAGTATTTCTGTGGTATGAGTGTGTAGTTCTCCACTTCAGTTTCTGCTATTATTTATTAAGGTCCTCTCTCTTTGTTTCTTGCTGAGTCTGCCTAGTGGTTCATCAATATTGTTTATCCTTTCAAAGAACCAGCTATTATTTTATAAATAAGTCTTTATTGTTTTAAAGTATTTACATATATCCCTATTCCCCCTCCCCCAGCACTCCCCATTGGATCCTTCCAGCCTGTGCCCATCCACCCCCATGCATCTATGCATTCAAGGTATTTTGTTGATTACCTCCCACCTACCCATCCCTCCGTGATTCCCCTCTGGGATTCCACACTCTGCTCCCTGCTTTCATGTCTCTGGATCCACTCTGTTCATCAGTTTGTTTTGTTACTTAAATTCCACATATGAGTGAGATCATGTGATACTTGTCTTTCCCTGACTATTTCACTCAGCATGATACTGTCCAGGTCCCTCATGCTGTCTCAG
>NW_006286977.1:249651-252655 GCF_000327345.1 Myotis davidii | reverse complement strand
AGCACCATTTATTGAAGAGACTATCTTCACTCCTTTGTATACTCTTGCCTCCTTTGTCAAATATTAATTGTTCGTAATGGCTTGGGTTGATTTGTGATGTATCTTTTCTGTTCTTTTTATGTATATGCCTGTCCTTGTGCCAGAACCAGGCTGTTTTGATTATGATGGCTTTGTAGTATAACTTGAAATATTTGTTATTGTGATTCCTCCAACTTTGCTCTACTTTCTTGAGATTGCTGTAGTGATTGGGTCTTTATTGGTTCCACATAAATTATTGAAGTATTTGTTCTAGCTCTATGACATATGCAGTTGGTATTTTAATATAGGGATTGCATTGAATCTTTAGCTTGCCATAGATAGTGTGGACATTTTAATAATGTTGATTCTACTAACCCATGAATGTGGTATATTCTTCCACCTGTTTTTATCTCCTTCGGTTTTTTGTGGTTTTTTCCCCCAGAGTCCTGTAGTTTATGGAATACAGGTCTTTTGCCTCCTTGGTTAAGTTTTTTCCTAAGTATCTCAATTTTTATATCGCAGTGGTGAATGGGAATTCTTGTTTATTTTCTCTTTCTGAGAATTCATTATTGTTGTATAAAAAGGCCATTGATTTTGGGGTGTTGATTTGGATCCTGCTTCAATGCCAAATTCATGGATTAAATATAGTAGATTTAGGTGGCGTCTTCAGGATTTACTATGCACAATATCATGTCCTTTTCCAATAATGAGAGTTTTACTTCTTCCTTTCCAATTTGATGCTGTTTTTTTTTCTTCTTGTCTGATTGCTATGGCTAGGACTTCCAGGGCTATGTTGAATAACAGTGGCAAAAGCAGACATCCCTGTCTTGTTCCTGTTCTTAGGCAAATGGTTTTAGTTTTTGCCCATTGAGTTTGATGTTCACTGTAGGTTTGTTATACGTGGCCTTCATCATGTTGAGATATGATCCCTGTATTCCGATGTTGCTGGGAGTTTTTATAAAAAATGGCTGTGGGTTTTCATGGAATGTGCTTTCTGCCTCTATGTATAAGATCATGTGATTTTTGCCTTTCAGTTGTGATTATCACATTTTTTGATTTGCAAATATTTTACCAGCCTTCTATCACCAGAATAAATTCCACTGGGTAATGGGGTATGATCTTTTTAATATATTGCTCCATGCGATTTGCTAATATTTTTTTTGAGGATTGTAGCATCTATGTTCATCAGGGATATTGGCCTGTAATTCGTTTTCCTTGTAGTGTCTTTATATTGTTTTGGAATTAGAGTAATGCTGGCCTCATAAAAGAGGTTGGAAGTATTCCTTCCTCTTGGATATTTTGGAAAAGTTTGAGAAGTATAGATGTTAGTTCTTCTTTGATGATTTGGTAAAACACCCCTGTGAAGCCATCAGACCCACCCGGGCCTTTATTCGCTGGGAATTTTTTGATTATTGCTTCTACTTCATCAGTTGTTGTTGGCCTGTTCAGGTTTTTTTTAATTCTTCCTGATTCAGTTTTGGGATATTGTATTTTTTTAGGAATTTGTCACTTTCATCTACATTGTTCAGATTGTTGGCATATAGGTGTTCATAGTATTTTCTTACAATCCTTTGTATTTCTGTGGAGTCAGTGGTTAGTTCTAAATTGGTTAGCTTTGATTTCAGATTGTATTTATTGGGGTTCTCTCTCTTTGTTACTTGATACGTCTGGCTAATGGTTCATCAATTTTGTTTATCCTTTCACAGAACCAGCTCTTTTTAAAAAATAATTCTTTATCGTTGAAACTATTACATATGTCCCTTTTCCCCTCTCATTGCATCCCTGCAACCTGCTTCCATCCAACCCCGTGGAGATATATATATATGGTATATATATATATGGTGTATATATATATGGTGTATATATATCAACCAAAGATAAATATATATCTTTGATTACCTCTCCCACACCCACACTCCCGGGCCTTCCTTCTGAGATTCCACACTTTCTTCCATGCTTCCTTGTCTCTGGATCTACGCCGTTCATCAGTTTGTTTTGTTACTTAGATTCCACATATGACTGTGATCATGTGATACTTGTCTTTCTCTGACTTATTTCACTCAGCATGTTACTCTCCAGGTCCCTCCATGCTGTCTCAAAGGGTAAGAGAAATCTTTTTTACCACTGCATAGTATTCCATGGTATAAATGTACCACAGCTTTTTCCCTTTTCTCCACATCCTCACCAGCACTTGACTTTTATTGATTGGTTGATGGTAGCCATTCTGACAGGTGTGAAGTGGTACCTCCTTGTCCTTTTGATTTGCATCTCTCAGATGAATAAAGACTTTGAGCATGTTTTCACATGTCTGTGGGCCATCTGTATGTCCTCTTTGGAGAAGTGTCTATTTAGGTGCTTTGCCCATTTTTTAATTGGATTGTTTGTGTTTCTTCTGTAAGTTATATGAGTTCCTCATATAATCTGGATAGTAACCCTTTATCAGATGTGTCATCATTGCCAAATTCGTTCTCCCATACAGTGGGCTCGCTTTTCATCTTGTTGATGGTTTCCTTTGCTCTGCAGAAGCTTGTATTTTGACGTAATCCCATTTGTTTATTTTCTCCTTTGCCTCCTTTGCCCTAGGAGATGTATCTGTAAACATACTGCTGTAAGAGATGTCTGAGATTTTGCTGCCTATGGTTTCTTCTAGGATTTCTAATGTTAACCAACTTACATTTACGTCTTTTTTGTGTGTGTGTTTATTCTTGTGTAGGGTGTGTGTTGGTGGTTAGTTTCATTTTTTGCATGTATGTGTCCAATTTCCCCAGCACCATTTATTGAAGAGACTGTCTTGACTCTATTGTACGCTCTTGTCTTCTTTGCCAAACATTAATTGTGCATAATGGCTCAGGTAGATTTGTGAGATCTCTGTTCTGTTCCTTTGATCTGTATCCTGTCCTTGTGGCATTGCCGGGCTGTTTTTTTTTTGTTTGTTTTTTAAAATATCTTTTATTGATTTTTTATAGAGAGGAGGGGGGAGAGAGAG
>NW_006286977.1:245783-248050 GCF_000327345.1 Myotis davidii | reverse complement strand
TCTGCACTTTACTTCCGCAGCTCCTGACCCTCAATGTGCTTTTCTCTTTTCTTCTAGTTGTAGAATTTCCACTCCGCCAGCCCTCCTGTAGTTCTGGATGTTGACCGTCCTGTCTTTTTGTTGCGTTTCTGAAGTTGTTGTAGGAGGCAGCAATCTCGGTGTTCCCCTATGCCGCCATCTTAGTTTCTCTCCCGGGCTGTTTTGATTACGGTAGCTTTGTAGTATAACTTGAAATATCTTTTATTGTGATTCCTCCAACTTTGCTCTTCTTTCTGGAGATTTTTGGAACTATTCGGGGTCTCTTTTGGTTTCATATACATTTTTGAAGTATTGGTTCTAGATCTGTGAAATATGTGGTTGGTATTTTAATAGCAATTGCATTGAATCTGTAGCTTGCCATAGATAGTATGGACCTTTTTATGATGTTGATTCTACCAGCCCATATACACGGCATATTTTTTCACCAGTTTTTACCTTCTTCGGTCTCTTTTTTCAGCATCCTGTGGTTTTCAAAATACAGATCTTTTGCCTCCTTGGTTAAGTTTATTCCTATGTATCTTAATTTTTTGTTGCAGTGGTACATAGGATTGCTTGTTTAGTTTCTCTATCTGTGAATTCATTACTGGTGTATAAAAAAGCCATTGATTTCTGGGTGTTGAATTTGTATCCTGCTCCATTGCCAAATTCATGGATTAAATCTAGTAGTTTTGGTGGAGTCTTCAGGGTTTTCTATGTACAATGTCATGTCCTTGCAAATAATGAGTTTTACTTCCTCCTTTCCAGTTTGGTGCTGATTTTTTCTTTTTCTTGTTTGATCTCTGTGGCTAGGACTTCCAGGGCTATGTTGAATAAGAGTGGTGAAAGCAGACATCCCTGTCTTGTTCCTGTTCTTAGGGGAAATGGTTTTAGCTTTTCCCCATTGAGTATAATGCTTATCTAGGTTTGTCATATGTGGCCTTCATCATGTTGAGATATGATGTTTGCTGGGATTATTTTTTATCAAGATTGGATGTAGGATTTCGTTGAAAGCTTTTTCTGCATCTATTAATAAATCATGTGATTTTTGCCTTTCATTTTCTTTATGTGATGTACCATGTCTATTGTTTTGGAATATTGTACCAGCCTTGCATCTCCAGAATAAATACCACTTGGTCATGGAGTATGATTATTTTAACATACTTCTGCATGCAATTTGGTAATATATTGTTGAGGATTTTAGCAACCATGTTCATCAGATATATTGGCCTGTAATTCTCTTTCTTTGTAGTGTCTTTATCTGGTTTTAGAATTAGGGTAATGCTGGCCTCATAGTGCTTGGAAGTATTCCTTCCTCTTGGATATTTTGGAACAGTTTGAGGAGTATAGATGTTAATTCTTTTTTGAAGGTTTGATAAAACTCCCAGACCAGGGCTTTTGTTTGCTGGGAGTTTTTTGATTACTGCTTCTATATCATCAGTTGTTGTTGGTTTTCTGATTCTTCCAGATTCAGTTTTGGGAGGTTATATTTTTCTAGGAATTTGTCCATTTCATCCACATTGTCCAGCTTGTTGGCATATAGTTGTTCATTGGATTTCCTTACAATCCTTTGTTATATTTCTGTGGTGCCAGTGGGTAGTTTTTCACTTTGGTTTCTTATTTTATTTATTGGGGTCCTCTCCATTTCCTGATGAGTTTGGATAACGGTTTTTCAATTTTGTTTATCCTTTCAAAGAACCAGCTCTTTTTAAAAACAGAAATGATAATAATTATTTTTGAAAGTATTACATATGTCCCTCTTTCCCCCCCAATTGAATCTTCCAGGCTGTCTTTGTCCACCCACATGGATATATGTATAGGTGTTTGGTTGATTACTTCCCACCCACCCACCTCCCCTTCCCGTCCTCCCCTCAGTTCCATGTTTCCATGTGTCTACATCATCTCCACTCATCAGTTTGCTTTGTTACTTAGATTTCACATATGAGTGCAATGACGTGATACTTGTCTTTCTCTTACTGACTTATTTCACTCAGCATGATACTGTCGAGATCCTTCCATGCTGTCTCAGAGGGTAAGGTATTTTTTTTTACTGCTGCCTAGTATTCCATGGTGTACATGTACCACTCATCTACTGATAGGCACTTGGACTGTTTCCAGATTTCAGCTATTGTAAATTGTGCTGCTGTCAACAGAGGGGTGCATACCTTCTTTCTGATTGGTGCTTCGGGTTCTTAGGATATATTCCTAGAAGTGGGATCACTGGGTCAAATGGCAGTTCCATATATAATTAC
>NW_006286977.1:242685-245630 GCF_000327345.1 Myotis davidii | reverse complement strand
TTTCCTTTGCTGTACAGAAGCTTGTATTTTGATTTTGTCCCATTTGTTTATTTTCTCCTTAGTTTCCTTTGCCCTAGGAGATGTATCCGTAAACATACTGTTGCAAGAGATGTCTGAGATTTTGCTGCCTATGGTTTCTTCTAGGACTTTTAAGGTTAACTGACTTATATTTACATCTTTTTTCCTTTTGTGTTTATTCTTGTGTAGAGTGTATATTGGTGGTTAGTTTCATTTTTTTGCATGTATGTGTCCAATTTTCCTAGCACCGTTTTTTGAAGAGACTATCTTGATTCTATTGTATGCTCTTGCCTCCATTGCCAAACATTAATTGGCTTAGGTTGATTTGTGATGTCTCTGTTTTGTTCCTTTGATCTCTGTGCCTGTCCTAGTGGAAGTACCGGGCTGTTTTGATTACAGTGGCTTTGTAATATGACTTGAAATATCTGTTATTGTGATTCCTCCAATGTTGCTCTTCTTTCTCAAGATTGCTGCAGGTATTCGGGGTCTCTTTTGGTTTCATATAAATTTTGGAAGTATTTGTTCTAGGTCTGTGAAATATGCTGTTGGTATTTTAATAGGGCTTGCATTGAATCTGTAGTTTGCCATGGGTAGTATGGACATTTTAATGATGTTGATTCTACCACCCCATATACACTGCATATTCTTTCACTGGTTTTTATCTCCTTCGGTCTCTTTTTTCAGCATCCTCTAGTTTTCCAAATACAGGTCTTTTGCCTCCTTGGTTAAGTTTAGTCCTAAGTATCTTAGATTTTTTTGGGTGCAATGGTACATGGGATTGCTTTTTTAGTTTCTCTTTCTGAGAATTCATTACTGGTGTGTAAAAAAGCCATTGATTTTTGGGTGTTGATTTTGTATCCTGCTCCATTGCCAAATTCATGGATTAAATCTAATAGTTTTTTGGTGGATCTGCAGGGTTTTCTATCTACAATGTCATGTCCTGTGCAAATAATGAGAGTTTTACTGTGTGGACGAAAGGCGCGTCATGCTAACCAGAAAAGCTCAGGGGAGGCCTGCGTGGCAGTCTTGCAAACTCAGAGACCTAAAATAACCACAAAAGATGGTCTGAAAATTAGATATTTCACTACAAACAGGTTATGGTGGGTAGTCATGTCCTAGGCCAGTATTTTTCCTGAGAAAGATCAACTTAGATCTTTACTGAGCCCATTTGTCTTTTTGCCTCCAAGATAACATATCTGTGAGATGTCTGGGTAACTTGTAACTTCCCTTTTTCAGGTCCCCTCAGGGCACAAGTGGCACCAGGACATTCCCTCATTGTTATTGTTATCAACTTAATTGTCAGCTGTTGACTATGTTAAACTACCCTCTACCCATCTGTGTAAGAGAAGCATAAGTCCATCATTTCACTTTTTACCCTCCCACTTCCTTAATCTATCACCAATGAATTTTATGTAACCCACATGCGTCCCTGTCCTTTGATCGCAATGTATAGATGCAGATGTAACCCGCCATTCTCCAGAGCATTATCTCATCTTGTTGAGGTTCTGCTTCCCGGTATATGTCCACAGTTTGGCTCAAATAAACTCACAAATTCTTTACAGGTCTGAATGCTTTATACGTTAACAACTTCCTCTTTCCGACTTAGTGCCGTTTTTTTCTTCTTGTTGTTTGATCTCTGTGGCTAGGACTTTCAGGGCTATGTTGAATAAGAGTGGTGAAAGCAGACATCCCTGTCTTGTTCCTGTTCTTAGGGGAAATGGTTTTAGTTTTTGCCCATTGAGTATGATGCTTATCTAGCTTTGTCATATGTGACCATCATGTTGAGATATGATGTTTCCTGAGAGTTTTTATCAAGATTGGGTGTAGGATTTCGTTGAAAGCTTTTTCTGCACTTGGATATTTTGGAACAGTTTGAGGAGTATAGATGTTAATTCTTTTTTGAAGGTTTGATAAAACTCCCAGACCAGGGCTTTTGTTTGCTGGGAGTTTTTTGGTTACTGCTTCTATTTCATCAGTTGTTGTTGGCCAATTCAGGTTTTTTGATTCTTCCTGATTCAGTTTTGGGAGACTATTTTTCTAGGCATTTGTCCATTTCATCCACATTGTCCCGCTTGTTGGCATACAGTTCTTCATAATATTTCCTTACAATCCTTTGTATTTCTGTGGTGCCAGTGGGTAGTTTTCTGCTTTGGTTTCTGATTTTATTTATTGGCGTCCTCTCTCTTTGTTTCTTGATGAGTTTGGATAACGGTTTATCAATTTTGTTTATCCTTTCAAAGAGCTAGCTCTTTTTTTAAAAAAAAATTAATACTAATTCCTTATTTTTGAAAGTATGACATATGTCCCTCTTTTCCTGCCAATTGAATTCTCCAGGCTGCCTTTGTCCACCCTTACGGATAGATGTATAGATCTTTGGTTGATTACCTCCCTCCTACCCACTCTCCCCAGCCTCCCCTCTGAGATTTCACACTCTGTTCCATGCTTCCATGTGTCTGGACCTACTGCGTTCATCAGTTTGCTTTGTTACTTAGATTTCACATATGAGTGCAATGATGTGATACTTGTCTTTCTCTTATTGACTTATTTCAGTCAGCATGATACTGTCCAGATCCCTCCATGCTGTCTCAGAGGGTAAGAAATTCCTTTTCTTTTCTTTTCTTTTTTTTTTTACTGCTGCATAGTATTCCATGGTGTACATATACCACAGCTTTTTTATTAATTCGTCTCCTGATGGGCACTTGGGCTGTTTCCAGCTCAGCTATTGTAAATTGTGCTGTTATCAACAAAGGGGTGTATATGTTCTTTCTCATTGGTGCTTCGGGTTTCTTAGGATATATTCCTAGAAGTGGGATCACTGGGTCACATGGCAGATCCATATTTAATTATTTGAGGGAACCCCATGCTGTTTTCCATAATGGCTGCACCAGTGTGCATTCCCAGCAGCAATGCACTAGGGTTCCCTTTTA